>NC_069501.1:792593488-793193488 GCF_027579735.1 Bombina bombina | reverse complement strand
AGTGTTAACTTCAAACAGCACTTTGCTCTGTATGCACTGTGTTAAGGAAAACCTACACAGTGCAACCCGAGCACTGCTCAGTTTGAAGAGAACTGTCTATTGTGGAGCAGAGCTGCAAAGTTGAAGCACTAACAGTACTTGCATGAGTTCTGTTCTTTCTGCAGACATGCTGCATTTTCTGCGATGGTATCTCAGATCACTGTATGTTCGGACTTGGGGTGTATATGTAAGCAGTGATGCTCCTGTGGTCACTAAATTTTATTAGGCGGCTGTACTGCTCTTGATTTATTCCTCATATTGTTTCCCACTCAAGATCTCTTTTTTATGATTTTTCACGTTTTTATTTGTAAACAGTCTGATGTGTGTCTATGTGTGTGAGTCTATGTGTGTGAGTGTGTGTCTTTTATGTGTGGCTATGTTTGGGTGTATTATTTGTATGTGTGCCTATGTATATGTGTGTGCATCTCTGTGTGTCTGTGTGCAGCTGCACATCTGGGTTTATTTATGAGTGTGTGCTTATCTGTGTTTATATGTCTCTATGTATGTGTATGTGTAGATATGATTGTGTGCATATATGTACAGTTGTGCTCATAAGTTTACATACCCTAGCAGAATTTATGATTTCTTGGCCATTTTTCAGAGAATATGAATGATAACACAAAAACTTTTCTTTCACTCATGTTTAGTGTTTGGCTGAAGCCATTTATTATCAATCAACTGTGTTTACTCTTTTTAAATCGTAATGACAACAGAAACTACCCAAATGACCCTGATCAAAAGTTTACATACCCTGGTGATTTTGGCCTGATAACATGCACACAAGTTGACACAAAGGGGTTTGAATGGCTATTAAAGGTAACCATCCTCACCTGTGATCTGTTCTCTTGTATTAGTGTGTGTGTATAAAAGGTCAATGAGTTTCTGGACTCCTGACAGACCCTTGCATCTTTCATCCAGTGCTGCACTGACGATTCTGGATTCTGAGTCATGGGGAAAGCAAAGGAATTGTCAAAGGATCAGCGGGAAAATGCAGTTCAACTGTATAAAACAGGAAAGGGATATAAAAAGATATCCAAGGAATTGAGAATGCAAATCAGCAGTTGTCAAACTCTAATAAAGAAGTGGAAAATGAGTGGTTCTGTTGAAACCAAACCATGGTCAGGTAGACCAACTCAAATTTCAGCCACAACTGCCAGTAAATTGTTCGGGATGCAAATACAAACCCACAAATAACTTCAGGTGAAATACAGGACATTTGGTGTGGCTGTTTCAAGATGCACAATAAGGAGGCACTTAAAGAAAGATGGGCTGCATGGTCGAGTCACCAGAAGAAAGCCATTGCTACGCAAATACCACAAAGTATCCCGCTTACAATACGCCAAACAGCACAGAGACAAGCCTCAAACTTTCTGGCACAATGTCATTTGCAGTGATGAGACCAAAATTTAGCTTTTTGGCCACAACCATAAATGCTACATTTTGAGAGGAGTCAACAAGGCCTATGATGAAAGCTACACCATTCCTACTGTGAAACACTGAGGTGGATCGCTGATGTTTTGGGGATGTGTGAGCTACAAAGGCACAGGAAATTTGGTCAGAATTGATGGCAAGATGAATGCAGTATGTTATCAAACAGAACGTCTCATTTTCCACTTCTTGATTAGAGTTTGAACACTGCTGATTTGCATTCTCAATTCCTTGGATATCTTTTTATATCCCTTTCCTGTTTTATACAATTCAACTACCTTTTTCCTACAAATCCTTTGACAATTAATTTTCTTTCCCCATGACACAGAATCCAGAAACGTCAGTGCAGCACTGGATGAAAGATGCAAGGGTCTGTCAGGAGTCCAAACACTCATTGACCTTTTATACACACACACTAATTAAAAGCAAACAGATCACAGGTGAGGATGGTTACCTTTAACAGCCATTCAAACCCCTTTGTGTCAACTTGTGTGCATGTTATCAGGCCAAAATCCACAGGGTATGTAAACTTTTGATCAGGGTCATTTGGGTAGTTTCTGTTGTCATTATGATTTAAAAAGAGTAAACACAGTTGATTGATAATAAATGGCTTCAGCCAAACACTAACCATGAGTGAAAGGTTTTTGTGTTATCATTCATATTCTCTGAAAAAATGGCCAAGAAATCATAAATTCTGCCAGGGTATGTAAACTTATGAGCACAACTGTATGTGCCTACATTTGTATAATTGTGCGTATTGACTATAAAATGTGTGTTTGTAAAACAAACACAAAAAAGGCTTTGCTAAAATAAATAAGGCAATGCTTATCTGTACCTTTTTTAACTCATTACATTTTATCTTTTTTTATTATTTTTATTACTATTATTATACTTTATTTATAACGTGCCAACAAATGCTGTCCATGGATACAAAAGATAAAAGTACAATGATACAATATTTTAAGAGACAGGACAACAATTATCAAACAAATTGGATGTTGGGGCGGACAGCAAAATTGCTTGGGGCCCCCCAAGAAAATGTTTGCCCAGGGTCCAATCAATATTAAAGGGACAGTCAAGTAAAAAAATAACTTTCATGATTTAAATAGGGCATGTAATTTTAAACAACTTTCTAATTTACTTTTATTACCAGTTTTGCTTTGTTCTCTTGGTATTCTTAGTTGAAAGCTAAATCTAGGAGGTTCATATGCTAATTTCTTAGACCTTGAAGGCCGCCTCTAATCTGAAAGCATTTTGACAGTTTTTCACCACTAGAGGGCTTTAGTTCATGTGTTTCATATAGATAACAATGAGCTCAGGCACGTGAAGCTCCTAGGAGCAAGCACTGATTGGCTAAAAATGCAAGTCTGTCAAAAGAACTGAAATAAGGGGGCAGTTTGCAGAGGCATAGATACAAGGTAATTACAGAGGTAAAAAGTATATTATTATAACTTGTTGGTTATGCAAAATTGGGGAATGGGTAATAAAGGGATTATCTACCTTTTTAAACAACAAACATTCTGGTGTTTACTGCCCCTTTAAAGACGGCCCTGGACCACACTAAACAAGGTCTGTTAATTGTTAAATGACTCCTGTTCCATCTAGGTCCTATAGGTGTATATATATTTGGCAGTATGGGGGCGATAGCATCAATATGATGGGCAAATAACATTATTTTTAATATACACTAATGCTGCTTAGTTAGCTTTATTTATGCTGTGTGAGTTAGTTCAGGCTGCATATCATCTTGACAGGCAGTTTCAGTTTTAGTATATTTAATTTGAGCAGAACTGCATAAGCAAAACTATTTCCCTATGGAAGCACTTTCTGACTCCCGTTTGGCAATGAGTTTCATGTTTGGCAATAAGTTTCATAATGGGGTTATAAAAAGTGTTTCAGGAGGGCGGAGCTAGCCAGCCAGGGAGATGGCCGCCAACAAAGAGACAGCTTGATGTGAAGCAAGGGAGTTACAGAGACATGTTCAGAGCGCTTGTTTAAAGGCGCATCGGCAAAGGCCTACCCCCACCGGAACCCCGCGAAACTCAAAGCAGAGATCAGTATCCAAGACTGGGACAGAGGCGGAGGTAAGGGGTACATAGGAAGCTATGTCAAAAAATTAAGCCGTCTTCACACAAGATTGCTCCGCACACAATTATGGAGCTTTAATCTGCATATCAAACAAGCGCACGGCTCACCCCTGAAGGGTTGAGGCCCGATAACAGATGCTTGGTGGCACTAAGGGCAATAAATGTCGGACGGAGAGCTAAGCAGCTATCATATATGCATAGAATAACCTGTTGAATTGTGTGCAAGGGGAAAGGAGGCCTGTTCAGTGTGGCACAGCAAAAAGGCCTATTGTGCATACCTCACTCTCTATAACACTTAACAATGTGACTTCAGCTACACATGCTACTGCAATTGCTCCTGAGCTACAATAAATGATAGAGTCCTGTAGCGTTCAAATTTACATGTTCATGCCTGAGGGGAGACCTGATTCACAGCTTATCTTCTGAGAAGGGTCTTGCACACAAACTCTCATTTAAAAGTAGTGAGACCATAGCAAACTTACTGACACTTAGAGATACAATCATGTCCCCTAAAAAACCTAACAAAAAGGGCGCAGTCCCTAAACAAAGAAGCCATAAATCTCCTTCAGTTAATAACTTCTTCAAATCTGTAGAAGTTAAATCAACTAGTTTAAACCACACTGATGACCATGAATCTGTCACAGCCTACTCTTCCTCAGATTCAGAATCAGAAACTGTGGCTGATACCATAACTGTACCAAAAGCTTTATTTGAATCGCCCCTAGGGATGTTATTGTACCAATTACAAATTTTCAGGTCAAAGAAGAACTCATGAAGTTGGCTCGTGAACAACAACCTGTCAAATATGAAAATGCAGTTATCCAATTCTACTCAGATTTGTCTCAGAGAACTCTCACTAAGCGTAAGGAGCTCAAACCCTTTACTATGCTTCTTAGAAAAATGAATATTCCGTATCGTTGGGGCTTCCCCTTTCATTTGATTATCTCATGGCAAGGGAAAAGATTCACCTGCTCCTCACCAGGAGACATCAATAAGATCTGCAAAGCTATAGACATATCTCCTCCAGAGATGGAGGGAGCTATGGTTTCACAGGATCAACATAGCAAAGGAATCAACAGAGATCCTCTTCCCCAGAGGAGGGAATGGCAGCAAGTACAGCAAAGGAAAACCCGTAAGGCAGAACACAGACATCCAAAACCAACTTCCAGAAAAGGGATGATTCTAGGCCAGTCGGGCTATATCTATCTACACTCGCAGGAAAGGAGACAGTTCTATGAAGTTTCTGTTCAAGCTTAAGATGATGTAAAATTATGGCTCTCAGCCAGTTGGGAGACATTTTTCTCCCTTAGTTTAGATGTCTTTTTCTACCCTCTCGGAAAGAGGAAGGGTAAAGTGTTTTTTAAGTTTTGTATTGTAATGTTTTACTTTTTTACTGTTATTATTTGCAGGCGTAACCAAATGTACTCAAAGTATACTAAGTATACTCAAAGTATACTAAAGGGAAGTATGTAAATATGATAATTTGTCACAGATCAATTATGCACACAGATGGTCATAAGGAATAAGGGCACACAACAGGAGTTAAACATCATAACTCAAAATGCTAAAGGACTCAAATGTCCAAATAAGCGTAGATTAGCTCTATTAGATATGCACAAAAACGGAGGGCAGGTCCTCATGTTACAAGAGACGCATTTTAAAGCCAAGCACATACCTAAGTTTTTCTCTTCCAATTACCCACAGCATTTCCATAGCTCCCACTCTTCCAAGAAAATAAATGGGGTCAGCATTTTAATACATAAGTCAATAGCTTTTAATAAGATCCACATAGAACATGATAAAGAGGGTAGATTCTTATGTGTTACGGACCTTCTTTTCGGTAAGCCCATTACCCTAGTAAATATATACGCACTTAACAGACTTCAAAGCAAATTTATTAACACAGTAGAAAAATATGAGGGTGTGGTACACACCAAAGTGTATTCACACCCTTAGGGGGCGCCTCCTATAGCTAATAACATAAAACCTATATATCAAATGTTCATAAAACACAACAATATATCTAATATATTGCCTATAACAAATATTTAGAAAAAGTGTAAACAAATTGTACCACAAAAAAACGTCCAATAATTGGTGAAAAAGTGAAGTCCCAATCAGTAGTATGTCCAAAGAAAAAACAATAGGCAGCTCTCGGTCTTAGGATGGTCTTCCTGGTAGAGGGGTAACTGAGAAAAGAGAGAACACAGAGGCGCCAAACATGGCCTAGTACAGCCAGAAATAAAAAAATATGCAATCCACACAAGTAACAATTGAATACTCACAAAAGAGACGCACCCTTTGGTGCTAATGGGGCAGACTGGAGCCTCTCAGTGGTCCAGCTCACTGGTACACATCAAGAGTCAAACGTAGTCCTAGGTAGTGGTTGTTAGCAGATTCCAGTACAGTCCACCTTCCTCTCACAGAAGCATCTTGTAATATAACAGAGGGATGTGCTCATTGTGTATCGCTGTAAATGCTAGTAAGCAAGAACAATAGAAAAGTGAGCCTGCTCTTACCACCTCATTATACCTAAACCGCAGACTATAACCTCTGAAGCAGAGAGCTTATGGTGTGATGAACACCTTGCTTGTAATTTGTGGAGAGCGAGAGGAAGGTGGACTGTACTGGAATCTGCTAACAACCACTACCTAGGACTACGTTTGACTCTTGATGTGTACCAGTGAGCTGGACCACTAAGAGGCTCCAGTCTGCCCCATTAGCACCAAAGGGTGCGTCTCTTTTGTGAGTATTCAATTGTTACTTGTGTGGATTGCATATTTTTGATTTCTGGCTGTACTAGGCCATGTTTGGCGCCTCTGTGTTCTCTCTTTTCTCAATTTATTAACACAATCACCAATACCATTTTAACCCATAATAAAGGCTCATTGATCATAGCTGGGGACCTCAATGTTCCTCTAAACCCACAGATTGATTGCTCCAATCCGAACACTAGGCTAAAAACACCAAATATGCAAAATATTTGGCAAAACCTTAAATTGCTAGGGGTTCATGATACCTGGAGATATCTAAACCCTCAGAAAAGAGACTTTACTTTCTTTTCCAACCCTGGTAGATGCTATTCCCGGTTGGATTATATATTTTTAGACCATTTGACCCTTTCGTATATGAAGACAGCGGAGATTAGCCACACCTCTTGGTCTGACCACTCATTAGTATCTTGCAGCATTGCTTGGCCCTCCGCTCCCCTTAGAACTTTCCAGTGGAGGCTGGATGAGTCCCTACTCAAAGGGAAAAAACAGGTTAAAAGCTTAGCTAAACATATTAAATCTTACTTCATTATAAACAACACCCCGGATGTACCAGTAACAACTCTATGGGAAGCACATAAAAGCAAAATAAGGGGCAAACTTCTTAAATCCAAAGCATACATAACAAAAAAGAGAAGGGAAGATTTTACCTCCATGGCAAAAGAATTAAATGAGCTAGATTTCTCACGTAAACAAGCACCTGATAATACCTTTATCTTAGAACAATTGACTTCCAAACGCAAGCAATTAAATAGATTACTCCAAATAAATGCTCAAAGACAACTACTGTCTTTTCAACAAACTTTCCACCGGGAGGGAAATAAACCGGGGAAATGGTTAGCGAGAACTTTAAAAAAAAGACAACAATGCACCTATATACACTCAGTTAAAAACGCATCGGGAAAACAATTAGAAGACACCCAAAAAATTGCTGAAGAGTTTAAATCTTACTACCATAGACTCTATAACTTATTCCCAGACAGGACCGAGGTAGACTATAGCCAACTCTGCCAACAATACCTAGACAAAATACAAATGCCACAACTAAGCAGGGAGCAAAAAAAGATCTTAGATCAACCCTTCAGTATCAAAGAAGTGACCAACGCAATACACACCTTAAAATCAAATAAAGCACCGGGCCCGGATGTTTTTTTGGGCCTCTATTATAAAACTTTTTCAAAATATCTTGCCCCACACTTAACCTCCTTATTTAACCACATTGTAGAGGGATCAGTATTCACAGATACCATGTTACAAGCATACATATCGGTTTTGGAAAAACCAGGTAAAATACCTGATAGACCAGCCAATTTTAGACCAATCTCATTGCTTAACACTGACTTGAAATTATACGCAAAAATCCTAGCCTCCCGAATAAATCAAATCCTCCCACAACTGATCCATCAAGACCAGGCGGGCTTTGTGCCTACTAGGGAGGCGAAGGACAATACTGTAAAAGTTCTTAACCTCATAGACTTTATCTCCAAGACTAAGACTCCAACTCTTTTTCTATCCACTGACGCCAAGAAGGCATTTGACAGACTTTACTGGACTTACCTACAAATGACTCTTAGAGGGTTCAACTTCCCCACAAAATTCATCCAAACAATAATGGCCTTATATACTAATCCCACCGCACAGGTCAGGGTAAATGGGACACTATCAGAGGCCTTTGAAATAAGAAACGGGTCCAGAGAGGGATGCCCTCTTTCCCCCTTACTATTTATATTATCACCTGAACCACTTGCAATCAAAATCAGGGATAATAACCATATCAGAGGAGTAGAGGTGGGACCCAGACAGCATAAAGCAGCCATCTATGCGGATGACCTCTTATTGACGCTGACTGACCCTCTTGGATCTATCTCACACACAATGTCTGAATTCACATCTTTTGGGAGAGTATCTAACTTCTCAGTTAATATGACAAAGTCAGAATTCCTGCCAGTTATGGTTCCACAACAGATGCTAGAGGAAATTAGGAAACTCTGCCCTCTAAAAGTGCAACTTAGCAAGCTTAAGTATCTAGGAATTTATTTAACTCCGGACAGGCAATCAACGCGTAAGCTCAATTATGAGGCTTTGATCAATGAGTTCCAATCCCTAACCTACTCTTGGCTATTAAAAAATATATCATGGCTTGGTAGGATCCAAGCTGCAAAAATGGTGTTGCTCCCTAAAGCACTTTATATTCTCCAAGCTGTCCCTGCCCAACATATTTCTAGAGAAGTTGACATACTGCAAAAGTTAATTAATGATTATATTTGGAGACGAAGACCTCCACGCATTAACAAAAGCACAATCTATAAATTACCGGCTCAAGGAGGGTTGGGAGTACCTCATTTAAACTCATATAAGTTAGCAATTTCTCTCTAGCGTGTCCTAGATTGGTGCTAAGGGATGGGTGCAGGTAGAAACGTACCTGGCAGGCACAAATCATTTAGGTAATAAATGCTGCAATCCTCAAGCCCTAAAGAATCCCATAGTTTCTCAATCTTCCATCTCCAATGAAACGTGGAAAGACTGGAAAATGGTGCTTAAATCATTCCCAAAAATCTCCACGAAATACTCCACTTTAACGAGTTTATTGTCTAACCCGGAGTTTTCCCCAGGACTTAAACAGGACAGAAGCTCAGCTACTCCTACACAGTCCTTAATACGGATCCACACACTATTAGACAATAATAAGTTAAAATCAAAACAACAAATTGATACACTACATATCCCTTTCTTTGCCTCCAGGTTTAATTATCATCAGGCTAGGCATTTTATCTTATTGCACAGGCAAAAAGATGACCTTATGCGTCCTCTAACACAGTTCGAGCAGGCATGTGTGAGTGACTTAAGGTCCCTCAGGTCAGTCTCCACATTATATAAAATGGTGCTAGAAAACAGATTCCTAAAGCTACCATCATACACATTAGGGTGGGATAAGGAGTTAGATACATACACAGCTCCTAGAGTCTGGCTCACTAGATTTAAAAACTTATCATACTCTTCCCACTCTTCAAGGGCAAAGGAAATCAATATAAAAATTTGCATGAGATGGTACTTGACTCCAGCTAAAATCAAGCACATATATAGAGGTAGTTCAGGAGCATGTTGGAGGGGTTGCAACCAAATAGAACACATGACACACATATGGTGGGAGTCCACACCAATAAGAAATTTCTGGTCGGAGATCTTTCAAGACATTAACTCAGTGCTGCATACACAGTTGAGCCCCAGTCTAGAAGTAATTCTTCTCCAAAACACCCCTCAGATAGTATGCAAAATACGCTTTTCCAAATCATGATAAACACCGCAAAACAAATGGTCCCTAGATGCTGGAAAACTACCAAAATAGCAAATATTAGCGAATAGAGAAAACTGGTGGAATCGGATTTAACTTTGGAAAGATACCTACAAGTTGGCAACCTAGATTTTTTCGAGGACATATAAGCCCAATTAGACGCAAGTCGCTAGCAGTCAGCTAACTATATGTTACATTCACTTTAAACTTTTCAACATTCTACTTCCCTATATGATCACATTTAGAGATAAAAATTCACGCCTTCTATACTTGAGTACATAAGGCTCAATTATTTAATGTTGTAATTTATTTTGTATGTGTGTTTGTTTTGGTTCTGGTTATCATGTTTTATTTGTATTATAAAATTATAGGCTAAAGCCTTGGAAGCTACAGATGAAAGTTGTATTATCTGTAGGAAGCAGTCTTGCATTCAAAAGCATAGGCAACAAGTGATGCATGGACTTTAAGAAATTGTCGTCATAAAAAGTTGCCTTGGACTTACGCTAGGATGAATACACTAAAACTCACTTGGACTGCCTGCATGATTATATGAAGGCTGGGAGTTTACTTGAAACTGTCCAGCCTTGAAAATATGGTTGTTACAGCTTTCTAATCTGAATTGTTGTAATTGTGCTTTCAATTGACTTTTTGTTTTGTATAAACTAATAAAAAAAAAAAAAAAAAAAGTGTTTTAGGATATACCTTTTTATAATTTTTGCAGCTTTTATTTAAATTGGCTCTATGCACTCTGCTTCACAAAGGGAAGCAGGCATAATGCATTGTGGCACAAAGCATGTGTGAATGATATATATATATATATATATATATATAAAACAATTCATGGGCGGAGTCATCTGAGGGAGGGGTGGGGCTTTATTTCATGGTGTGAGGTCTAGTTCCCCCCCAACTTCAAAATTCACTAGCCGCCACTGTGTTGTGGATACAAAATAGTAGGGATGTCTTATGGTGATAAGTCCTCTAATATAGGTGGGTGCATTATGGGTAGCAACGAGTGGGGACAGTGATCTAATGTTGGAAAGGAAGTTAAAATGAAAGGATTCTAAGATCCCAGGCAATGTGATAATACAATGCACTAACATAGAGTGAAGGAAGGTGACTGGTGATAAAATGAGGATATTATACAATATGTAATCACCATTGTAGAGAAATGGGCAAGAATGTGAGAGGCAGGTAGCATATGGCCACCCCGTAAATCACAAGTGTAAATTAATCAGATAAGTGGTACACTAAGTATAATGTGAAAAGCCAATATGGGCCAAAAAACCAAAATAGTTTAGTGAACATCAAGTAAAAACTGTGCCATAATGAAAGAAAGGGAGGGGGAGAGGGGAAATGAAAAAAGGGGGCAAGGGCCAGGTAATGGATAATAAACGATAGACCAGTTGTGTAATTGCATGAAGTAGTTTATATATCTATCTTTATATGATGGTTACCACTTGGTAGTTTGTATTAAACCAATTAAAGAAAGCAGTAAAAGTTGTTTTGCTCGTTTAGCCCTTTGGGGTGGACGCAATCTAAGAGGTAAACCCATCTACATTCTGCCCTCAAGAGGGCAGATTCTAGTTTGCCTCCTCTTATGCCTAGTGAGAGTTTCCCACTGAGCTGCGCCAATAGTTTAAGATGATCTGTGACCCACTAGGTGTCAATCACGTAGTAGGCAGGCGGAAATACGGAACCCCCCCAAAAAAATAAAATTAAAAAAAAAATTTGCACTGAAGCAGGGACACACCTACACACTGCCGCCGACACAGTAATGTGTCACGACACACAGTTTGGAAAGCACTGGTGTAGATGCTTGCTTTGCGATGTGGGGGGAGGGTGTGGCGGTTTAGGGGTTAATAGTGTAGTGGGGACTTTGCAGTGGGCTACGTGGTGGTTTAGGAGTTATTCGAGTAGGGGTCTTATGAAGATTAGGGTTAGCACGCTAGTATGGGTGTTAGGATATTTTCCCACTTTTCTCTCTCCACTGAAGTCAAAGGGAGAGTACCTTAACACTATCGCAATATACTAAGTTCTGCTCAATGCGCGCGTCGGGTGAGTGCTCAAGCGTTAATCATTTACTTTTAACTTGTAATACCCGGCTACTCAAATCAAGCAAAGAGTAGAAGTCGAGCGGTGTTAGCGTGCGAGCGGGAGTGGTAATAACTGCTCTACTCGTAATCTAGCCCACAATGTTTTAACCGGCATAATGACAAACTCCTAAAGAAATAAATGTTGGGCTTTGTCTTTGCTTTTTGTCTCCATATTAATGTGCATGGGGACATAAAGGTTACAGTATTTTGTATAAACCATAGTGACAGTGACTAAATGATCATTAATTATGAAGTAGATATATCAGAAAAGCCCTCCCTAGTTTTTCCAGTTCTTTATCTCTATGCATTAACATTTAAACACTTTAAAAGATTATGGCCTAGATTTAGAGTTGGGCGGTAGCCGTCTAAACCAGCGTTAGAGGCTCCTAACGCTGGTTTTGGGCTACCGCCGGTATTTAGAGTCAGTCATTAAAGGGTCTAATGCTCACTTTCCAGCCGCGACTTTTCCATACGGCAGATCCCCTTACGTCAATTGCGTATCCTATCTTTTCAATGGGATCTTTCTAACGCCGGTATTTAGAGTCGTGTCTGAAGTGAGCGTTAGAATTCTAACGACAAAACTCCAGCCGCAGAAAAAAGTCAGTAGTTAAGAGCTTTCTGGGCTAATGCAGGTTTATAAAGCTCTTAACTACTGTGCTCTAACACCCATAAACTACCTATGTACCCCTAAACCGAGGTCCCCCCACATCGCTGCCACTCTATTACATTTTTTTAACCCCTAATCTGCCGACCGCCACCTATGTTATACTTATGTACCCCTAATCTGCTGCCCCTAACACCGCCGACCCCTATATTATATTTATTAACCCCTAACCTGCCCCCCACAACGTCGCCGCCAGCTACCTACAATAATTAACCCCTAATCTGCCGACCGCAAAGTGCCGCCACTTACGTTATCCTTATGTACCCCTAATCTGCTGCCCCTAACACCGCCGACCCCTATATTATATTTATTAACCCCTAATCTGCCCCCCTCAACGTCGCCTCCACCTGCCTACACTTATTAACCCCTAATCTGCCGAGCGGACCACACCGCTACTATAATAAAGTTATTAACCCCTAATCCACCTCACTCCCGCCTCAATAACCCTATAATAAATAGTATTAACCCCTAATCTGCCCTCCCTAACATCGCCGACACCTAACTTCAATTATTAACCCCTAATCTGCCGACTGAATCTCGCCGCTACTGTAATAAATGGATTAACCCCTAAAGCTAAGTCTAACCCTAACACCCCCCTAAGTTAAATATAATGTAAATCTAACGAAATAAATTAACTCTTATTAAATAAACTATTCCTATTTAAAGCTAAATACTTACCTGTAAAATAAACCCTAATATAGCTACAATATAAATTATAATTATATTATAGCTATTTTAGGATTTATATTTATTTTACAGGTAACTTTGTATTTATTTTAACCAGGTACAATAGCTATTAAATAGTTAAGAACTATTTAATAGCTAAAATAGTTAAAATAATTACAAAATTACCTGTAACATAAATCCTAACCTAAGTTACAATTAAACCTAACACTACACTATCAATAAATTAATTAAATAAAATACCTACAATTATCTACAATTAAACCTAACACTACACTATCAATAAATTAATTACATGCAATACCTACAAATAAATACAATTACATTAACTAACTAAAGTACAAAAAATAAAAAAGAACTAAGTTACAAAAAAGAAAAAAATATTTACAAACATTAGAAAAATATTACAACAATTTTAAACTAATTACACCTACTCTAAGCCCCCTAATAAAATAACAAAGACCCCCAAAATAAAAAAAATGCCCTACCCTATTCTAAATTACAAAAGTTCAAAGCTCTTTTACCTTACCAGCCCTTAAAAGGGCCCTTTGCGGGGCATGCCCCAAAGAATTCAGCTCTTTTGCCTGTAAAAAAACCCATACAATACCCCCCCCAACATTACAACCCACCACCCACATACCCCTAATCTAACCCAAACCCCCCTTAAATAAACCTAACACTAAGCCCCTGAAGATCTTCCTACCTTATCTTAACCATACCAGGTATCACCGATCGTTCCAGGCTCCAAAATCTTCATCCAAGCCCAAGCGGGGGCTGGCGATCCATAATCCGGCGGCTGAAGAGGTCCAGAAGAGGCTCCGAAGCTTTCATCCTATCCGGGAAGAAGAGGCGATCCGGACCGGCAACCATCTTGATCCAAGCGGCATCTTCTATCTTCATCCGATGACGACCGGCTCCATCTTGAAGACCTCCACCGTGGACCCATCTTCTTCTTCCGACGACTTCCCGACGAATGACGGTTCCTTTAAGGGACGTCATCCAAGATGGCATCCCTTGAATTCCGATTGGCTGATAGGATTCTATCAGCCAATCGGAATTAAGGTAGGAAAATTCTGATTGGCTGATGGAATCAGCCAATCAGAATCAAGTTCAATCCGATTGGCTGATCCAATCAGCCAATCAGATTGAGCTCGCATTCTATTGGCTGATCGGAACAGGGGCTTAGTGTTAGGTTTATTTAAGGGGGGTTTGGGTTAGATTAGGGGTATGTGGGTGGTGGGTTGTAATGTTGTGGGGGGGTATTGTATGTTTTTTTTACAGGCAAAAGAGCTGAATTCTTTGGGGCATGCCCCGCAAAGGGCCCTGTTCAGGGCTGGTAAGGTAAAAGAGCTTTGAACTTTGGTAATTTAGAATAGGATAACTTAGTTCTTTTTTATTTTTTGTACTTTAGTTAGTTTATTTCATTGTATTTATTTGTAGATATTGTATTTAATTAATTTATTGATAGTGTAGTGTTAGGTTTAATTGTAGATAATTGTAGGTATTTTATTTAATTAATTTATTGATAGTGTAGTGTTAGGTTTAATTGTAGATAATTGTAGGTATTGTATTTAATTAATTTATTGATAGTGTAGTGTTAGGTTTAATTGTAACTTAGGTTAGGATTTATTTTACAGGTAATTTTGTAATTATTTTAACTATTTTAGCTATTAAATAGTTCTTAACTATTTAAAAGCTATTGTACCTGGTTAAAATAAATACAAAGTTACCTGTAAAATAAATATAAATCCTAAAATAGCTATAATATAATTATAATTTATATTGTAGCTATATTAGGGTTTATTTTACCGGTAAGTATTTAGCTTTAAATAGGAATAATTTATTTAATAAGAGTTAATTTAACTTAGGGGGGTGTTAGGGTTAGAATTAGCTTTAGGGGTTAATACATTTATTAGAATAGCGGTGAGCTCCAGTCGGCAGATTAGGGGTTAATGTTTGAAGTTAGGTGTCGGCGATGTTAGGGAGGGCAGATTAGGGGTTAATACTATTTATTATAGGGTTATTGAGGCGGGAGTGAGGCGGATTAGGGGTTAATAACTTTATTATAATAGCGGCGCGGTCCGGTCGGCAGATTGGGGGTTAATAAGTGTAGGCAGGTGGAGGCGACGTTGTGGGGGTCAGATTAGGGGTTAATTAATATAATATAGGGGTCGGCGGTGTTAGGGGCAGCAGATTAGGGGTACATAGGGATAATGTAAGTAGCGGCGGTTTACGGAGCGGCAGATTAGGGGTTAAAAATAATATGCAGCGATAGCGGGGACAGCAGATTAGGGGTTAATAAGTGTAAGGCTAGGGGTGTTTAGACTCGGGGTACATGTTAGAGTGTGAGGTGCAGACGTAGGAAGTGTTTCCCCATAGAAAACAATGGGGCTGCGTTAGGAGCTGAACGCGGCTTTTTTGCAGGTGTTAGGTTTTTTTTTCAGCTCAAACTGCCCCATTGTTTTCTATGGGGATATCGTGCACGAGCACATTTTTGAAGCTGGCCGCGTCTGTAAGCACCGCCGGTATCTAGAGTTGCAGTGGCGTTAAATTATGCTCTACGCTCCCTTTTTGGAGCCTAACGCACTGAAAACCCAGCCATTCTGTGAACTCTAAATACCAGCGGTATTTAAAAGGTGCGTGGGGAAAAAAGCATGCGTAGCTAACGCACCCCTTTGGCCGCAGAACTCTAAATCTAGGCGTATAATAATTGTTTTTGAATTCAAGCTGGATAAAGTAAGATGCTAGAAAAAAGTTACATAAGTTTTTGTCCTGTTATTATTGTATTATTTTTGTTACAACATACACATTATATTTACCTGGATGTAATAAATACCCTTTCTCTGAGCATACATCATGAGAAAACAATAGTCCAAATTCTGCTTTGTTCGCCACCTGCAATAAAAACAAAATAATAACAATGCTGAATTCCATACACAGTTACTGTTATTGCCCAAATCATTAAGGGTATATGGGAGCTCCAAACAGACAATTTACCATCAGCATTAGAAGCTGTAATAAATTATTAAAGGGACAGTAAACACCTTGTAATATATGGTGCTATAGAATAACATATCAGCAAAGTATAAATGGTTTTAAAACAAATAAACATTATTTTACCGCAAATGCTATAGTAGCTGAACTCCACCCATTACTTGCCTTATTTGGTTGAGCCAATCTGGGCTTCAGTCTGCAGACAACAAGGCTAGCCATAGTAATGCTATTAGTATAAATGCATTGTTTTGCAGTTGTTATCAGATAAAGCCAATTAAAGAAAGATATGTAACAAAGTTAACTTTGAGAAGTCAGCAGGGTGCATTTCAAGTTCTGAGAATTAGAAAAAACACACATTTTAGAACTAAACTACATAAAAAGGAAACAAAATAAAAACTGAAATTTATTTCAAAGTTGTTCTAAACATTTTATTTAACCATCTCAAGGTGTTTACTGCTCCTTTCAGCCAGCAGGAAATTTACTACTGAAATATGTGCATAACAAGTAATTGTGTAGGAGAGATTTTATTTACCGGCCAATATCAAATTATTCATTACTGTACTTAAAAGCAAACATTATTTTAAAAGGGCAATGCGCTTTTGTCCCAGCACCTCCTGAATAGGCAAGAACAGGCTTTTACATGAAACCATCATCATATAAGGAGCCACATTTCCTTCTGTATTTCCACTATTCAATTGGTGAATCTCTGGACTGCTCTACAATATTCAACCTCTATAAATTAATTGATGATATCTATAATACATATATAAATAAAACTGATCATAACCCCTTAACGATCACAATGTACTCTGTATGTCGATGGTCGTTAATGGTATTTCAACACATATAAGCGCGGGTTTCTCCCGTAGTGGCAAGACTGTGTTATTTTGACCTCCCTCCCTCCTGTAGGCCTCCAGAAATAATGCGGTCTTGCCGCTGGTGGCAAGACCGCACTATAAAAAAAAAAGACCTATTGAACGACCAGTGCCTTTAAGACAAAATATATTTACTATCATTGTTGATAGCGGTACAGGAAAGTGAATTTTCCCTTTATTCCAGTTGTAAACATTTTCATTCCTCTGTTTTCTACTAAGAAATACAATTACCAGAACATTTCATATTAGCTGCGGATAGTTCTAAAATAAAGTAAAAGATTAGCGAAAATAAAACAATGGTGGCAAAAAAAACTTAATTAAAATTGTATTCTTACCTTACTCTCTCTTTTGAGTCTCCAAAAGTTTCTTTTAAATTATTAAGTTCTGGATAATAGGTAGCAGGAGGTGAGATTACTTCCACAAGGCCGGATCTGATTTCTGTGGAGAATCTGCATACAGAGGATACAGCAAGTTACACAGGTATCATTGGTGACGTTGTAGCATTAATTTTCAGAAAAACATAATTTATGTAAGAACTTACCTGATAAATTAATTTCTTTCATATTGGCAAGAGTCCATGAGCTAGTGACGTATGGGATATACAATCCTACCAGGAGGGGCAAAGTTTCCAAAACCTCAAAATGTCTATAAATACACCCTCTCACCACACCCACAATTCAGTTTACCGAATAGCCAAGTAGTGGGGTGATAGAAAAAGGAGTAAAAAAAAGCATACAAAAAAGAGGAACTGGAAATATAATTGTGCTTTTATACAAAAAATCATAACCACTAGAAAAAGGGTGGGTCTCATGGACTCTTGCCAATATGAAAGAAATGAATTTATCAGGTAAGTGCTAAAGCACCCACCATCTCCGCCTAAGGATCCCTGGACCTGGATAGGTCCCTGTGAAGTTTCTTGTTTTGATGAGAAGCCATCAGATCTATTTCTGGAAGTCCCCACATCCGTACAATCTGACAAAATACATCTGGATGGAGAGACCACTCCCCCGGATGTAAGGTCTGACGGCTGAGATAATCTGCTTCCCAATTGTCTACACCTGGGATATGCACCGCAGAAATGAGACAAGAGCTGGATTCTGCCCAAGAAAGTATCCAAGATACTTCTTTCATAGCTAGAGGACTGTGAGTCCCACCCTGATGATTGACATATGCCACAGTTGTGATATTGTCCATCTGAAAACAAATGAATGGTTCTCTCTTTAACAGAGGCCAAACCTAAAGAGCCCTGAAAATAGCACATTCTAAAATATTGATTGGTAACCTCACCTCTTGAGGTTTCCAAACCCCTTGTGCTCTCAGAGATCCCCAGACAGCTCCCCAACCTGAAAGACTTGCATCTGTTGTGATCACAGTCCAGATAGGAGGAAAAAAAGAAGCCCCTTGAACTATACGATGATGGTCTAACAATCAAGTCAGAGAGAGTTGAATGTTGGGATTTAAGTATATCAATTGTGATATCTGAGCATATTCCCTGCACCATTGATTCAGCATATAAATCTGTAGAGGTCTCATATGAAAACGAGCAAAGGGGATCGCGTCCGATGCTGCAGTCATGAGATGCACATAGCCACTGAAGGGAATGATTGAGACTGAAGGTTTCGACAACCTGAAACCACTCTAAGCAGCCAGGAGAGTGTCCACCGCTGCAGGGAGAGTGTTGACCGGAGAGAGCGAGCTGGTTAGCTCTGATAACCAGTCTGTATCTACCAGCACATAGGTGTGCTCAGCAAAAGTGTGAGTACCCTGGACATAGAATACTTGTGCGAGTTTGGGCCTTTCTTGCTGCGGATACACACATGGGTTGTTTCTGTTTGTTTCCCACTTTCACAGATTCATCTGCTGTCTGAGAGGGATAGAAGGAGTCTGCAGAGATTCATTTTTCGTCTATAGGGATTTCCATGTCAAATTATGGACTGGTCTGTTTAGAGGTGCTGCTTCTCTTACAATTTTTATCATTTATATTTTTGTATCCATTTTACATTTGTGTATTTTGAATAGCAATAGCACCACTAACTTTATAACATTGATACTCACAAGGGACCACTTGTTTTTTATTAATCATTTGAGTGTGTGGAATATCATATAATACTGTGTTCATTTATGGTGAGCTTCACCTTAGGGATGTATTAAGATATCTAAATAGTACACATCGTCATATTAGCGCCCTCTAGTGACTATTGTCACATTTATGTTTTTAATATGTCTCTTGTCTGTTAAAGACAGAGGCCTAGATTTAGAGTTCGGCGGTAGCCGTCAAAACCAGCGTTAGAGGCTCCTAACGCTGGTTTTGGCCGCCCGCTGGTATTTGGAGTCAGTGATTAAAGGGTCTAACGCTCACTTTACAGCCGCGACTTTTCCATACCGCAGATCCCCCTACGCCATTTGCGTAGCCTATCTTTTCAATGGGATCTTTCTAACGCTGGTATTTAGAGTCGTTTCTGCAGTGAGCGTTAGAGCTCTAACGACAAGATTCCAGCCGCCTGAAAAAAGCAGGAGTTAAGAGCTTTCTGGCTAACGCCGGTTCATAAAGCTCTTAACTACTGTACCCTAAACTACACTAACACCCATAAACTACCTATGTACCCCTAAACCGAGGTCCCCCCACATCGCCGCCACTCGATTAAAATTTTTAACCCCTAATCTGCCGACCGCCACCTACGTTATACTTATGTACCCCTAATCTGCTGCCCCTAACCCCGCCGACCCCTATATTATATTTATTAACCCCTAACTTGCCCCACACAACGTCGCCGCAAGCTACTTAAAATAATTAACCCCTAATCTTCCGACCGCAAATCGCCGCCACCTACGTTATCCCTATGTACCCCTAATCTTCTGCCCCTAACATCGCCGACCCCTATGTTATATTTATTAACCCCTAATCTGCCCCCCACAACGTCGCCGACACCTACCTACACTTATTAACCCCTAATCTGCCGAGCGGACCTGAGCGCTACTATAATAAAGTTATTAACCCCTAATCCGCCTCACTAACCCTATCATAAATAGTATTAACCCCTAATCTGCCCTCCCTAACATCGCCGACACCTACCTTCAATTATTAACCCCTAATCTGACGACCGGAGCTCACCGCTATTCTAATAAATGTATTAACCCCTAAAGCTAAGTCTAACCCTAACACTAACACCCCCCTAAGTTAAATATAATTTTTATCTAACGAAATAAATTAACTCTTATTAAATAAATGATTCCTATTTAAAGCTAAATACTTACCTGTAAAATAAATCCTAATATAGCTACAATATAAATTACATTTATATTATAGCTATTTTAGGATTAATATTTATTTTACAGGTAACTTTGTATTTATTTTAACCAGGTACAATAGCTATTAAATAGTTAAGAACTATTTAATAGTTACCTAGTTAAAATAATTACAAATTTACCTGTAAAATAAATCCTAACCTAAGATATAATTAAACCTAACACTACCCTATCAATAAAATAATTAAATAAACTACCTACAATTACCTACAATTAACCTAACACTACACTATCAATAAATTAATTAAACACAATTGCTACAAATAAATACAATTAAATAAACTATCTAAAGTACAAAAAATAAAAAAGAACTAAGTTACAGAAAATAAAAAAATATTTACAAACATAAGCAAAATATTACAACAATTTTAAACTAATTACACCTACTCTAAGCCCCCTAATAAAATAACAAAGACCCCCAAAATAAAAAATTCCCTACCCTATTCTAAAATACAAAAATTACAAGCTCTTTTACCTTACCAGCCCTGAACAGGGCCCTTTGCGGGGCATGCCCCAAGAATTTCAGCTCTTTTGCCTGTAAAAAAAACATACAATACCCCCCCCCCAACATTACAACCCACCACCCACATACCCCTAATCTAACCCAAACCCCCTTAAATAAACCTAACACTAATCCCCTGAAGATCTTCCTACCTTGTCTTCACCATCCAGGTATCACCGATCCATCCTGGCTCCAAGATCTTCATCCAACCCAAGCGGGGGTTGGCGATCCATAATCCGGTGCTCCAAAGTCTTCCTCCTATCCGGCAAGAAGAGGACATCCGGACCGGCAAACATCTTCTCCAAGCGGCATCTTCTATGTTCTTCCATCCGATGACGACCGGCTCCATCTTGAAGACCTCCAGCGCGGATCCATCCTCTTCTTCCGACGACTAGACGACGAATGACGGTTCCTTTAAGGGACGTCATCCAAGATGGCGTCCCTCGAATTCCGATTGGCTGATAGGATTCTATCAGCCAATCGGAATTAAGGTAGGAATTTTCTGGAGAAGATGTTTGCCGGTCCGGATGTCCTCTTCTTGCCGGATAGGAGGAAGACTTTGGAGCACCGGATTATGGATCGCCAACCCCCGCTTGGGTTGGATGAAGATCTTGGAGCCAGGACGGATCGGTGATACCTGGATGGTGAAGACAAGGTAGGAAGATCTTCAGGGGATTAGTGTTAGGTTTATTTAAGGGGGTTTGGGTTAGATTAGGGGTATGTGGGTGGTGGGTTGTAATGTTGGGGGGGGGGTATTGTATGTTTTTTTTTACAGGCAAAAGAGCTGAAATTCTTGGGGCATGCCCCGCAAAGGGCCCTGTTCAGGGCTGGTAAGGTAAAAGAGCTTGTAATTTTTGTATTTTAGAATAGGGTAGGGAATTTTTTATTTTGGGGGTCTTTGTTATTTTATTAGGGGGCTTAGAGTAGGTGTAATTAGTTTAAAATTGTTGTAATATTTTTCTTATGTTTGTAAATATTTTTTTATTTTCTGTAACTTAGTTCTTTTTTATTTTTTGTACTTTAGATAGTTTATTTAATTGTATTTATTTGTAGCAATTGTGTTTAATTAATTTATTGATCGTGTAGTGTTAGGTTAATTGTAGGTAATTGTAGGTAGTTTATTTAATTATTTTATTGATAGGGTAGTGTTAGGTTTAATTATAACTTAGGTTAGGATTTATTTTACAGGTAAATTTGTAATTATTTTAACTAGGTAACTATTAAATAGTTCTTAACTATTTAATAGCTATTGTACCTGGTTAAAATAAATACAAAGTTACCTGTAAAATAAATATTAATCCTAAAATAGCTATAATATAAATGTAATTTATATTGTAGCTATATTAGGATTTATTTTACAGGTAAGTATTTAGCTTTAAATAGGAATCATTTATTTAATAAGAGTTAATTTATTTCGTTAGATAAAAATTATATTTAACTTAGGGGGGTGTTAGTGTTAGGGTTAGACTTAGCTTTAGGGGTTAATACATTTATTAGAATAGCGGTGAGCTCCGGTCGGCAGATTAGGGGTTAATAATTGAAGGTAGGTGTCGGCGATGTTAGGGAGGGCAGATTAGGGGTTAATACTATTTATGATAGGGTTAGTGAGGCGGATTAGGGGTTAATAACTTTATTATAGTAGCGCTCAGGTCCGGTCGGCAGATTAGGGGTTAATAAGTGTAGGTAGGTGTCGGCGACGTTGTGGGGGGCAGATTAGGGGTTAATAAATATAACATAGGGGTCGGCGATGTTAGGGCAGCAGATTAGGGGTACATAGGGATAACGTAGGTGGCGGCGGTTTACGGAGCGGCAGATTAGGGGTTAAAAGTGTAATGCAGGGGTCAGCGATAGCGGGGGCGGCAGATTAGGGGTTAATAAGTGTAAGGCTAGGGGTGTTTAGACTCGGGGTACATGTTAGAGTGTTAGGTGCAGACGTAGGAAGTGTTTCCCCATAGGAAACAATGGGGCTGCGTTAGGAGCTGAACGCTGCTTTTTTGCAGGTGTTAGGTTTTTTTTCAGCTCAAACAGCCCCATTGTTTCCTATGGGAGAATCGTGCACGAGCACGTTTTTGAGGCCGGCCGCGTCCGTAAGCAACTCTGGTATCGAGAGTTGTATTTGCGGTAAAAATGCTCTACGCTCCTTTTTTGGAGCCTAACGCAGCATTTGTTTGAACTCTCGATACCAGAGTTAAATTTATGGTGCGGCCAGAAAAAAACCCGCGGAGCGTTAACAGCCCTTTTACCGCCAAACTCCAAATCTAGCCGAGAGTCATGGACACTGAATCTATCTGGAAACCTAAAAAGGGTACATAAGGAAACACTGCAATACCCTGATCTCTGATTACAGATAGAAGGGCACTGAGAACCTTCAAAAAGATTCTTGGAGCTGTTGCTAGGCCAAATGGAAGAGCGACAAATTGATAATGCTTGTCTAGAAAAGAGAATCTCAGAAACCGATAATGGTCTGGATGAATCGGAATGTGAAGATATGCATCCTGTAAGTCTATCGTGGACATATATTGACCTTGCTGAACAAAAGGCAAAATAGTCCTCATAGTCACCATCTTGAAAGTTGGGACTCTTAGAAAACGATTCAAAAACTTCAGATCCAGAACTGGCCTGAATGAATTTTCTTTCTTTGGGACAATGAATAGATTTGAATAAAACCCATGACCCTGTTCCTGAAAAGGAACTGGAATTATTACCCCTGAAAGCTCTAGATCTGAAACACACTTCAGAAAAGCCTGAGCCTTCACTGGATTTGCTGGAACGTGAGAGAGAAAGAATATTCTCACAGGCGGTCTTACTCTGAATCCTATTCGATACCCTTGAGAGACAATACTCTGAATCCACTGATTTTGAACAGAATCTGCCCAAATGTCTTGGAATAATTTCAATCTGCCCCCCACCAGCTGAACTGGATCGAGAGCCGCACCTTCATTCAGACTTGGGGGCTGGCTTTGGTTTCTTAAAAGGCTTGGATTTATTCCAACTTGAAGAAGGTTTCCAAATGGAACCAGAGTCTTTAGAGGAAGGATTGGTTTTCTGTTCCTTATTCTGTTGAAAAGAACGAAAACTATTAGAAGTTTTAGATTTACCCTTAGATCTTTTATCCTGAGGCAAAAAAACTCCCTTCCCTCCAGTGATAGTTGAAATAATTGAATCCAACTGAGAACCAAATAAATTGTTACCTTGGAAAGATATAGTAATCTAGACTTAGATACCATGTCAGGATTCCAAGATTTAAACCATAAAGCTCTTCTTGCTAAAATAGCTAAAGACATAGATTTAACACCAATTTTGATTGGATCAAAAATAGCATCACAGATAAAATCATTAGCATGTTGAAGCAAATGAACAATGCTAGACAAATCAGGATCTGTTTCCTGTTACGCTAAGCTATCCAACCAAAAGGTTCTGAATCAGAGAGATCCTCATCAGAGGAGGATATTTCAGTATGTTCTCGGTCATTAGAAATTTAATCAATTTTATGAGAAGTTTTAAAAGACCTTTTACGACCTTTTACGTTTATTAGAAGGCAGAAAAGCAGACAAAGCCTTCTGTATCGCATCAGCAATATAATTTGTCATATCAACAGGGATATCATGTACATTAGATGTTGAAAGAACAGAAACTGCACTAGTACTGATGGAAACTTTTTCTGTGTGCAAAAGCTTATCATGACAACTGTTACATACTACAGCTGGAGATATAATCTCAGCTAACTTAGAACAGATACACTTAGCTTTGGTAGAACTGTGATCAGGCAGCAGGGTTCCAACAGTTGGTTCTGAGACAGGATCAGATTGAGACATCTTGCAAAATGTAAAAGAAAAAACAACATTAAAGCAAAATTTACAATTTCCTTATATCGCAGTTTCAGGAATGGGAAAAAATGCTAACAGCATAGCCCTCTGAACATATAGAAGGCAAGAGGCATATAGGTAGTGGGGTGAAATAAACAAAAGATTTTGGTGCCAAGTATGACGCACGACGCAAAAGGAAGTTAAAAATGTTATTGACGCCAACATCCGGAAATGACGCAACTTGCGTCATAACAGACACAACCTCATACAAGGAAACCTGGCGTGAACTAAGACTCCGAAAATGAAGAACCTGTGTCATCAAAGACGTACCTTCACGCCAAAAGAATTCTCGCACCAAGAATGACGCAATAAATAACAGCATTTTGCGACCTCGCAAGCCTAATTTTGCCCGTGAAATTTAAAAAAAAAAACCAGTCAATTTGAAAAAAAGGACTATACCCCAGGTAAGAAAAATAACTTCCTAAAACATGCTTCACAAACTGAAACTGACAGTCTGCAAAAGGAAATATACATAGACCTGACTCATGGCAAATATAAGTAAAATACATATATTTAAAACTCTATATTAATACATAAAGCGTCAAACCATAGCTGAGAGTGTCTTAAATAATGAAAACATACTTACCGAAAGACACCCATCCACATATAGCAGATAGCCAAACCAGTACTGAAAAAGTATCAGCAGAGGTAATGCAAAAAAGAAGAAACAAGTGCATCCGCAATTCACTGTATCTATCTTTATTCAGTCAGATCCCTGACCATAAAAATGCACACTTGCAAGATATGCAAGAAAAACATGCCCATAATATAAAAGCCGTTACACTGGAATTCAGATCGTTGGAGTTGAAGTCAGATTACAGGACTGGATACCTATTGTAGATATTTTCCACAGTCCAATGTTTGCGGCTAATCGACGGTAGGTGAGTAATTTCACCAACAAAAGTTTACAATCTTTTGGAGTATTGCTCTCCACCTGAACGCGTTTTGTTCACACTCGGGTGAACTATTTCAACTGGAAATGGATAGTTTTTCTACATACCTTTAGTAGCCACCTACCTATATGGAAAAATAATATTCCAGGTGGCAAATTTAGACGCATACGTAGAAACTGTACTTATCAAAATGATTATATACAGGGAGTGCAGAATTATTAGGCAAGTTGTATTTTTGAGGATTAATTTTATTATTGAACAACAACCATGTTCTCAATGAACCCAAAAAACTCATTAATATCAAAGCTGAATAGTTTTGGAAGTAGTTTTTAGTTTATTTTTAGTTATAGCTGTTTTAGGGGGATATCTGTGTGTGCAGGTGACTATTACTGTGCATAATTATTAGGCAACTTAACAAAAAACAAATATATACCCATTTCAATTATTTATTTTTACCAGTGAAACCAATATAACATCTCAACATTCACAAATATACATTTCTGACATTCAAAAACAAAACAAAAACAAATCAGTGACCAATATAGCCACCTTTCTTTGCAAGGACACTCAAAAGCCTGCCATCCATGGATTCTGTCAGTGTTTTGATCTGTTCACCATCAACATTGCGTGCAGCAGCAACCACAGCCTCCCAGACACTGTTCAGAGAGGTGTACTGTTTTCCCTCCTTGTAAATCTCACATTTGATGATGGACCACAGGTTCTCAATGGGGTTCAGATCAGGTGAACAAGGAGGCCATGTCATTAGATTTTCTTCTTTTATACCCTTTCTTGCCAGCCACGCTGTGGAGTACTTGGACGCGTGTGATGGAGCATTGTCCTGCATGAAAATCATGTTTTTCTTGAAGGATGCAGACTTCTTCCTGTACCACTGCTTGAAGAAGGTGTCTTCCAGAAACTGGCAGTAGGACTGGGAGTTGAGCTTGACTCCATCCTCAACCCGAAAAGGCCCCACAAGCTCATCTTTGATCATACCAGCCCAAACCAGTACTCCACCTCCACCTTGCTGGCGTCTGAGTCGGACTGGAGCTCTCTGCCCTTTACCAATCCAGCCACGGGCCCATCCATCTGGCCCATCAAGACTCACTCTCATTTCATCAGTCCATAAAACCTTAGAAAAATCAGTCTTGAGATATTTCTTGGCCCAGTCTTGACGTTTCAGCTTGTGTGTCTTGTTCAGTGGTGGTCGTCTTTCAGCCTTTCTTACCTTGGCCATGTCTCTGAGTATTGCACACCTTGTGCTTTTGGGCACTCCAGTGATGTTGCAGCTCTGAAATATGGCCAAACTGGTGGCAAGTGACATCTTGGCAGCTGCACGCTTGACTTTTCTCAGTTCATGGGCAGTTATTTTGCACCTTGGTTTTTCCACACGCTTCTTGCGACCCTGTTGACTATTTTGAATGAAACGCTTGATTGTTCGATGATCACGCTTCAGAAGCTTTGCAATTTTAAGAGTGCTGCATCCCTCTGCAAGATATCTCACTATTTTTGACTTTTCTGAGCCTGTCAAGTCCTTCTTTTGACCCATTTTGCCAAAGGAAAGGAAGTTGCCTAATAATTATGCACACCTGATATAGGGTGTTGATATCATTAGACCACACCCCTTCTCATTACAGAGATGCACATCACCTAATATGCTTAATTGGTAGTAGGCTTTCGAGCCTATACAGCTTGGAGTAAGACAACATGCATAAAGAGGATGATGTGGTCAAAATACTAATTTGCCTAATAATTCTGAACTCCCTGTACAGGAAGCTGATGTATTAAGTAAGAAGTTCATACAGAAAGGTTATGGGAAAGATCTAATTGAAGATTCAAGACAAAGAGGGTTGGAATGTGATAGGCAGACATTGTTAGAAGATAAGAAGGATAAATCAACTATATTGGAAAAAAAGAAAAACAAAACCAAATTCCTTACAACATATAGTGAAGGGGCATATGGTGTAAAATCGATTTTAAACAAACATTGGAAAATTTTATTAGCTGATCCCCTGTTGGTAGGACAACTTGATGAGCGACCAGATAAAGTATATAAGAAAAATAGGGATCTCAAAAGCCTAATAGCCCCATCAAAATTGAAACCTTTAGTACAAAAAAGTGAGGGTACTTTCTCCAATTGGCTATCATTAAAACCAGGGACTTATAAATGTGGTAAAAAAGATTGTTGTTTATGTCCCATTGTTGATACATGCTCAGATTCAACTATGAATTGGAATAGAACTAACAAATATACTATTAACCATAGGACCACATGTAATTCCACATATATAGTGTATCAGTTAACATGCATTTGTGGGATGATTTATATTGGGCGTACGAAAATAAAAATAAAAAGAAGGGTATATGAACATCTGAATAATATCAAAAATGGATTAGAGGGACATAGTGTATCCCACCATTGTAAAATTAAACATCAGTGTAACAGCGTAGGGATTAAGTTCAAAGTCTTAGAACATATAAATAATAGTAGTGGTAATCGCCTCCTACTCCTTAGGAAAGCTGAAACCAACCATTTATTGGAAAGTCTAACCCCTAAAGGTCTAAATATAGATATAGACCTACAAGTATTTATAGCCTAATATGGAAAACACCAGATACTAGGATATTTTGGCCATTTTTCGTTTCAGTTAGCATAATACGTTATCTTTATATTATATTAAGTTTAGTATATTTATAAGTCTCTTCCTACGCTAGAATTTGAAGAATTTTAAAATTAATTTCAAAATGTTTTTTAAATAACTATAGTCTTGTAATTTTACAGTGTATAATATTTATTGTTTTTTATGGTATAATATTCACTGTTTTTAGAAGTTATTGTGTGTTTTTATTAGTTGTTACCTGTATATTATTACTATTATTGCATAATAGTTGTTATGATATGTCCCGCAATCGTATGCAGCAGCCTTAGAATAGGTTTTAAAAAATGAAATAGGTTTGATATATTTATTTATTATGTAATTATATGTAACACAAATGGTATATCTTGTATTTACTTTAACATTGTCATTATTGTAGCGAGTTTGGAAATGGGCAGTTTGAGTCATTTGACGTGAACCAATAACAAAGAAGCTCGGTAAATTTAAAGCCAGATGAAACAGCTGAGAACTATCCATTTCTTGTTGAAAAAGTTCACCCGAGTGTGAATGAAAAGCGTTCAGGTGGAGAGAGATTAGCCGCAAACATTGGACTGTGGAAAATATCTACAATAGGAATCCAGTCCTGTAATCTGACTTCAACTCCAACGATCTGGGGGTCGATCCGATAAAAATCGTCGCCCGCAAAAGCTGGCGACGCCAATATTTGCGCGGGTTTGGTATCCTATATACGGCGTAACCTAGAAGTTACGCGCGTATATTTCTGCCGTCGCCCGTAGTTTTTTGGGCCATAGGCAGGTATACCAAACCCGCGCAGTTTGGTATCCAATATACAGCGTAAGGACTTACGTGGCGAAAATGGAGAAATCTTACTCCATTTTCACCTCGCCACAAAAAGCAGCCGTAAGAAGCCTTACGCTGACTATTGGAGCCCCGTAACTCTCTAAACTAGCTGCTAAATAAACCTTGGTTCAGCCAATCTGATTGAACTTGAATCTGATTGGCTGATTCTATCAGCCAATCAGATTTTTCTACCTTAATTCCGATTGGCTGATAGAATCCTATCAGCCAATCGGAATTCGACGGACGCCATCTTGGATGACGTCATTTAAAGGTACCTCATTCGTCGTTCAGTCGTCGGCCGGGATGGATGCTCCGCGTTGGAGGAGCGAAGAATGAAGATTGAAGATGCCGCTTGATGGAAGATGCTGCCCAATGGAAGAAGACTTTGCTGCCGCTTGGAGAAAGACATCACCGGGATGAAGAATTCTTCTTTGCCGCTTGATTGGACATCGCCCGGATCGGATGAAGAGTTCTGCCCGGCGGGGTGAATACAAGGTAGGGAGATCTTCAGGGGGGTAGTGTTAGGTTTATTTAAGGGGGGTTTGGGTTAGATTAAGGGTATGTGGGTGGTGGGTTGTAATGTTAGGGGGTGGTATTGTGGGTTTTTTTCAGGCAAAAGAGCAGTTTTCTTTGGGGCATGCCCCCACAAAAGGCCCTTTTAAGGGCTTGTAAGGTAAAAGAGCTTTGAACTATTTTTAATTTAGAATAGGGTAGGGAATTTTTTTTATTTTGGGGGTTTATTATTTTATTAGGGGGCTTAGAATAGGTGTAATTAGCTTAAAAATCTTGTAATCTTTTTTTTATTTTTTGTAATTTAGTGTTTGGTTTTTTTTGTAATTTAGTTTAGTTAATTTAATTGTATTTTTATGTTTAAATATTTTTTATTAAAGTTTGCAAAGATTTATGAAGTACATTTACATCAAAATTGGCCAATTACGTTTTCAAACAAATTGAAAATAATACACATTGTCATAACAAATAAAGTTTCAAACTTGTATAACTCAAATATTCAAAAATTAGATCTCAGTTCTCCGCAATCATGATGTAAAACATAACATATATGGTGTCCTAGACCTCCCTCTAAGAGACATAAAATAGAAAGGGGGAGAACGTATCCCCTTGAGCAATGTAAGACAAGGAAGGTAAGTTATACCATAAATTTATATTGAAAAAAAAAAGGGGGGGGAAATATAAATGGGTAAAGGTGACAACATATCCAGCAACAGCTGGATAAGCTTATCATGGTAGTGCTTTTAAATCTAAGTGTGTAATGCATGTTGATCAAGGTATGGTACTACTATTGGGTAGATCCCGGTCTGAAGCATCCCCATTTATCCAATAGAACCAGATCTGATGAAATGTGTCCTTGTTGTCTAGGATCCCAGATGACAATTCGTATATATTGTATGTGTATTGTATCTTATTAATTATTTCAGACCAGGTAGGGACCCCTGTCTTCCAATATTTAGCAATACATGTTCTGGTGACCGTACATAGAATATTGAAAAAGGTATTTAAGTGTTTGTTATATAAGGTGTTGTGATCGTGTAAGAGAGCTTGTTGTATAGTGAAATTGATCTCCTCACCTATCAGGTGACCCATGAAAGAAGCCAATCTCATCCAGATTGCATTGACCCCAGCGCAGTCCCACCACATATGGCGATATGTGCCTACCTCCCCACACCCTCGATAGCATAGTTTGCTGCCTTGTGTGGACATATGTGCGGTCTTAACCGGTGTCAAGTACCATCGGAAAAGTGTTTTCATAACGTTTTCTTTTAAGTCTGCACTCAAAAGGCCTCTATCAGCGGTCTGAAATAGGTGTTCCCAGTCCACTAGGTCTTTAGTCATATTCAAGTCCCTTTCCCAGGCTGTCATAACCGAGGATTTGGTCTTAAGTGGACCAGATTGAATAGTCAAGTATAGTCTGGAAATAGTGTGTTTGGAGCGATGGGGGCTATTACAAAGTAGTTCTAAAATAGTAAGGGCTCCCTTCTGAGTGTCTCTGAGAAATGATCTGACTGAGGAGCTGAGTTGGAGGTAAAGATACCAATGTATTTGTATTGGTGCTACTTTCTCTTGCAGTTGATTGAAGGAGAGAGACTTCCCGTTATTTAATAAGTCTGCAACTCGGTACAGTCCCTTATTCTCCCACTTTTTAAACTGTGGTCTTAGCTCGTCAGGAAAGATATATTGAATTGGGGTGGAAAGAGAGAATCTTGGCATTAGATCGTTGCCCAATATTACTTTCGACCATGTATGTAAGGTAAGCTCTGAAGTGTATGGTGTTGGGTGGGATGAAGTGGATTGTTGAATTTTCCTGTCCCAGAAGATTGAATCTGGTTCACCCCAGCCTCCCATCTCTGCCTCCAATCTGGGCCACAATGCATCTGTTGACTTCTGTAAAAGCATTTTATCCTGTGCTATTCTAGCGGCCTTATAGTAATCTAACAATGGCGGTCCTCCAACCCCTCCTAGTGTTTTGTGTCTATTTATTATAAATTTTGATACTCTAGCAGATTTGCTCCCTCTAATGAAGGAGAGAAGCTCAGTTTGCAACTTTTCTATATCAGGCCTGTTGATCTTTATAGGGAGTGATCGAAATAGATATAAAATTCTAGGTAAAATAGTCATTTTGACAGCTGCAAGTCTCCCTAGCCAGGAAAAGTTGTAACTTTTCCATTTCCTAAGGTCTCGTCTGATCTGTTTAAAAAGGGGGATATAGTTGAATTTATATAATAAATGAGTCTGTGGTGGCAGGAAAATTCCTAGATATTTGAGTGTATGTTTCATCCATTTGAAATCGAAATTTGATTCTAATAATTTTTGAGAGTGTAGGGGAATAGCGATAGGTAGGGCCTCACATTTATCTGTGTTTATCTTATATCCTGATATAATTGAAAATGTGTCTAAGATCCCATAGAGGTTGGGGAGTGAGATAAGTGGCTTGGTGATGGTTAATAGGATGTCGTCTGCAAAGAGCGAAAGCTTATACTCCGAATTTGCTACAGAGACCCCCGAGATATCTGGGTGAGATCTGATTCTGGCTGCTAGTGGTTCTATACAAAGGGCGAATAATAGTGGTGAAAGAGGGCAACCCTGTCTCGTGCCGTTTAGGATTGGAAAACTTTTGGACTTGTATCCAGCTGAGGCTACCTGGGCGAATGGGAGAGAGTATATCGCTTGTAAGGCTGTTATAAATGTACCATCAAACCCCATCCTCCCAAGGGTGGTGAACATATATTTCCAATCAATTCTATCAAACGCCTTCTCCGCATCCAATGACAGGAGCAGAGAAGGCGTTTTTGTCTTATCCAACCATTGCACAAGATTTGTCACCTTTCTGATATTATCCGGAGCCTCCCTATCTTTAATGAATCCCACCTGATCAGGAAGCACCAGGTGGGGTATAATTAGTTTAAGGCGATTTGCCAAAATCTTCGTAAAGATCTTCAAATCTTGATTTATAAGGGATATCGGGCGATAATTTTTACAAAGTCTATGGTTTCTGCCAGGTTTAGGTATCACTACAATTTTAGCATATAAGAGTTCCGGTGGAACAGGATTGTCCTCCATAATATGGTTGCAAAATGTGGTAAGGTGAGGGAGCAGCGTGGATCCAAATAGTTTATAGTATTCCCCTGGAAGCCCGTCAGGGCCCGCCGCCTTCCCCGGTTCGGATCGCCCCCATCACCTCCGCCGCAGATATCTTAGCATTAAGTGTTTCCCTGTGTTCCCTAGATATTGTGTGCAAGGGGGAATGTGCGAAAAATTCTGTAGTGAGAGTTTCTGTTGTTGTGTTATGAATGACTTTGTGTCCGTCGTATAAGTCCCCATAATAGGTTGCAAATGTATCGACTATTTCCTGTGGATGTGAAGTGGAGGTACCCTGAATGGTCTCAATAACTGGGATGGCTGATGCTCTACATCTTTCCCTAATTTTGTAGGCCATAAATTTATCCGGCTTATTCGCGTAAATGAAATACAGAGATTTCAGTTTTTGAGTAGCCCTAGTAGCTTGGGAGTTAAGCATCGACATTAGTAGTTTTTTTTTTAGTCTGGAGCATATTTAGGGTGGAAGTCAATTTCGATAGTCTGTGTTGTCTCTCTAGTAAATTTATTTCCCTATAAAGCTCTTCTAGTTGATTTCTGTATTTTTTGTTTTGGACAGCTTTTTCTTTGATAAGCACTACCTTATGTGCTGCCCATATGTTTATTGGATTTAAAGTGGAGTCAGTGTTGATAGTCCAATATTCTGTTAATACTCGTAGAGTGTTTTCGTGTGCCTGAGGGTTTTTAAGATATGTAGGGTCGAACGTCCAAGTTTTGTTACGTGATGGATCTCTTAGTCCGTCTATCTGTAGGGAAACAATGGAATGATCCGACCATACACAGGCATGTATGTCAGATTTTCGTATTAAGGGTTGAAGAATCTGGCTAACATATACATAGTCTAATCTTGCGTATGAGTTGTGTGCAGCTGAATAGAAAGTAGTATCAGTAGTTACTCCATATAATGTATCCCATGTATCTATTAGGGAGTGAGGTGATAAGTGATCTTGAATAGATTTGACTAGTCGATTATGTCGGAGTTGCTTGTTAGTCAAAAAGCTATTAGATGTATGTTTAATCAGGGACATAGTGATATTAAAATCCCCTGCTAAAATGATCTTAGTTTGGGACCATTGTGTTAATAGGTGTGCTATATGTCGAAAGAATGAGTGCTGGTTCTCGTTGGGTGCATAGACATTGCATAGAGTGATCTCAGTGTCTAAAATCTGACCCCTGACAATAAGATATCTCCCTTCTGGGTCCTCAGTGGTAGATACATGTGTGAAATTAATAGAGGAATGAATTAAAATAGAGACTCCCTTTTTCTTGGTGGATGCCGTGGCATGGTAGTGGGTTGTGAAGTGTCGTTCCCAGTACCTTGGGATATTAGCTTTAAGAAGGTGTGTTTCTTGTAAACATAATAAGTTTGCCTGCAATGAGGCATATTGGGACATTGCTATCTTACGTTTGGTGTCAGTGTTAAGTCCCCTGACATTATGGGAAAGCAAAGTTATTCTAGGGAACATTGTTTGGTAATGTTGTGTATGTTAGGGCTGCGTAAACTGGTACCTTCTGGTTCCAACCTTTACCTTGCTGGAGTCTTAATGGAGTAGTAGTTTCAGTATCAAGGAGCATTACAAAGTTGTCACTGGGGTAAAAAGAAACATTAGAGAAAAAACAGCACATTACATGCAACAGAATAAAAAACAGGTCCCTGTCCCTGAAACAGTCAGCTAGGGGACAACATTGTGAAAATGAACAAATAATCAACAATCAGTATTGCGAGGGGGCAAGGGCACCCCTCCAGCTCACAAGTCAGGTCATATCTAAAGTCAGCTCATGACCTCAATCAAATGAGCGTCATCAAAGTTTGTTTTTGTGTAATTAGTGAAAAGTTCAAAGGCTTCTAAACAACCATCAACAAGGCCGTTAACCGGAATTTGGTAGTGTTACCTCAGTCTCGGGTATCTTTCACATTGAGGAGTCAAGTTCCGTTTCCTTGAGTTTCTTTTGTCTTTTGATTTTTATAGTTAATTTTCTGCCATAACGCTTTGTGTCTGGTTTCTTGTGTTGACTCGCCATTAGAGGGAGCTTCCAGATGTGGTAATGCTGGGGCTTCTAAGCCCAGGACTTTACAAATTTCAGGAATATCTTCTCGCTCTTTGAGGGTTATTATTTTAGAGTCTTTGGTGATGATGAGCGCAAAGGGGAAGCCCCACTTATATGGTATCTGATGTTTCCGGAGCAAAAGCGTAAGGGGCCGTAAGGTACCCCTGCGTTGTAGAGTTCGCAAGCTTAGGTCCTGAAAGAACTGAATCACATTCCCCTGAAATTTGAAGGTAGGATGTCTCCTAGAGGCTTGTAGTATTTTCTCTTTGTCAGGGAAGAAAGTTAATCTGATTACTACATCCCTGGAAGGAAGGCCGTTCTTAGGTTTAGCCTTTAAAGCTCTGTGAGCCCTTTCCACCTGGAAAATATAGTCAGCTGGTTTTTCAGTGATCTGGCTGAAGAGTTGAGATAGATATGCTGGTAGATCTCTAGAAGTTACTTCTTCCGGAATTCCCTTCAGTCTGATGTTGTTACGTCTACTTCTATTTTCGAGGTCCTCCAATTTATCTTGACATTCCGCTATTAGTTGTTGTTGTGAGGAAATTGTTTGTGTCATTTCATCCATGTTTCCCACAATAGAGTCCTGTTGGTCTTCTAGGGTCTCAATTCTCCCCCCCATGTCCACCAAGTGAGATTTGATCTCTGACAAACTGTTAGTGACTGATGTGTGGATAGAGTCAATCTTCTCCCACAACTTCTCAAAGTTAACAGCGATATCCTGCTTAGAGACTAGTGTGCGTAAATCTTCCCTTGTGAGAGGGACACTGTCGTCTCGAGGTTGTGTGGGTTCCCCCTCTGATTCCTTTTCTATCTCTGAATCTTTGGGAATTTTATCAGATTGGGTTGTTTTAAAAAAAGAGGACATATTGGTAGTCTTCAGCGACTTATCGCCCTTCACTGATCTCCTGGCAGCCATGTTTCTGCTTCTAAGATGCGGTACAGACGAGTGCACGGGAGCACCAAGTCCTAAACAATTAATGAAAGTGGGCGTATGTTTATGTCAGCGTTAGGCAGAATATTTGTTTTAATGACTAGATCATTTTTTCATATACTTGAGGTTTGGTATAAAGGCAGCGACCAAAAACAGAACGCCATTTAACGGCATATGAATTACCTGAGAGCATATCATTGGAGTCAGTGAGCTGGCTGGTTACCCCCTCTATTTTATCTATGTGTTTACATTATTTTCACGATGAGAGTGTTCCTGCAGTTCAATGCAGTCCTGAATAATTCTGCTGCAGGTGTAATGCTTCTATTGACTTAAAGAGATGTATAAATAAAATGGTGTATTTTTCAGCCACTTACCCCTCTGCAGGGAATCTTAATATATCTGGATGCCTCTTTTGCTTCTGAATTTCTTATACTTCTGTACACTATCCCAGCATGGATGTCTGTGTCTTTTCTTACACCACTTTTATTCAGAGAGGCTACTAGGATTGCTGGCTGTGAGGGCCTCTGTTTTTCTCCTGATTGCAAAAGGCTTATTTTGGCTTCTATTCTCCTCTACCTGATCTCTCAGTGTATGTGTCTACCTTGTTTGGGCTGCCTTTACAAATCCAGCTATTTTTGTCTTCTTTGGGGGGCCTACTCGATCCGGAGTAGGCCACAGCCGGGAACTTTCCTGAATTTTCCCTAGTTCTCAAATTCAGGTTGAAGTTCTGTTTTTTCTAGTGCTTCCAATTTGATGTTATTTATTACCCCTTAGTTGAGGATGCCAACAAGTAGTAAGTAGTGGCCTCAGTGGCCTCAGAAAGCTGCTTGTTATTAGTTTAATACCCTTTTTTACACAGAGCTTCTCTCATATGCTGCTGTTTCCTTTGCCAGCTAGCCCCACCTCCTCTTAATTGTATTTTTAGATAGATATTTGTAGTTTATTTAATTTATTGATAGTGTAGGTGTATTTGTAACTTAGGTTAGGATTTATTTTACAGGTAATTGGGTAATTATTTTAAATAGGTAGCTATTAAATAGTTCATAACTATTTAATAGCTATTATACCTAGTTAAAATAATTAGCAATTTACCTGTAAAATAAATATAAACCCTAACATAGCTACAGTGTAATTATTAATTATATTGTAGTTATCTTAGGGTTTATTTTATAGGTAAGTATTTAGATTTAAATAGGAATATTTTAGTTTATAATATAAATTAGATTTATTTAATAAGAATTTAGTTAGGGGTGTTAGGGTTAGATAGAGTTAATATAAATACTATAGTAACTATATTAACTATATTAACCCTAATATAATTAGGGTTAATATAGTTAATATATATAATATAATAACTATATTAACTATATTAACCCTAATATAATTAGGGTTAATATAGTTAATATAGCTGGCGGCGGTGTAGGGGGATTAGATTAGGGGTTAATACATTTATTATAGGTGGCCGCGGTGTAGGGGGATGCAGATTGTAGGCAAAAGAGCAGTTTACTTTGTGACAAAGCCCCGCCAAAAGCCCTTTTAAGGGCTGGCAAAAGAGCTGAATTCTTTGGGGCATGCCCCGCAAAAAGCCCTTTTAAGGGCTGGCAAAAGAGCTGTTACTTTGGGGCAATGCCACGCAAAAAGCCCTTTTCAGGGCTATTTGTAGGGTTAGACTTAGGTTTAGTGGTAGGGATAGTTTAGTATTTTAGGGGTTAAATAATTTAATATAGATGGCGGCGGGGTAGGGGGATTAGATTAGGGGTTAATAATTTTAAAATAGATAGCGGCGGGGTAGGGGCTCACTTTAGGGGGTAGGTAAGGAAGATGGCGGCGGTGTTAGGGGCTCACTTTAGGGGGTTATAGATTTAATATAGCTGGCGGCGGTTTAGGGGTTAATAACTTTATTAGGTTGCGGCGGGCTCCGGGAGCGGCGGTTTAGGGGTTAATACATATTTTATTGTTTGGCTAGTGAGGGGGGATAGCGGATAGAGGGTTAGACGTGTCGGGCTATGTTAGGGAGGCGTGTTAGACAGTGCGGGTGATTTAGACTTTAGTCAGGTTTTGTAGGCGCCGGCAGTTTCTAACGTGCCGTAAGTCACTGGCGACGCCAGAAATTTGTACTTGCGCAGATTTCTGGACATCGCTGGTTTATCCGACTTACGGCACGTTAGCATCTGACGGCGCCGTATATGGGATAGCTCGAGTTGCGAGCTGAAACTGCGGGCGACGCGGGTTCCCTCGCTTGCGCCGCAAACTACGATCTATATCGGATCGCGCCCCAGAATTCCAGTGCAACGGCTTTTATATTATGGGCATGATTTTCTTGCATATCTTGTAAGTGTGCATTTTTATGGTCAGGGATCTGACTGAATAAAGATAGATACAGTGAATCGCGGATGCTCTTGTTTCTTCTTCTTTTGCAGTTTTCTCGAAAAAAAGATCCGACTACAATCAGGACCTTTCGATTAGCAGCACTGGAACGATTCAGGAAAGACATCCACAAGCAGGACTCCACTACACAAGTGAGCAGAACTGTCATCTGAGCCCTGCATAATTCATCGGGTTTGATTCTGAGAGTAATTTATCTTGGACTCCAACCATTTACCAACATTTGGACGGTGATGTGTATATTACATTATAAGTCTATTATATTTTAGATAATAATATTGGGACTTATGTCATAACTATATATCATTTTTTAAAGCATTTTTTGTAGGGGATTTTATATTGAATTTGATATTGATCATCTATAATCACGATATTGTATTATTTTGAAGGTTGGCTATTTACCTGTGGTTCAGCACTTTAGTTGCGCTGCTTTATTTTGTAGACAGTAAGCAGAGGTAATGGTATATATAAGAGTATATTATCGATCTGAAAAGGGAGTTAGGAGATGAATCCCTACGACCGATAACAGAGGACCTTTGAAAAGATTTCCCGTGAGGAAAACCATAAAATCAATAGGTGATACTCCCTTCACATCCCTCTGACAAACACTGTACTCTGAGAGGAATTGGGCTTCAAAATGCTGAGAAGCGCATATCATAGAAGAAAAAACAAGCACAAATACTTACTTCCCCACCTCCATAGGAGGTAAAGTTTGTAAAGCTGATTTGTGGGTGTGGTGAGGGGTGTATTTATAGGCATTTTAAGGTTTGGGAAACTTTGCCCCTCCTGGTAGGATTGTATATCCCCTACGTCACTAGCTCATGGACTCTTGCGAATTACATGAAAGAAATATAGCAAATTGTTTTGCAAAGCAGTTTATTTAAATAAAAACTACAATGTTCGTATTTTGAAGCAAGATCAGTAAAGAAAAAATGATCTGGTCTTTCACAATACATATCATGGTAATATAAGCAATTAACTCTTCCTCATATCTCTCTGCTACAAACTGGCCTTTATTTTATACCAAACATCACCATTGACAAAACTGAAGTAGCTAAAGGGATAGTAAACACAATAGAGCACCTTTGGGATGTGGTGTAACAGGAGATTTGCATCATGGATGTGCAGCCGACAAATCTGCCGCAACTGCGTGATGCTATCATGTCAATATGAATCAAAATGTCTGAGGAATGTTTCCAACACCTTGTTGAATCTATGCCACGAAGCATTAAGGCAGTTCTGAAGGCAAAAGTGGTCCAACCAGGTACTAGCAAGGTGTACCTAATAAAGTGGCCGGTGAGTGTATGCATTTACAGATAAAGATATATATATATATATATATATATATATGCACACATATAAACACATAAATACCTATGTACACATATATAGACATATATAGAAGTGCATTGGAGCTCTTTGCCGTTAAGTAGATGAAAACATGTAAAAGCATATTTATGCAATATTCATACTTAATAAAGTGTTTTTTCCCCATTGACTTCTATGGGGGAATACATGAACGTGCACATGATATTCTAACTTCAAATTTTTGCACTAGTCGGGTTAGTGCAAGAGTGAAAACAGTTTACTTTCAACTCATAATACAAGCGCAACCCGACAAGCGCAAAAATCTTACTTCTAGAGCAGTTAATGCTAGAGCGGGAGCGTTAATTAGCGCTCCACTTGTAATCTGGCCCATAACGTTTAATGTAATCACTTTAGAGTCAGTGACCAGTCTCAATTCTATGATTGCACTTATAGAAAAGAAAGGATTTGAATATAATAGGTTTGGCTAAGACAAGGAGGACATACTACAGTTCTCTTGCTTTTTATACAAGCCTCCACTAAACCTCCTCATCACAGACAGCTATGCTACTCTGTGTCTACGTGTATATTTAGTATGGGACACTTATCTTTCTAATTAAATAGAAATGTTTATTAATTGTATAAATATATTTAATTAATACATTTACAGATTCTACAATGGGATTACTGATACTGCAAGAGAACAAAAAGTGAACCCTTATCTGAAAATGTTGGACACCCATGTGATACATGTCCATATAATTCTGTAGTAGTAAAGTACTTAAAGGGGCGACAGGTAGATTAAAATGATGTGACTAATTTAAAGGTCACCAGGCTACCGTGAAAGTCCGGGTATATAGTTAGATTCAAATGACTTCACTTGATTATGAAGGTTTCTAGGCTGCCAGCAATATTTCCACTCAAACCAGATCCATTATAGATAGCCTGACCATATTGCCGCTTTAAAAAGGGACACATATGAAAAATACATATGTCAGGGCTGTTTTCAGGGCTGTTTAAAGAAATGGTTTTGTATAAGAACCCTCACATATGTATTTTTCATATGTGTTCCTTCTTAAAGCGGCAATATGGTCAGCCTAATTATAGATCACAATATAATGATGATTTGTATCCAACAGATTTCACCACTATAGTAACGTTACAAAGAACCATCTACATTTTAGAGAGCATTTATATTCTTCTATTCACTTCAAGTTATTATGCACTTGTGTGCAAATAAAAATATACTATATACTGCAAAATGCACTCCCTAAGCAAGTACTGAATTCATGAACATGATTAAACCAACAAGGCATGATTAGGGTGACACAAGTAAACAAGAACAAAAGCTGGCAAACTAAATGTCCAACAGCGATAAGGCAATACAGAAAAGATTTCTTAAAAACAGAACACATCACTGCTCTATTTTAAGAAGAGATGATGCATATGCTTTCTTTAGGAAAAGGTCACAGTCAAGGCACAATTATTCAGTTAAATGGACAAATGGCTATAATGTTCTGCTGCATAAAATCTAACAAACACTGAAAAAATGCATAACTTTAGAAAGTAGAGATTTTATAATGTAAAAATACAACAAAGTTTATAAATGCATTAAATGCTGCTTGTATAACATATAAAGGTTTTGAGTAGCGTTCCCCTATGGTTTGTTAATCACAAAATGATCTCGCACTCAGATCTAAAGTGAAATAAAATCAGATTAAAGATAATCACACAGTTTTTCCATCCCTGTAGCAAACCAATCTGCAGGGAGAGAGGATCAAATACGGCACAACAAATATCTACTCAGAAAAGGCTCAGTCTGATTGTTACATAATACAGTCAAGGAAGGTAAAGTGACAAGATATATACAGGTTTGTGTAAAGAAAGCACAGAGCATGATATATGTGATAATTTTATGTATATATATAGTTAAAAAAAGAGAGTGCACTCACCGGGTCTTTTTGCATTTTTTAATGTGCAAGCGTGAACATTTTTGGGGGTTTAGCCCCTTCCTCAGACATACATAAAATAAACTCTGTTTATTTGATGTATGTCTGAGGAAGGGGCTAATCCCCCGAACACGTTCACACTTGCACATTAATTTTGCAAAAAGACCCGGTGACTGCACTCTCTTTCTTGAACTGTATATATCTTTCTGTTGCAACTTGGGCACCAACAGTCATCGGGAGTGCTTGTCTGTACTACTGTATATATATATATATATATATATATATATATATATATATATATATATATATATATATATATATATATATATATATATATATATATATATATATATATATCCGGTAGCCCAGCACTCCAACCTCCAATGTGTGTTTACTACCTGGGTGCATATATATATAGAAACTTTCTCTGGAAGGGAGGGCACTCACAGGAATTTTTTAATTTAAAGCAAAAGAATCTTTATTTCCAAATGGTTTTATAAACGAGTTGATAGTCAGCGTTTCGGCCCCAGCCTGGGCATTTATCAAGACAAAAATGTTATAATTCTGTAGCGATCATCATAACTCACGGCAGCATACAAGCCGCTCTCCCAACCAGCTGGCTGAATTAACCATACATGATGTACATGTATTATCCAAAGAATAATAAGTAGACATACATATTACTTACGTAAAGGTAGAGTATAAAAACAGGAATCTGAAGCCAGTTTCATATAATTGCTATTATATAGAACAGCGATCATGAACTGAAGTTTCATAACACTCTAGCATCACACAATTAATTAGGCCTGAGGGTGAAAACAGCCAACATTTCCCATGTTATCTTTGTTTAAGTATAAACTCTCACGCCTAGATTTAGAGTTCTGTGGCCAAAGGGGTGCGTTAGCTACGCATGCTTTTTTCCCACGCACCTTTTAAATACCGCTGGTATTTAGAGTTCACAGAATGGCTGGGTTTTCAGTGCATTAGGCTCCAAAAAGGGAGCGTAGAGCATAATTTAACGCCACTGCAACTCTAGATACCAGCGGTGCTTACGGAAGCGGTCAGCTTCAAAAACGTGCTCGTGCACGATTCCCCCATAGAAAACAATGGGGCAGTTTGAGCTGAAAAAAAACCTAACACCTGCAAAAAAGCAGCGTTCAGCTCCTAACGCAGCCCCATTGTTTTCTATGGGGAAACACTTCCTACGTCTGCACCTAACACTCTAACATGTACCCCGAGTCTAAAACCCCCTAACCTTACACTTATTAACCCCTATTCTGCTGCCCCTGCTATCGCTGACCCCTGCATATTATTATTAACCCCTAATCTGCCGCTCCGTACACCACCGCCACCTACATTATACCTATGTACCCCTAATCTGCTGCCCCTAACACCGCCGACCCCTATATTATATTTATTAACCCCTAATCTGCCCCCCTCAACGTCACCTCCACCTGCCTACACTTATTAACCGCACCGCTACTATAATAAAGTTATTAACCCCTAATCCGCCTCACTCCCGCCTCAATAACCCTATAATAAATAGTATTAACCCCTAATCTGCCCTCCCTAACATCACTGACACCTAACTTCGATTATTAACCCCTAATCTGCCAACCGAATCTCGCCACTACTGTAATAAATGGATTAACCCCTAAAGCTAAGTCTAACCCTAACACTAACACCCCCCTAAATTAAATATAATTTAAATCTAACTAAATAAATTAACTCTTATTAAATAAATTATTCCTATTTAAAGCTAAATACTTACCTGTAAAATAAACCCTAATATAGCTACAATATAAATAATAATTATATTATAGCTATTTTAGGATTTAAATTTATTTTACAGGTAACTTTGTATTTATTTTAACCAGGTACAATAGCTATTAAATAGTTAAGAACTATTTAATAGCTAAAATAGTTAAAATAATTACAAAATTACCTGTAAAATAAATCCGAACCTAAGTTACAATTAAACCTAACACTACACTATCAATAAATTAATTAAATAAAATACCTACAATTACCTACAATTAAACCTAACACTACACTATCAATAAATTTATTACATACAAATACCTACAAATAAATGCAATTAAATAAACTAACTAAAGTACAAAAAATAAAAAAGAACTAAGTTACAAAAAATAAAAAAATATTTACAAACATCAGAAAAATATTACAACAATTTTAAAATAATTACACCTACTCTAAGCCCCCTAATAAAATAACAAAGCCCCCCAAAATAAAAAAATGCCTTACCCTATTCTAAATTAAAAAAGTTCAAAGCTCTTTTACCTTACCAGCCCTTAAAAGGACCTTTTGTGGGGCATGCCCCAAAGAATTCAGCTCTTTTGCCTGTAAAAAAAAACATACAATACCCCCCCCAACATTACAACCCACCACCCACATACCCCTAACCTAACCCAAACACCCCTTAAATAAACCTAACACTAAGCCCCTGAAGATCTTCCTACCTTATCTTCACCTCGCCGGGTATCACCGATCGGTCCTGGCTCCGAAATCTTCATCCAACCCAAGCGGGGGCTGGCGATCCATAATCCTGCGCCTGAAGAGGTCCAGAAGAGGCTCCAAAGTCTTCATCCTATCCGGGAAGAAGAGGCGATCCAGACCGGCAACCATCTTGATCCAAGCGGCATCTTCTATCTTCATCCGATGAGGAACGACTCCATCGTGAAGACCACCAGCGCAAATCAATCTTCTTCCTCCGACGTCCAACTGAAGAATGACGGTTCCTTTAAGGAACCGTCATTATATTTATTATATTTATTTTACAGGTAACTTTGTATTTATTTTAACCAGGTACAATAGCTATTAAATAGTTAAGAACTATTTAATAGCTAAAATAGTTAAAATAATTACAAAATTACCTGTAAAATAAATCCGAACCTAAGTTACAATTAAACCTAACACTACACTATCAATAAATTAATTAAATAAAATACCTACAATTACCTACAATTAAACCTAACACTACACTATCAATAAATTTATTACATACAAATACCTACAAATAAATGCAATTAAATAAACTAACTAAAGTACAAAAAATAAAAAAGAACTAAGTTACAAAAAATAAAAAAATATTTACAAATATCAGAAAAATATTACAACAATTTTAAACTAATTACACCTACTCTAAGCCCCCTAATAAAATAACAAAGCCCCCCAAAATAAAAAAATGCCCTACCCTATTCTAAATTAAAAAAGTTCAAAGCTCTTTTACCTTACCAGCCCTTAAAAGGACCTTTTGTGGGGCATGCCCCAAAGAATTCAGCTCTTTTGGCTGTAAAAAAAAACATACAATACCCCCCCCCCAACATTACAACCCACCACCCACATACCCCTAATCTAACCCAAACCCCCCTTAAATAAACCTAACACTAAGCCCCTGAAGATCTTCCTACATTATCTTCACCTCGCCGGGTATCACCGATCGGTCCTGGCTCCGAAATCTTCATCCAACCCAAGCGGGGGCTGGAGATCCATAATCCTGCGCCTGAAGAGGTCCAGAAGAGGCTCCAAAGTCTTCATCCTATCCGGGAAGAAGAGGCGATCCAGACCGGCAATCATCTTGATCCAAGCGGCATCTTCTATCTTCATCCGATGAGGAACGACTCCATCGTGAAGACCACCAGCGCGGATCAATCTTCTTCCTCCGACGTCCAACTGAAGGATGACGGTTCCTTTAAGGGACGTCATCCAAGATGGCGTCCCTCGAATTCCGATTGGCTGATAGGATTCTATCAGCCAATCAGAATTAAGGTAGGAAAATTCTGATTGGCTGATGGAATCAGCCAATCAGAATCAAGTTCAATACGATTGGCTGATCCGATCAGCCAATCAGATTGAGCTCGCATTCTATTGGCTGTTCCGATCAGCCAATAGAATGCAAGCTCAATCTGATTGGCTGATCGGATCAGCCAATCGGATTGAACTTGATTCTGATTGGCTGATTCCATCAGCCAATCAGAATTTTCCTACCTAAATTCTGATTGGCTGATAGAATCCTATCAGCCAATCGGAATTCGAGGGACGCCATCTTGGATGACGTCCCTTAAAGGAACCGTCATTCTTCAGTTGGACGTCGGAGGAAGAAGATTGATCCGTGCTGGAGGTCTTCACCATGGAGCCATTCCTCATCGGATGAAGATAGAAGATGCCGCTTGGATCAAGATGATTGCCGGTCTGGATCGCCTCTTCTTCCCGGATAGGATGAAGACTTTGGAGCCTCTTCTGGACCTCTTCAGCCACAGGATTATGGATCGCCAGCCCCCGCTTGGGTTGGATGAAGATTTCGGAGCCAGGACCGATTGGTGATACCCGGCGAGGTGAAGATAAGGTAGGAAGATCTTCAGGGGCTTAGTGTTAGGTTTATTTAAGGGGGGTTTGGGTTAGATTAGGGGTATATGGGTGGTGGGTTGTAATGTTGGGGGGGTATTGTATGTTTTTTTTTACAGGCAAAAGAGCTGAATTCTTTGGGGCATGCCCCACAAAAGGTCCTTTTAAGGGCTGGTAAGGTAAAAGAGCTTTGAACTTTTTAAATTTAGAATAGGGTAGGGCATTTTTTATTTTGGGGGGCTTTGTTATTTTATTAGGGGGCTTAGAGTAGGTGTAATTAGTTTAAAATTGTAATATTTTTCTGATGTTTGTAAATATTTTTTTATTTTTTGTAACTTAGTTCTTTTTTATTTTTTGTACTTTAGTTAGTTTATTTAATTGTAGTTATTTGTAGGTATTGTATTTAATTAATGTATTGATAGTGTAGTGTTAGGTTTAATTGTAGGTAATTATAGGTATTTTATTTAATTTATGTATTGATAGTGTAGTGTTAGGTTTAATTGTAACTTAGGTTAGGATTTATTTTACAGGCAATTTTGTAATTATTTTAACTATTTTAGCTATTAAATAGTTCTTAACTATTTAATAGCTATTGTACCTGGTTAAAATAAATACAAAGTTACCTGTAAAATAAATATAAATCCTAAAATAGCTATAATATAATTATTATTTATATTGTAGCTATATTAGGATTTATTTTACAGGTAAGTATTTAGCTTTAAATATGAATAATTTATTTAATAAGAGTTAATTTATTTCGTTAGATTTAAATTATATTTAACTTAGGGGGGTGTTAGTGTTAGGGTTAGACTTAGCTTTAGGGGTTATTCCATTTATTACAGTAGCGGCGAGATTCGGTCGGCAGATTAGGGGTTAATAATTGAAGTTAGGTGTCGGCGATGTTAGGGAGGGCAGATTAGGGGTTAATACTATTTATTATAGGGTTATTGAGGTGGGAGTGAGGCGGATTAGGGGTTAATAACTTTATTATAGTAGCGGTGCGGTCCGCTCGGCAGATTAGGGGTTAATAAGTGTAGGCAGGTGGAGGCGACATTGAGGGGGGCAGATTAGGGGTTAATAAATATAATATAGGGGTCAGCGGTGTTAGGGTCAGCAGATTAGGGGTACATAGCTATAATGTAGGTGGCGGTGGTGTACGGAGCGGCAGATTAGGGGTTAATAATAATATGCAGGGGTCAGCGATAGCGGGGCGGCAGATTAGGGGTTAATAAATATAATATAGGGGTCGGCGGTGTTAGGGGCAGCAGATTAGGGGTACATAGGGATAACGTAGGTGGCCACGGTGTACGGAGCGGCAGATTAGGGATATTTTTTTAATATAGTGGCGGCGATGTGGGGGGACCTCGGTTTAGGGGTACATAGGTAGTTTATGGGTGTTAGTGTACTTTAGAGCACAGTAGTTAAGAGCTTTATAAACCGGCGTTAGCCCAGAAAGCTCTTAACTACTGACTTTTTTCTGTGGCTGGAGTTTTGTCGTTAGATTTCTAACGCTCACTTCAGCCACGACTCTAAATACAGGCGTTAGAAAGATCCCATTGAAAAGATAGGATACGCAATTGACGTAAGGGGATCTGCGGTATGGAAAAGTCGCGGCTGGAAAGTGAGCGTTAGACCCTTTAATGACTGGCTCCAAATACCAGCGGTAGCCCAAAACCAGCGTTAGGAGCCTCTAACGCTGGTTTTGACGGCTACCGCCCAACTCTAAATCTAGGCCTCAATGTTTTTAGTTTCACATATTTTGTGATAATACATATATGCACTTTGTGGTTTTTATTTTGTCTTACATTAATGGCGCCTTTATGATGTTATATGCATATAAAAAATAAAAACAATAATAGTAACATTGTACCAAAGTACAAATTATTGAGAGTATTGGTGTGCCCAATAAGTAGACTGGGTTGTATAAATAGATAGTGCTGACTGGTTAATCACAAGACAAAAACAAACATCAGTTTTGTGTGAAAGCTCTGAATTTAGTATGCTTAGCATATGTAAATAGATCACACTAACAGACTTTGCAAAAAAGTAAACCCCATCTCAGTAAAAGGAACCCCTGGTATCAAAGGTACATTTATTAAAAACAAACACATAGGCTACAGCATTATTCATCTGCTGTTACACCAGGGATAGGCAAGGTGTCCGTACACAAACACTAGTGTCCGTGACTAGCCCTTGCAGTGTCCGCCACAACCTTAGTATATCTTTTCATTCTGATTAAATAATAGGAATAAAAAAAAATATGTAGTGTGAATAAAGTTAGTGGCTTGTCAAGAGACTGCTAGCGATATTGGGTGACAAGTTATGGAATAAATAAAGCCTTAATGAAATACTGGATGTGTATCTGCATCTGTATAATAACACCCAGCTCTATACAAAGACACAGTAGTGACACTGGCACATGCGTATAGCCAGACAAGGGCTGGTTATAGGGTCAGTGGTATCTGCATTAGTATTATTACACCCAGCGCTATATAATGACACAGTAGTGACACTGGCACATGTGTATAGCCAGACAAAGGCTGCTTATATGGTCAGTGGTATCTGCATCAATATAATAACACCCAGCTCTATACAAAGACACAGCAGTGACACTGGCACATGGGTATAGCTAGACAAGGGCTGGTTATAGGGTCAGTGGTATCTGCATCAGTATAATAACACCCAGCTCTATACAAAGACACAGTAGTGACACTGGCACATGCGTATAGCCAGACAAGGGCTGGTTATAAGGTCAGTGGTATCTTCATCAGTATAATTACACCCAGCACTATATAATGACACAGTAGTGAAAGTGGCACATGGGTATAGCCAGAGGAGGGCTGGTTATAGAATCAGTGATATCTGCATCAGTATAATAACACCAAGCACTGTAAAATAATGTTTTTAATTTTAAATGTACCTTGGTGTCCTTTACTAAGGTCTGTACTTTGGAAAATGTCCGCCACAGCCTTTGTCTGTGCCTATCCCTGTGTTACACTTAGAGCTAAAACAGGACAAATGATGTCAAACAGTAGCACTTACAAGCAATTACATACACAGAGCATGTATACTACATAATAAGATTGTGAGGTTGCACATATTCTATTAACAAACATAACATTTAACCATATATAGAATTTAACTTACTCTTTCTCCAGGCTTCCAGCTACACTGTGAACATATTCCAGATCTGTCTAAGAAAATAAAAAAAAACATGTTATTTGTTATAACTGCATTTAATTTAATTTATATAGCTGCAATTACTTTACAATAGCAAAATAAAAGTGTTTTGAAGACAAATAAAAGCATTGGCAGCATATTTGTAAAGACCAAATTCTATCTCTAAAAGAATGAAAGGAGGTTCCTCGATTGTATCAACAAGAGAATACTGCTCACAGTAAAAGACAAGAACTGGCATCATTTCAGAATAGTATTAAAGTGTGTACTTGGCAAGGTAATCCAAATGTGCAAAACTTCAATTACATTTAAGGAAACTCAGAGGGGAACAGGATATAAGTTCTGGAAGAGTAAATTATTGTTCTAATTTTCCAATTAAGCCTAACATAAAGAGGAATTACGTAACAACCCCGTTCCTAGGAAATTCACTTTAGTTGATCGCCATTGGGTTCATCTGTAGATAATAAATGTGGTCAAACTTCACTTAGAATGTAGAATGGTTATAAAAGGTGCTCACATCTTCAACCTCTAAATTAACTAGAATAGCTTGTTACATGTGGGGAGATCAACAAGATGTTTCTTACTGAGATCTCGTTGTGAATGATCTGAACCTAAGACTGCATATTTTGCATAATTAGAAAATCACTATTTGAAATTACTAGCCAACCTTTTACTTGGTCTGTGCACTTATGGGAGATTTTTTTTTTCTTTTCAAAAGAGCTTTATTAAGTAAGACAAAATACAGGAAAACAAAAAGTGCATCATAAAATACATACATTTGTAATGCAAAGACAGGCTTACATAAGGTGCCTGTGTAAGATCGGTAATACAGTCAAGTCATGTTTACTTCAGGCAATCCGCAATTGATGCACCAGTCTCTGCCTGCCAATTTGTCTCTCTGTTTGAAACCATGGGAGGTGGCCGGTATAAAGCCATCCACCCCATAGTACATGTTCATTTTAACTCAACATCAAAGCTCAACATTTTTCAAGTTATTTTACATATTATCCTGTCGTAGATCACCATCTTCATGGAACATAAACAAGGAGGTGGGGAACAACAGGGATAAGAGCGTGATTAAAAGTACAACATTTGCTCTCAATAATAGAGGACTAAATCACAGAGTAACATTAGCTTCAGGTATCACTAAAAGGTGTTGGCTTGGTCACAGTGTGCCAGTTTTTAAGTATTCACACAGCTAACGGAGGGTATGGAAGAGGGGGAGAGAGAGAAATAAAAAATAAAAAAAAGGGAGGGGGGAAGAAAAGAGGGGGAAGAGGGAATGGGAAGCGCTGGGATAGAAGGTGAGGAAAGGCAGAGGACAGATCTCTTCTCGCATTGGCCTGTCCCCCTCAGTCAGTGCCCCACCCCTCTCCTAGTGCCCCTTCTATAACTGGAGCAGGAGCTCATATCTGTCAAGTTGGGCTGTTTGGGTATCTTTCAAGTATAAGGAGATTCTGCATTTTTTGCTTCCATTCTGCAAGAGTGGGGATTTGGGACAATTTCCAATGCAGTGGGATCAATTTTTTTGCACTAGCCAGCATCAGTAGCAAGAGGGATTTTTTGGTCGGGTCTCTAATTTTGAAAGGGAGGTGGAAGAGCAGGGTCTCCGGGGCCCTTGGGATGTCCATATCTAAAACTCTCTGCATCTCTACCCAAACTAAGGATCAATAAGTGTCCAGTAGGGGGCAGTCCCACCATATATGGACCATTGAGCCCAGCTCTCCACACCCCCTCCAGCATCTATACGAGGTGCTTGGGTATATAGTTTTAAAACGCAATGGTGTAAGATACCAACGGCTCATGTGTTTATATTGGTTCTCTTGTATGTGTGCCGAGACAGACGTGGATTTGATGGCTCGGAACGTCCTGTGCCTTTCTTCCACCAAAAATTCCGTCTCTAGTTCCATATGCCACATTCTAGTGTATGTAAGCAGTGTGCAGCCCTCTGGCACGAGGAGCAGTGTATACAGCAAGGAGATCAAAAGTCTGGAAGCCGATTTCCGTGTACAAAGTTGCTCGAATGGCGTAAGCATCCCTGTCCAGAGCTATCCAGATTTTTTGGTCACTACCCTGACACCACTCCACCACTCTCTGAAGTAGTATAGCTCTTCGGTATAACAGAAGGTTTGTCAACCCTAGCCCTCCCTCATCTCTGGGTAATTACATGGTTCTCTTTTTTACTCTGGGTTTTGTGCCCTGCCACAAATATTCTTTAATTAGAGGGCGGAGCTAACTGCTGGAGAGAGAAGACGTGCTTTCAGGAGCTCCTCTCTAGATAGCATAACTTTTAATCAATTTTAAGCTTAAAAGTGAACTTTTGAAGCCTATTTCTTCTGACTTCGAGTGCACAAAAGAATAGGGATCTATCCTGGTGACCCTGTGCTGTTATACTACACCTTTTAAACATTTTGGTTGGCGAAGGTCTGATCGAGAATAATCCCTCCGGAGGGTAGGGGCTCCGCTCCGGAGGCCTAATTACCACATCTAACAGCTTTTCACCGGAACCTGTCTCTGCTCCACACTACACTCCGGAGGGTCGGGGATCCGCTCCGGAGTTCTTAACGAACATACTCCTGCAGTGCAGTCACGCTACCATCCTTCCTAGTGCCCCGGGGAGGGCCGACGACATCAGCCGCCAGAGGAAAACTGAGACCGTCTTTGCCGAAAAAGGATCAAGGCTCTTATTAAGTACCTGAAGCTACATACCGCAGGCTCCGGAGGGCCGGGGTTCCGCTCCGGAGCTGAAGAACTAAACTACATCAGCAGACTTGGGGTAGCGGAGGCCTTGCTGCACCGGCCCTGGGTCCCTCATAGCAGCCAAACTCCCTCCGGAACACACGGACATCCTGCGCCTTCCGCGCAGGCTACTGAGAAGAAGCGGAGGAAATTAGAGAATTACCGGGGATTCCCATCTGATCCTGTCTTGCAGCGCCAAGGTGAGACTCCCTGATATTGGGCCTGTCGGGGTCTTCTGGTGCGAACCGCGGCCATCTTGACTGTATAGTGAAATGGTGCCCGGCGGGCCCTGAGGCCTACAGAACTGCCGACAAAGTCCAGTATACCGTCCAGCTCCAGGAGCGCAAGCGGACCCCCCAGAGAGGTGAGCCGAAACTTCCACATTTAGACAGACCGGGTGAGTCGCATGTAGCTCCCCCCACAGCTGCATGAGGCTACTTGATCATTGACACCCACACTGTGCCTGTACCTCGCATGCAGGTGATTAAGCCCTGGCCTCCAAGCTACGCTTTGCATTACATTAAGCTTAGGTACTGCATTGTACCTCAGGGACACTAGTCACTCCATAATCCAGCCTGCTGGCTCCCTCAACAACTGTCCTCCCTGACTGAAACTTTATAGAATAATTGCATAAGGGCTACCTGCAATAATAAGCATCCACCCTCTGACATTTGACAGTTTTTGTTCAGCGCTGGAGATGCAAGTTCTATGTTGAGGGTATTACATAACTAGCTGCCTGATATCAGTTATTCCCTCATTGTGGCCTGATCACAGAGCAAAACTATTAGGCTCATTTAGTACCCACATACTCCATCTGGGGTCACTCCTCACCACTATACAGCATACCCAATTTTACAAGACATTGCTTAGCTGGGAATGGTCACTACCTGTGGCAGGCCCTAAATATTACCTTATAGGCCTCTAATACCAATAGACCTACAATCAAGTTTTTGGGGAAGACAAATTACATAACCTCTGCTCATCTGGGGTCCCATCTCCCCATAGTTGCCCACATAGAGACATAAAGTGTGGCCTCTCCAGGACCTATATTCCCCTACACTTTTAACTCTTGTAATAGCAGCTGCGACCTGGGTTTGTGATCAGTGTTCTGCTGGGATCTGAATTTAAGGAATTTGGACACTACATATTATTGAACATAACTTTCTCCTGCAGGTCTAGTCCATAATACTAGCCTTGCCTGTATATTAAGCAACTGTATGCTTCATTTTCTTTGCAGGGACTGCTGTATAATATCGCCCATACTCACTCTGTGATTACATTTTACCTGAACCCCAGTTGCTCGTGTCTGCTTATTGCAATTACCTGAATTATTTACTATCTTAGGAAGCAAACTTAGCTTCTTGTTCTGAACACTAGCTGACAGGGGCCACTGCTCCGGGTAATCTAGGTTTATAAGCCCGTCTGTGTAATACTCTCACTCTCTCACCTCATATCTTGACACAGTCAGGCTTGCCCTCACTGAACTAACAATTCACCTGTGGTATACTGACTGATTTCTATACCCTACTGACTAACCCCTCACCTCCCCGCTCCCGCCCGGCTTGTCCGGGTGGGTCACTTCCAACTCCCTTTTCCCTTCCTTCGGGTCGTATCCCCCTGCTCCCCGAGGTGAGGGACTAGCGTGGTGGTAACAAAACTGTACATTCATGTAACTTCTCCTCTTGATGTGTAAATCAGCCCCGCTCCAACAATGTGATAGGTATTATGTAAACTACGTGCTTGATTTTAGTATGTATAACCCTTGAATTTCTTTCAAAACAGCAGGATATTGCTCTTGAGCCTCCAGAGATTCACTACTTTGCCTTCCAGGGATCTAACCATTAACCTATAAGATGCCTCACATGATAAAGAAGCATTCAAAGTCTAACCCCAAACCCAGGAAGACAGTCTTTGACCATTTTGCCCACGTTTCTAAGGAAACCCCATCCCAACCAGGAGGTGCAATGAGTGAACCGGAGTCCCAGGATGAAGAATCTCAATCTAGCCAACACTCAGCATCTTCCTCCCAACATTACATTACAGAATCATCGCTCAAGAAACTTCTGGCCATCCAGACTAAGTCCATCACCCAAGAAATCCAACGCAGCTCAGCTGAACTCAAAAAGGAAATCTCAGAAATTGGTGACAGGGTTGATGCGCTGGAGCGCAAGCAAGATGATCAAGCTGTGGACCAATCCAATATCCGGGCCTATGCTGAAAACCTGGCTGAGCAGATCTCACAATTAGAATCTAAACTGGCTGATATGGAGGACAGATCGAGGCGCAGTAATATCAGATTCAGAGGAGTCCCAGAAACGGTAGCTCCAGCAGATATCCAAGGTTACCTCCAAGACCTCTTCAAAGAGCTGATAGGCACCCCTGATGGACTGTCTGGCACAATGGAGAGAGCGCATAGGGCTCTGCGCCCCAGGTCGGTGAGTTCCGATAAGCCGAGGGACATTGTGGTGTGCTTCCATAGCTACCTATATAAAGATCGCCTCCTTCAAGCTGCTTATCGTAAACCAAACTTAAGTGGAAGGTTCGAGGGAGTACAAATATTACCTGACCTCTCAGCACACACCCTCCAACAGCGCCGACACTTTCAGTCGGTGACCACTGCTCTGCGTAGGGCTAACTACCGTTATCGATGGGGGTTCCCAACCAGACTCATAGTTACCAAAGACAACCAGTCCATAACCATTACCACACCCTCGCAGGGTGCGACCCTGCTGACCTCATGGGGTTTACTAGTCGACCCTCAAAATGTACGGGCTCAACCTCAATCTACCCTGAAAGCTTCAGCTCCTGAGTGGTCAATAAAAGAACAGAGAATAAAAAGACCCAAGACTCAACATCTGCAAGTTTCTCAAGGACACCCTGAGCATGCTGAATAGGCTCCTTCTGAAGTTACTTGATCTAGTTTATTAATAAGTTGGCTATTAGGTCTCCCCTGATGGTTTCTACTGACTAGCCTGCATTCTGAGGCAGGCAGTTCCCCTGTGAGATTCTATAAGCCGTCACAATGTTCACCTTTCGAATAAGTTATATTTAATAAGTTATGATAAGTATTGTTACCTGCTGTTTTGTAATTACTTCGATTTAAGCACTTTATGTTTTGATAAATTCGTCCCTGGAGCGGGGCTAACGCTTTTGCTACACTGAGTTAGCTCCGGAGCTGTTCATTCAGCCCCCCAATTGAAGCCCACACTAGGGCTCCCTTGAGGTGGACTACTTCCACCACACCAGAGGCACTGCTAAGTGCCACCCTTTCCTACCTACCTTTCCCCCTCCTCTCTATTCTCCCCATTTTGTCTTCCAGGCCTAGGTACAACGACTTCCCGGTCCCAACTCTCAATCACCACTAGACATGACTTCCTCTCCTTTGAGGTTTCTAACCCACAACGTTAGAGGACTTAATACTCCCTTTAAAAGAAGTCTCCTTTTGCGCTCGTTGAGGCACCACAACCCTGACATAGTATTCCTCCAAGAGACGCATTGGTTAAACGATGAACCGATCAGACTCTCCTGTAGGGATTACACGCACATTGAACATGCTCCCTTTACCAAAAAAGCCAGGGGCACTGCAATCCTCTTGCATAAGAGACTAGCTTTTGAACCAGTCATGACCATCAGAGACCCACAGGCCAGATATATTATTCTAATCTGTAATATTAACCACGTGCTCTACACACTTGTCTCAGTCTACCTACCCAACATTCATCAACCTAAGTGCCTCAAACACATCCTCCATGTCATCTCTCAGCACAAACAAGGTAGGGTCATTATCTCGGGAGACTTCAACATGACCTGGGAACCGAATCTAGACAGAAAATCCTCTGACTTAGCTAGGACTCCTCCCCCTACAGAAAGACTTTCTGCGAAATTCCGCACACTTATGACAGGCTCAGGGTTCTTCGACATTTGGAGGGCTTTCCACACTCAGGACAGAGACTACACCCACTACTCACCGTCACACCGACAATACGCCAGACTTGACTACATATTTTCTACGGCAGACTCCCTTGACCTAGTAACTAACACGGCTATCCATATTTGCCCTTGGTCTGATCACGACTGTGTTACTATCGACCTTATATCTTCAAATACCACTCGCTCCAGACTCTCCTGGCGTATGCCCCACAACCTTTTGCAAGATATCCCCCTTAGAGAAAAATTACGCACAGAAATCAGACACTTCCTAGAAATTAATGATCGGGCACAAGTGGGTGATGACACCCTCTGGGGAGCTACTAAAGCGACCATAAGAGGCTTAATGATCTCTGAACAGGCTAAACTACGAAAACAAGCGGGACTCTCACTGTCTCAGTCCCACATTAAACTTAGAGAATTAGAGGCCCTAAATAGAGTAAAGCCTACTAACTCCATAACGACCCAAATCACCAACATTAAAAACCACATATCTCAACTAGAGCTTCGGAGAACCCAGGACAACTTAACTAAACTGAAGCAACTATACTTCTATAAGGGCAATAAGGTGGATACTCTCTTAGCCAATAAACTTAGAAACAGAACTAGTATTGCACGTATACATGGCATCGTTAAAGGAGGTTCCCTCCTTAAAATCCCCTCACAAATTGGGGAGGCTTTTGCTGAGTTTTACTCCAGCCTCTATAACATAGAAAAAACTGAGAACCCCCCAGTAACCTCAGAAGACTCCATTCGTGAGTACCTAAAAGCACTAAACCTACCGTCCCTCTCACCTGATCAAAAAGACACCTTAAATTCGCCATTCACCCTTAGGGAAGTACAACTGGTTATCAAGAACTCTAAATCATTTAAATCACCTGGTCCAGATGGCTTCCCAGTGCATTTTTATAAAACTTACAGCCAAGAGCTCTCCCCCCTGCTTCTTAGACTTTTCAATTTAGCTAGAGATGAAGGCAAATTTAGGAGTGAATTCCTTGAAGCCACGATTGTGACTATACTGAAACCTAATAAAGACCCCTCTTTTTGTGCCAGCTATAGGCCAATCTCACTAATCAATACTGATATTAAGTTCTTCTCCAAAATTCTAGCTAACCGTATTGCTAACCTCCTCCCCTACTTAATCAATCCAGACCAAGTTGGATTTATTCCCAAAAGAGAGGGACCAGATAATACTAGAAGACTGTTGAATGTGATGTCCCTGTCGTCTAGCCTTAATAAACCTATGGCGATTATATCACTAGACGCAGAAAAGGCCTTTGATCGGGTGAGATGGCGGTTTCTGTGGGAAGTACTGGATGCCTTTCAATTCCCGAGTTCCCTCATGGGAGCAATTAAAGCCCTATACTCTACTCCTTCCGCTTCAGTTAAGGGACTAGGTTTCCAAACCCCCCCTTTTCAAATCTCCAATGGGACTAGACAGGGTTTCCCCCTGTCACCCCTACTTTTCGCGCTGGCCATAGAGCCGTTGGCAGAACAAATTAGACGCGACCCACACATGAGCGGGATTACCCTTTGTGGCACCAAGCACAATATAGCTTTATTTGCGGACGATATCACCCTTTTCTCTTCAGATCCCGCGTCCACCCTCCCTAGACTCTTACTTATAGTCAAGGAATTCAGTGCCCATTCTCACTACAAACTAAACATTCCCAAAACTGAGATTTACACCCAAGGCTTCCAGAGCTCGTCTTTGGCCCCTCTAAAACTCAAATTTCCTTTTAGATGGTCGGACACTTCAGTGACCCACTTGGGAGTCAAGTTATCCAATGATTTTCCCCGGATTATTGGGGACAACTACCTCCCTTTGCTATCGGAGCTTCGCTCCCTCGGTAAGAGCTGGAACCTCTCGCAAGTTTCGTGGTTAGGGCGGATAGCAGCATTAAAGATGTCCTTTTTGCCTCGTCTCACATACCTATTCCGCTGTCTGCCAATCAGAGTGCCCAGGCACATTCTGTTACAGTTCCAGAGCGAAATAACTAAACATATATGGCAGGGCAAGCCCCCAAGGGTGGCGCAGAGAGTGCTACAACTACCTAGATCTAAGGGCGGTCTGGGCTCTCCCTCCGTGGTAAGATACTACGAGGGAGCAATGCTCACCCATGTCTCCCAATGGGGAGTCAAGCAATCTTCCTGCAAATGGCATTCCATGGAACAGGCTTCACTTCCTTATAACCTAAGTTTACGTGACCTGATATGGACGCCGTCCCATTGCCGTAGGGAACTATCCTTGATAAACCCCATCATCCAGGAATGCCTGAAATTTTGGGATAAAATCCGCCACTCTAGACAAATCGCCCCTCACCCCTCTCCCATAACCTCATTATCCGGCCTGTTAGTAGACCTACAGGATGCCCACCCTCTGAGATGGACCCAAATTGGAATAAAGGTGGTCTCGGACCTCTGGCTACCGGCACCGGAGTGTGGATTTAAAACTGAGTCCCAATTGGGGGCTGATGTGGCCCTACCCCATACCCTGAAATTTGAATATTACAGAATCAAAAGCTTTATGACCGCCTGGGGCTTCAAGCCTCAGTTAAATCGCCCTCTGACCCCGTGGGAGTCCATCTGGAACCTAGGAAAGAGGCTATATAGACCCCTCTCTAGGCATTACACCCTGTTGGACTCGGAGCCAAACCCAGTTCCGGCCCCTCACCTGGCCAAGTGGAACTCCCTGCTAGACAAATCGCTCACAGTAGACGATTGGGAACAAGCGCTCGAACGAACCAAAAAAGCTGTACATTGCACCACCCTATTTGAAACTTATTATAAGTTGGTGGCCCATTGGTACTATGTGCCCATCAGGCTAGCTAAAATATTCCCTAGCGCATCTCCGTACTGTTGGAGAGAATGTGGTCAGAAAGGGGACGCTCTGCACATTTGGTGGGAGTGCCCTAAAATACGCCCTTTATGGACAAAATGTTTTGGAGCCCTCTCCAAACTGGGAATCTCCTTACGTAGCTCTCCTGCAGTTGCCCTATTACACATTGGCACCCACTCTCTCCCCAAACACCATGCTTACATTAGTATATACCTCTTCATGTCCATCAAACACCTGATTGCCTGTGACTGGAAATCAGAGCCCTCACCTAGTTGGACGAGAGTTTGCTACTATATGGCCTATATATATAATATGGAAAAAAGTATATTTTACAACCTAGGTAATTCTGACCTATTTGAGCTTACATGGACCGACTGGAAAGACTCTTATGATACAACCTGGAGACCTAATGTCCTCACTCCCTCCTAGTTCCTCCCGGAGGGAATGAGAGATCTGACCTAGGGATAATTCTTACCAGACCGAGCTGGATTTCCTTTGAAACACCCACCTACGACCAAGGACTCATTACTCAACCCTTTTCCCTACCCCCTCATCCCACCCTCAGACCTTTCTCCCTTCCCCCCTCTATTTTGGCCTAGTGACCTTTAGGCCACAACTGCGTTATAAAGTACCTTTAATTATATTTGTCCATGATGGTGTTATAAGTACTTCCTTGAACAGTATATCAATTATTTCACAATGTATGTCTATAGGCAGTTTAGAGGACGGACTGTGTCCTCGCATTGTTATATTTGCATTTGTATTGCTCTTTTGGTTTTCTTTAATCGTATATTTATACCTGTAAACTTGATAAGTTTAATAAAGCTCTTTTGAAAACTCAAAAAAAAAATAAAAAAAAAAAAATTCTTTAATTAGTCTCTGTAGCGAGGGGAGGAACGTGGGGGCAGAGGGATTGGAACAGTCTGGAGCAGATATAGTAACCTTGGAAGGATATTCATTTTGATAACAAGAATTCTTCCCAGCCATTAGATCGATTTATGTCTCCAGGAGGAGAGATCCGTTGAGATCTGTGTTTTTAGTGTCACAAAGTTCGCAGTTAACATATCCGAGACTGAGGCTGCTAATTTAATACCCAGGTATGTTAAGTATTTGTTATTCAGAGCAAAAGGACTGTGTTCCCTAAGCCACGCCAAAGTGGTGGGGGGCAATGAGATACCCAGGAGTTCCGATTTTGCGCCATTAAGATGAAAGTAAGAAGCCTCCCCATATTTCCCAAATTCATCTAACAAGGCCGGAATTGTTTTTTCTACCTCTGTAGATAGTAAGCAACAGATAGTCTGCGTACATTGCTATTTTATTTTCTCTACCTCCCATTTCCATCCCTTTAATAAGGTGATTGGCTCTGATATTGCTCGCTAACGCCTCTATTGAGATGGTGAGGGGTACTCGAAATACCATTAGAGGTATCTAATCTAGGGTTGAGCGGGGCATTGAAGTCTCCTCCCAGGAATAAAACGCCCTTAGCAATCTCTAACAGTTTGCACGACAAGTTCCTGAAAAAAACATGCTGGGCTTTGTTAGGCGCATATATATTTGCAAGTGTTACCTGTCTGCCCTGTAAAAGACCCACTGCAATAACAAATCTGCCGTCTTTATCTCTCTCTAATTTTTGGAGCTGGAAGGGGGTTCTATGGTGAATTAATATACCCACTACATTCTGCTTATGAGGGCCCGATGAAAAAAAAGCAGTGGGGAATCTAAAGTTATACCATTTGGGCTCTTTATTTCTGGCAAAGTGCGCTTGTATGAAAATGATATCCCCTTGCAATTTTTGTAAGTCTCTTGAAACTATAGACAGTTTACCCGGGTTGTTTAAATCCTTCACATTGATTGTTAGGAATTTGAGTGGGTACATTTTCGGCTTATGTTGCAAGGGCGTCATTTTGAGGGAAAGGAAGAGATGCGGCGTATGAGAGAAAAGGGTCAAGAATATTTACACACAATAGGCCGAAACGTACGTCTGGGGTTTTGCTGTTTCTCTCGTTCAGAGAGGGATTGCCTGGTATTTTGGGGCTGGACTATACTGTGAAGTCAGGATCAGACTGATATGCTTCAGGAAAGTTCTTCTCTGTGAAAGGCACATGTTGAGCAAAAAGAGGCTGCTTCTTGGGTGGTAACTAGCCATAGAACAAGCTATTATGCTATTGTTCGTTCCCAGGTTGAGCGCTTCTCTCTTTTTATTTATTCAAGAATATTTACATATAAGTGTATTAGCTGCTGTGTGATAATGTTGTTAGTACTCCCAGGGCTATACTGTTTTATCAAGTAGCTAAAGAGTAAAATGAGGGAAAAAGAGAATAGGTCAAGGACAATAAAGGAAAAGGAAAACTCTGGAATGCCGGTCGACGCTCCGAAACAAACTCTGTCTATTGAAAGTTTACTCAGAAGGGAATGTGCCGTAAGTTTGCCTATTTGAAAACATAAAGATAAGGCTAAACATTCAAACAAATTAACACTGGTGTTGCAACTGAATCTGAAAACATAAAGACAATTGTATACCTTTCTGCATAAGAACCAAGGGGAATGAGGGATAAGGTCTTGGTGACATCTCCTAGAGAAATAAAACAACTAATGCATATAGATGTACATATCAAAACAGACCCGGTAGTGGCGTGGTACCCCCCACGTCCATCTTTTACCATGATAGTATGTCACAGAAATACAGAAGGATTTTGTGCTGGAGAGAAAGTCTCTTATCTGTTGGACCCATTAGGTCTGGAGCTGTTTTTCCCTTTCCACTGGGGCCTGGGGTGGGAGATCTTCAGGACCTGGAGGTGTTATGCCCAAAGTGGTGCAGAATGGTTCTAGATCAGCCAGAGATCTGTACAGAGCAGTCTTCTTTCCATTGGAAGTGATGATGCACATGGGGAATCCCCACCTGTAGGATACCTTGATTTCTTGTAGTATGGAGGTAAGAAATCTCATGTCTCGACGCTTCTGAAGCGTTGCTGGACTGAGGTCTGAGAAAACCTGCAGAATGATGCCTGCATGCTGCACCGGATGTTTACTTCTACTGTTCCTGAGTATCTCCTCTTTATCTTTATAATTCAGCAGTCTGAGGATGACGTCTCTTGGCGGGGCATTAGAAGATGGTTTGGGACGGAGGGCCCTGTGAGCTCTTTCGATCTCGACCTTTAGTGCCTTAGAAATGCCTTTAACCATTCTGAAGAGGTCCTGCAGGTATCCCTGCAGAGCATTTGAATGGACTGACTCGGGGGTACCCCGTATTCGTAAGTTATTCCGCTGGCTGCGGTTGTCCAAGTCTTCTATCCGGTCAAGTAGACTTTGGACCATGTTAGCGTTTTGTTGTGTTTGCAAAGTAGTGACCTTTAGTTTCTCCTGCAGAGCACCTTGTGACTGTTCTACGGTGGCCACCCTCTGTGTCACTTCCATGAGGTCCCTGCGTAGCTCACTGAACAGGCTTTTAATTTCAGAAACCACTTCTTTTATATCCTCTTTAGAGGAAAGAGACCTCAAGTCCTCCTTTGCTACATACTGAGGTAGAGTATGGGGTAGTGATGAGGTTTGGGCTGTTTCATTCATGTTCGTTTGCCGATGTGATTGACTTTCATCATCTAACTGTGTCTCCACACTCTCGAGATAGTGGTTCATATTTCTGGTTTTGGAACCTTTTTCTTGCGTTCCTGTTTTTTTCTGAGCTATCTTGTGTCCGGAACCCAGAGGCGGACTGGTTAAAAACCGTGCTGTATGGTTCAAAGGTTTTTTGTTGATGTTTTCTTGTCCCCTGCTGTTCTGTCTCACAGCCCGTCAGTGAGGGTGTAAGCTGCACATAAGGCAACCCTTATGATGCATTGGGGTTAGTTAAGTCACTTCTTTCTTTTGCGTGTGCAAAGTAAACTCTGTTAAGGCTTGTGGTCTCTCCCCTTTTCCCCTACAACACTATTTATTGTAGTTTCAACTTTACTATGAAATTTCAAATTTTCAAAATTAGGGCCCAAATCTGGAGGACACTGCATCACCTGCGTGTGTGAGACAGACTATGCAGGCACACTCTAGCAAACAGGACTCACTATTATACCCAGGGCTTATAAGGAAAGTTATTAATGTCCTAAACAAAGAGGCCCCTTGTTATGTTAGTCTTATCTTCTATATCACCAATTGCAGAAGTGCTGATCACGCACCACAATGCGACTGAACCTGCACACAGTGACGGTTCCGGTGTGGCAGTATGGCTGAGCCCGTGAAGCTGTAGGCCGTGGGGTATGCCCCTCTCAGCTGCAAGTAATTGGTGTGCCGGTATCTGGGTAATCTTCACCTGGAGTGACTGCGCAGTCTTTGGATGTTGCTGCACACTTTAGTCAGGTCGGGGCCAACCTCTGATTCCTCCGCTCTCTTGTAGCTCCAGTTCTCTCTCAGGGTCAGTTTTTGGGCTGTGTGTCTGCTCCCCTCGGTTCAGAGATGTACAGTGGGGCAAAAAAGTATTTAGTCAGCCACCAATTGTGCAAGTTCTCCCACTTAAGAAGATGAGAGAGGCCTGTAATTTGCACCATAGGTATACCTCAACTATGAGAGACAAAATGTGGAAACAAATCCAGACAATCACATTGTCTGATTTGGAAATAATTTATTTGCAAATTATGGTGGAAAAAAAGTATTTGGTCACCTACAAACAAGCAAGATTTCTGGCTCTCACAGACCTGTATCTTCTTCTTTAAGAGGCCCCTCTGTCCTCCACTCATTACCTGTATTAATGGCACCTGTCTGAACTTGTTATCAGTATAAAAGACACCTGTCCACAACCTCCAACAGTCACACTCCAAACTCCACTATGATGAAGACCAAAGAGCTGTTGAAGGACACCAGAAACAAAATTGTAGACCTGCACCAGGCTGGGAAGACTGAATCTGAAATAGGCAAGCAGCTTGGTGTGAAGAAAAGCTTGGTGTGAAGGGAGCAATAATTAGAAAATGGAAGACATACAAGACCATTGATAATCTTCCTCGATCTGGGGCTCCACGCAAGATCTCACCCTGTGGGGTCAAAATGATTACAAGAACGGTGAGCAAACATCCCAGAACCACATGGGGGGACCTAGTAAATGACCTGCAGAGAGCTGGGACCAACGTAACAAAGGCTACCATCAGTAACACACTACGCCGCAAGGGACTCAGATCCTGCAGTGCCAGAAATGTCCCCCTGCTTAAGCCATTACATGTCCGGGCCCGTCTGAAGTATGCTAGAGAGCATTTGGATGATCCGGAAGCGGATTGGGAGAATGTCATATGGTCAGATGAAACCAAAGTAGAACTGTTTGGTAGAAACACAACTTGTCGTGTTTGGAGGAGAGAGAACACCATACCTACTGTGAAGCATGGGGGTGGCAACATCATACTTTGGGGCATTTTCTCTGCAAAGGGAACAGGACGACTGATCCGTGTACATGAAAGAATGAATGGGGCCATGTATTGTGAGATTTTGAATGCAAACCTCCTTCCATCAGCAAGGGCATTGAAGATGAAACATGGCTGGGTCTTTCAGCATGACAATTATACCAAACACACTGCCCGGGCAGCGAAGGAGTGGCTTCGTAAGAAGCATTTCAAGGTCCTGGAGTGGCCTAGCCAGTCTCCAGATCTCAAACCCATAGAAAACCTTTGGAGGGAGTTGAAAGTCCGTGTTGCCCAGCGACAGCCCCAAAACATCACTGCTCTATAGGAGATCTGCATGCAGGAATGGGCCAACATACCAGCAACAGTGTGTGACAACCTTGTGAAGACTTACAGAAAATGTTTGACCTCTGTCATTGCCAACAAAGGATATATAACAAAGTATTGAGATGAACTTTTGATATTGACCAAATACTTATTTTCCACCATCATTTGCAAATAAATTCTTTCCAAATCAGACAATGTGATTGTCTGGATTTGTTTCCACATTTTGTCTCCTATAGTTGAGGTATTCCTATGATGAAAATTACAGGCCTCTCTCATCTTCTTAAGTGGGAGAACTTGCACAATTGGTGGCTGACTAAATACTTTTTTCCCCCCACTGTATTTTGGAGATTATTTCAGCCTTGCTGTAGGATTCATATTATGTGAGCAAACTATAGCTCCGGAGCTCTAGGTTAGTTCAACCATTCTCCTGCACAGCAAGGCTCCGCCCCCAAATTTTTATTTGAAAATATATCTTTAGATGGTGAAATAGGTTGAAGAATTGCTACACATTTGGCAGCTAAGTGAATTAAGCAAAAGTAGAGAATGTTAATGCATAAGATTCCATTGATGAATCTTTAAACATGCAGCCACAACGCTAAGCGACGTGTTTTGGATAGATACAGAGGGTGCTATTCTTTATAAAACTATTTTAAACTCTGCGGCTTTTTGGTCTTTAGAATCTCAAATATTTAAACAGTAATGAAAAGAACAATGCAAGTGTAAATCATATAGAAGTGAGACAGAAATCTTAGATATTAGTAAGGGATTACTCATTGGTCATTCTGAAAAATAATCTGTAACATGCATATTATAAACCTGGCTTCCAAGATCTAATTATCTACTCTCCCATTCGAAAGTGTCTGGGATGTACGCAATGGGCTTTTGCATCTAACTCTATGCATAGGGGAGGCCAAACCAAACAGGCAAATATGTTATTATATGTGTGTGTATATCGTAATCAAAGCAACAAATCATGGTTGGGTAATTAGATGAAAGTTTGATTCCTACTAAATAGGTTTTTAAGAAACTAGAATTTTACTTGGTAGCAGTCGTTAAAGCGACAATAAATCCAAATTTGTTTCTTTGACGATTCACATAGAGAATAACATTTTTAAAAACTTTCCAATTTACTTCTATTATAAAATCTGTGTTGTTCTCGTGTTATTCTTTGTTGAAGAGATACCTAGGTAGGTAGTGTGCACATGCCTGAAGCACTGCATGACATTAAATAGTGCTGCCATCTAATGCTCTTGCTAATTAATATTGTTGCAAAACCGCTGTCATCTAGTGCTGCAGACATGTGCACACTCCTGAATTTACCTTCCTGCTTTTCAACAAAGGATAACAAGAAAAGGATAAAACAAAAGTAAAATGGAAAGTTGTTCAAAATTGTATGTTCCATCTGAATCATGACAGAAAAATGTTGGGTTTCATGTCCCTTTAAGTTTACAGCTGATATAACCTTTTGACTTGTAACAATATAATTCAATGATTCACTTTAATTTTATTCACACAGATTATAAATGCCACAAACAAGTTTTGCTTATTAAACTTATTTGTCTATTTTTTGATATGAGTTAAAAATACTTCTGTATTTAAATACCACTAGGTGCTTGTTACCTCTCCAATGAAGACTATTATAACACAGTCTAGTTTTTCTTCTGGAGACAACTTGTCAATCAGTGAGTGTAGAGTTTCAGTCAAGTAGGACTTTACTTTCCTTTTCACTGTTGGAATTCCCATTACGATTGATACTGAAATCAAAATAAAGAAATAAATAGAATTTAAAGAATGTTTGTAGTATGTATGGTCCCCAGAAGTCCATTTGGTAACCCAAAGAAATAATACTACCTGTAGAAACTGTTCACAGAACATTATAAACAGGCACTGGTAAAAGAAAGTATAATGTAAAATGCCTTATAAACTAATACAGTAATAACATCACAGCACCAAAACAAAACCCACTGCCATCACTATAATATTAACCCCTTAAGGACCGGGTATTTCAGACATAAACTTCCCCAAAAGACCAGAGCATTTTTAGCATTTTTGCCATCACTACATTTAAACAGAAATAGAGCCTTTTTTATATTTACCTATGAAAACTATATTTATTTTTTAGTAGACAACCCAAAGTATTGATCTAGGCCCATTTTGGTATATTTCATGCCACCATTTCACTGCCAAATGCGATCATATAAAAAAAATTGTTAACTTTGTAAATAATTTCAGTGAGAAACCTAAAATTGTGAAAAACAGCTTGTGCAAATATGGCACACATGGATGTAAATGCTTCTCTGGGATCCCCTTTGTTCAGAAGTAGCACATATATATATATATATATATATATGGCTTTGGCATTGCTTTTTGGTAATTAGAAGGCCGCTGCACACCACACTTGTATTATGCCCCGCAGTGAAGGGGTTTATTAGGTAGCTTGTAGGGTTCATTTTAGCTTTAGTGTAGAGATCAGCCTCCCACCTGACACATCACACCCCTTGATCCCTCCCTGACCTCTCTCAAAAAGCTCTCTCCCCCCCCCAACCTCACAATGTCACCCCCATCTTAAGTACTGGCAGAAAGTCTGCCAGTACTAAAATAAAAGGCTGCTTTTTTTTTTTTTAAATATATATATATCTATATATATATATATATATTTTTTTTTTAGGTTTTTATGCAGTGTATTATCCTCCCTTAACCCCCAACCTCCCTGATCCCCCCAAACAGCTCTCTAACTCTCCCCCCTCTACCTATTTGCCGCCATCTTAGGTACTGGCAGTACCGAGTTTGCAGCAAATTATGAAATAAAAAAACAAACAATAAAAAAACAAAACTTTTTTTCTGTAGTGTAGCTGCCCATCCTCATTACCCTACCCCCCTCCCAGATCCTTTTCCCCCAATGGATCCCACATAGGATCCTCCTCATTGCCCTTCCTTCCTCCTCCCTGTCACTTTTTTCTTTTCCCTAACGTGTTTTTTTATCCCTAACGTGTTCCCTAACGTGGCCCTCTCTGCATCGATAACTCTGCAAATCTATTTCTGCAGTGCCCCACTCGTGGGGCATGCAGAAATAGTGCAATCTCACTATTTTGAGCGAGAACACGGCAGAGAAAAGCCCAGGACTGGTCCTTAAGGGTATAACGACCAGCGTCGTACAGGGTACGGTGCTGGTGGTTAAGCGGTTAAAACAACTGAAAATAATAGTAGAAGTGGATTCCAAACAGTGATTTAAAAACTGGGCACCCTTAGTGTCTGTAAATGCTGAAATTCTGCCGCAAACTGGTTAAAGGGACACTGAACCCAAAATTTTTCTTTCATGATCCAGATAGAGCATGCAATTTTAAGCAACTTTATCATTTACTCCTATTATCAATGTTTCTTTGTTCTCTTGCTATCTTTATATAAAAAAGAAGGCATCTAAGCTTTTTACTTGGTTCAGACTTTACAGCAGTTTTTGATTGGTGGATGAATTTATCCACCAATCAGCAAGGACAACCTAGGTTGTTCACCAAAAATGGGCCGGCGTCTAAACTTACATTCTTGCATTTCAAATAAAGATTCCAAGAGAATGAAGAAAATTTGATAATAGGAGTAAATTAGAAAGTTGCTTAAAATGTCATGCTCTATCTGAATCACAAAAGAAAAAATTTGTGTTCAGTGTCCCTTTAAGTGTTTTTGTAGTTATTAAGTGTTGATAAAAAGGGTATTTTTCACATTCTCTTAATATTGAAAATGACTAGCCAAAACTATTAGATTGTGAAGTAGGCACTCGTTTTGTTTGACGGAAAACAAGCTGTGGGTATTGAGAGATAAAGGTTTAAAAATATAAATTAAGACACGCACAGAAACATCTGGCAGCAGAGAATTGTGGGAGTTGCAATCCCTGATATTGTTGTGGTGTCCTGTTATTTGTAATCTATAGCACACACCCATTTTATTTATTTACTTATCTACCCATACAAATTACATAATACAGGCGTACCTTGAAGACATTGCGGGTTTGGTTGCAGACCACCGCAATAAAGCAAATATAGCACAAAAGTTATACAAATGTTTTTGTTTCCCAGTGCATTTAAAAGTTGTATTTACACTATACTGTAGTCTATTAAGTATGCAATAGCATTTTGTTTAATAAAAAAATATGTACATACCTTAATAAAAAAAAAACTTTATTATTAAAAAATGTAACCATTATCTGAGCCTTCAATGAGTCATTATCTTTTTGCTGGTGGTGTGTATATACGTGTGTGTATATATATGTATATCCATGCGTATTTATGTGTTTATATGTGTACTGTATATATGTTATATAAAAATTGCTTTATTACTAAAAAATGCTAACTATTATCTGAGCCTTCTATGAGTCATTATCTTTTTGCTGGTGGTGTGTATATACGTGTGTGTGTATATATATATATATATATATATATATATATATATATATATATATGCATATTCACGTGTATTTATGTGTTTATATGTGTACTGTATATATGTTATATAAAAATAGCACAGATAGACTTGCTTGACACAGGGTTGTCACAAACCTTCGATTTGTAAAAAGAGCAATATTTGTGAAGCTCAATAAAACAAGACCCCTCCCCTCTACTACATATATATCTTGCTTTCAGAGCAAACCAGGTATACTATTATGTGTTAGTGTAACCCATTTAATAACAAAATCCAATCAACTTTACGTTTCATATGCCTACAAAACAGCAGCAGCAAGATACATTATTTGATGTAAAAAAAGCCAAATTAATGATTCAAAACAGCCAGTCTGCCAGAAGATTGGTAGAAACTAGTGAACCCTCTTAATTCTCCTATCACAAAAGAAGAGATAGAGAAAGTAATCCTTAAACTCTCCATTAACAAAGCAGCGGGCCCGGATGGACTACCGAATGAATTTTATAAGATTCTATCAACAGATATAGCACCTTACCTATGTAATTTCTATAATGAGATCTATATCAATGCTAAGCCGGTATCACCCTCCTTCTCTTCATCTTTTACTACTCTGATCTTAAAAGGGGGGAAAGATCCTACGCAAAAAGAGTCTTATAGACCAATTGCGTTACTAAACTCAGATTATAAGATCTTGTCTTCTATTTTAGCAATTAGACTACAGACTATTTTAGCGAGAATAATACATACGGACCAAGCAGGATTCTTGAACAAACGTAATTCTGCGGCAAAAATCAGAAAGCTCCTTGTCACGTTAGACTATATTCAGAATTCATCTTCCCCAGCAGCAGGGAGAGGGGGCCTCCCGGATCTGGCCTTTCTATCAATTGATGCAGAAAAGGCGTTTGACTCTGTAATCTTTAGCCATATAATAACATCCTTAATAAAATTTGGGATTATAGGTAACTTTCCTAAGTTTATAGAAAACTTACATAATCAATAATCACTCCTATACAAGACTGATAGTAAATGATATCATCTCCTCTCCGATTGCAATAGACAGAGGCACGCGTCAGGGCTGCCCTCTCTCCCCGCTTCTTTTTGATATAGCCATTGAGCCTTTGGCAATTATGATAAGGGAATTCCTTGATGGCATAAAAATTCGAAACTATGAGATGAAAGTTGGATTGTATGCTGACGATCTTTTGATTTATTTGTCTAACACTGAGCAAAATATACCTAAACTCCTTCAAATAACTGATCATTTTGGCTCCTTCTCAGGCTACAAGGTGAATAAGATAAAATCTGAAATACTCTGGCTCAGGAAAAACAATAGCTCTACCTTAGATATCCCTTTTAAGGTTGTTACAGATTCCTTTAAGTACTTAGGAATACATATACCATGTAATATAGGGGACTTTTATAAAATCAATATATCTCCTATGTTAACCTACATTAAGGGGAAACTTAAAACTTGGCAGAACCTACTGTTATCATCAATATCCGACCGATCAGAATTATTTAAAATGATCCTTTTACCAAAGCTTCTGTATATTCTTCAAAATGTTCCACTAATCTTATTAGAAAAAGATGTCCACTCGCTTAATACTTCTATTAGACAATTTATATGGTAAGGGAAAAGATCCAACATATCTCTTACAAAACTCGTTACACCAAGGAAATATAGAGGTTTAGCAGTACCAAATATTAGATCTTATAACCTTAGTTTCCTAGCTCGTATAATAGCCGATTGGATTTTTACTAAAAATTATATTTTAAATAACGAGCTTGAGTCAAAAATATGTGAGCCATATCTTTTAATAGCTCTGATACATTCTTCACCAAAGGAGCTCCCTCCAGATATCAAAGGACTCAAAACCATACTTAATCCTCTGAAGGCTTGGTGGAAATTAACTAAGTCCCTCTCAATAACTGTACCTTCCCTTGGTAGGGAACCCGCGTTTCCAAGCAGGTGTAAATTCAGAAGTCTTCAATAGATGGCATAATAATGGTCTAGATAGATTACTCCACTTAATAGATAAAGACAGAAAATATGTTAAGACCTTTGAGGAATTGAAGGTTAAATTTAATCTTCTTAATAAAGACTTCTTTGCTTATCTGCAAATAAGACATTTCATTATTGAATTAATCAAAGAGGCAGGCTGGTGCTGGGAGTTAGGCAAGTTGGAAAATTGGTTAACCCTAATTAAAATTGGGTGTATGTCTATTGCCCCTTGTTATCATATACTGGGCGCTAGTAAAGGCACCCTTATTCTGGACAATATGGCTTCGGCTTGGAACTCCCTAATCCCTCAGACTAATATTGAGTTGAAAACCCTCCAGCTATCAATTAGTAAAGTAGCAAGGGCTACGTTATCAGCTACTTGGCGAGAGGCACATTTAAAGCTTCTTCATAGGGCATATTTCAACCCGGAGAAAGGTCTCAGAGTCCATAATCTAGAATTTAATAAATGTCCAAAATGTTCCAACCCTGCGGCAGACCTGACGCATATGTTTTGGCACTGCCCAAAAATAAAAAGTTTCTGGAAAAAACTAGAATTCTGGCTTAAAACTACATTAAAGATTGAATCGCTGACTTTATCACTGTATCAAATCATATTTTGCCTAAAGACAGAAGGCAGTTATCAGGCTAATTAGAAAATAGTAAATCTCTCAATCTTAGCTACTAGATATTTGATCTGCAAGAAATGGTAAATGAGAGCATCGCCGACTATTCCTGAAATCAGAAATTATTTGAAAAAACAATGTGTATTAGAACAAAAAGACACAAACATCGACAACGAGTCTGACATAAGGAGCTTCTTTAATAAATGGGCAGTATTTATAAAAACATTCCATGACAGAGAAATAGATTATCTGATTTTCCCTTTTAAAAACTCAAAGATAGTTCTTCTTGGCGTCTGGTAGATGAGGAGAGGGGCAGAGACTGACTATTCTAAAATTCCCCTTTTTTCCTTTTTTTTCTCTTCTTTTTTTTTTTTTGTTGTTGTTGGATGGTGTCGTTTTTGTCCTGTCTGTAGGGTTTTGTTATGTTGCATCTTTTAGCTTTTTTCTGATATCAGATTGACTCATTGGTTTTGATGTTTAAGAAAATGGATTTAAAAATCCCAGCAATATATACAGGGAGTGCAGAATTATTAGGCAAATGAGTATTTTGACCACATCATCCTCTTTATGCATGTTGTCTTACTCCAAGCTGTATAGGCTCAAAAGCCTACTACCAATTAAGCATATTAGGTGATGTGCATCTCTGTAATGAGAAGGGGTGTGGTCTAATGACATCAACACCCTATATCAGGTGTGCATAATTATTAGGCAACTTCCTTTCCTTTGGCAAAATGGGTCAAAAGAAGGACTTGACAGGCTCAGAAAAGTAAAAAATAGTGAGATATCTTGCAGAGGGATGCAGGACTCTTAAAATTGCAAAGCTTCTGAAGCGTGATCATCGAACAATCAAGCGTTTCATTCAAAATAGTCAACAGGGTCGCAAGAAGCGTGTGGAAAAACCAAGGCGCAAAATAACTGCCCATGAACTGAGAAAAGTCAAGCGTGCAGCTGCCAAGATGCCACTTGCCACCAGTTTGGCCATATTTCAGAGCTGCAACATCACTGGAGTGCCCAAAAGCACAAGGTGTGCAATACTCAGAGACATGGCCAAGGTAAGAAAGGCTGAAAGACGACCACCACTGAACAAGACACACAAGCTGAAACGTCAAGACTGGGCCAAGAAATATCTCAAGACTGATTTTTCTAAGGTTTTATGGACTGATGAAATGAGAGTGAGTTTTGATGGGCTAGATGGATGGGCCCGTGGCTGGATTGGTAAAGGGCAGAGAGCTCCAGTCCGACTCAGACGCCAGCAAGGTGGAGGTGGAGTACTGGTTTGGGCTGGTATCATCAAAGATGAGCTTGTGGGGCCTTTTCGGGTTGAGGATGGAGTCAAGCTCAACTCCCAGTCCTACTGCCAGTTTCTGGAAGACACCTTCTTCAAGCAGTGGTACAGGAAGAAGTCTGCATCCTTCAAGAAAAACATGATTTTCATGCAGGACAATGCTCCATCACACGCGTCCAAGTACTCCGCAGCGTGGCTGGCAAGAAAGGGTATAAAAGAAGAAAATCTAATGACATGGACTCCTTGTTCACCTGATCTGAACCCCATTGAGAACATGTGGTCCATCATCAAATGTGAGATTTACAAGGAGGGAAAACAGTACACCTCTCTGAACAGTGTCTGGGAGGCTGTGGTTGCTGCTGCACGCAATGTTGATGGTGAACAGATCAAAACACTGACAGAATCCATGGATGGCAGGCTTTTGAGTGTCCTTGCAAAGAAAGGTGGCTATATTGGTCACTGATTTGTTTTTGTTTTGTTTTTGAATGTCAGAAATGTATATTTGTGAATGTTGAGATGTTATATTGGTTTCACTGGTAAAAATAAAAAATTGAAATGGGTATATATTTGTTTTTTGTTAAGTTGCCTAATAATTATGCACAGTAATAGTCACCTGCACACACAGATATCCCCCTAAAATAGCTATAACTAAAAACAAACTAAAAACTACTTCCAAAACTATTCAGCTTTGATATTAATGAGTTTCTTGGGTTCATTGAGAACATGGTTGTTGTTCAATAATAAAATTAATCCTCAAAAATACAACTTGCCTAATAATTCTGCTCTCCCTGTATAATTCATCTTTGACATAATGGCACAACTCTGTGAAACATTGATAATATTAATGATATTACACTGTTCTTGCTTTTTAGTATTATTTTTCTTTATGTGTCATGTTATCTTAAAAAGATATCGGGCCCTGCGTGGCGCAAGATATGGATTCTGATTTCCTTTTGTATATAATGCTGGTTGTAAATAAAGGTTTAAAAAAAACAACAACAAGAACCCTCCCCTCTACTACATATATATCTTGCTTTCAGAGCAAACCAGGTATACTATTATGTGTTAGTGTAACCCATTTAATAACAAAATCCAATCAACTTTACGTTTCATATGCCTACAAAACAGCAGCAGCAAGATACATTATTTGATGTAAAAAAAGCCAAATTAATGATTCAAAACAGCCAGTCTGCCAGAAGATTGGTAGAAACTGGTGAACCCTCTGGACAAGACTGAATTAGTAAAAATTAAGTTACATTTATTGCACATACTTCATTTATTTATGATCTCTAAATGTTTACTATTGAATACTATATTTGTATTGTTTTGTGCTGAAACACAGACGGTGGAAATATATTGAAGGACTAAAGTACAGCGTTAATTTATTTATGGGTTACATGAGTGCATGTAGAAGAAAACATCAGTCTGCATGATTTTACAATTGTTTTATCTAACTTGCACTAAACTCTATAATAATTCTTTAATTAGTATGAATTTTATTATATACAATGATTTATAATATTACTGGACACAGTATAGATGTATCTGTCGCATACCAAACTATGCCATAGAACAAAAAAAGCACACCTCAGATTTTTCCAAAATCAAGACAGTTTGTTTCTAGCAATACATCAGGTAACATTAAACTACAGCTAGAAAACCCTTTAGCCAAACAGCTTAGGACTGGAAAAACTTAAATTATGCTTACCTGATAATTTTCTTTTCTTCAGATGGAAAGAGTCCACAGCTGCATTCATTTCTTTTGGGAATTCAGAACCTGGCCACTAGGAGGAGGCAAATACACCCCAGCCAAAGGCTTAAATACCTCCCGCACTTCCCTCATCCCCCACTCATTCGGCCGAGGGAACAAGGAACAGTAAAAGAAATATACAAGGTGAAAATGTGCCAGAAGAACAAAATAACAGACGCCCCACAAAAATACGGACGGGGAGCTGTGGATTCTTTCCATCTGAAGAAAAGAAAATTATCAGGTAAGCATAATTTAAGTTTTTCTTCATAAATAGAAAGAGTCCACAGCTGCATTCATTACTTTTGGGAAAACAATACCCAAGCTATAGAGGACACTGAATGCTAAAACGGGAGGGTACAAGAGGCAGAACATCCCAAACCCTGGTAGAAACATCCGCCTATCGTCCCCAACATGGACACGACTAACTCTCGGAAGTAGACAAAGCCGCACGGCCCTCACTTCCAAAATAAAATAAATCTGGCAGCAGTGGGATCTGAACCCACGCCTCCAAAGAGACTGGAGCCTTATCCAGCGCCTTAGACCGTTCGGCCAAGCTACCTAGCTCAAAGCCGCCAGAAACCCAGACAAAGTCCAGAAGTCTCGACTCAAAGGAAGAGAACCTATAAAAGGAACAAGTCCTAAAAGGACACTCCCAAATAGACCTTAAAAAGGCAAGACCGCCAAGATCCGGCGGCATGAAGGACCTAAATCCTCCATTTTTAACCTCCAACTCACAACGGGAAGGAAAACTCTAGTCCCCGCCAAAATCGGAAACAATACAGCATGTCGCAGCGGATCTCAATGGAGACCCGGCCAACTAGATTGACAGGCTAATGACGACTGAACCATCCCCCATGCCCCTAAGCAAACCACGAACCATCAAGTCCTCTCAGGATGCTAGCTGAAACTTGTAAAATAAAACAAGGAAAACAACACAAGTCATATTGTGAGCCAGGCATAAAAGGTGCCACGTGTCTGAACTAGGCTTCAAAGACAGAAGGATTTGTACTCAGTCAGGACCAGCCTGAAACCAAGGGCCCCAGCACTTTTAAGGCCCAATAGTTTCCCCTGAGATGGAGGGATAGACAATAGACAAACATAGGACTAGCACGTCCTCACTCTTGAACAAACTTTTGTAAAAGTAAACAGTGCGACCACAAAATCGTATCAATTCCAGAGAAGAAAGTCCTCAAAGGAAACATTACGACAACATGAGCTTTAAACCAAAGAAAATCTATCCTCACCGGATTAAATCAAAGATCAGGCAACCCGTAGGTTATCGCCCAGGAAGAACGAACACACCCGCAGGACCAGCCCAACAGGAATCCGAATCTTCCAAGCTCAGAATTGGAAACGGATACTCAAATAACAAAGACTATAAAAAGATTATCATCCCCTTATATCTAATCATGCAAGCCAGTCAAAGAGGAAGACTGAGAAATCCCCCCATTAAGAGTGGGATCCTCCAGCAACACCAAAAAGTGCCTCAGTAGAACACGAAGGCGCACCAGTCTATACCTCCGCCGGAACAAATGAAGACACCGGCCCCCGAAGGCTGACCCCCTGAGGTCTCAGGGGCAGTCGCTCCCCCAGAGGGCTGAACTGGACCAGACAATCCCACGCCGGATGAGCCCTGGTTAATGGAATACGGACAATATCGTAAGCACACTCCCGGAAGGTGCAGATGCACCAGCGCCAAAGATATGCCCATTCGGAACCATGTCGTAATCCCCGATGGGAACAGGCCACTCTCCATAGAAGGATAAGCAGCGTTTGGGTTACCTGCATGCATAGTAAGAGTTGGTGGTAGGGAACTCGCCTTGTGGGAAATGGAATCCCCAGAGGCAGATGGCTCAGCAGGCCCCTGATTCTCCAATCTTGAGGAACAGAGCACTCTAAAACGGCATTCGGGACATAACTCATGAGCATGTATCACCCGGGCCAATTCATATTCTTCGTAAGAAGTAGAATCTGAATCAGAGACATCCGTCTCCACAAAATCAGAATCCTCCGTAACTGGGATATTGATTAAAAAATGGACCAATAAGAAAAATCTAAACGGCACCTTACACCCCCAATGGCTGGGACACTCACCACCTCCTGTGAACCAGACACCAGCGGACCAGAATTTCTCCGTCGCCACACAGTCAGGAATGTGGAAATGGAGAGATAAAAATGTGACCACACCCGGTCACAAGGTAAACCGTGCAGTCCATGAAAAAAGCACACCCGACCGTAAAAGCAGCGTCGCTAGACATAGGCCGTTATGTTCCAAAATAGCCATGAGCCGAAGTATCACTGCACAGTAGCAGACCGAATAACATAACAAACATGATTAAAAAAATCCTTTTTCAATAACCCCCCTTAGGAGATATTAACCCTTGATTCCAAGATACAAAAGGAGTCTCACTGAGACCCTATGTTAAGGTTATCCCCGAAAGGTTGTAGCCCCTCTCGGATAAACGGTGGTAATTACAACACATCCATGATGAAAGTAAAATGAAACGATCTTACTGTAATCTACGCGGTGGAACAATCACACGGCCCTTCAAGTGTGACAGATAGTAGCATTGCTTCTGCCATGGGCTTGAGAGAAGAAAGCAGGCAGCGAAACTCGTCAACGCTGATTGCTTGTGGAGCTGTTAATATGAGTAGGGATGATTTTGCAGAAAGACTCTCCCTGCATCTACGGACTCTAACTTTCACCCATGCTCTCACTGAGAGGCTGACAGGACTACTTAAAACTCCAGTCCCATGCCGAAGAGTACTACCCTTCATAAGAGACTATCGAAAACGTCTGACATTTCTCTGCCAACCTTCTGGGACGAAAGGCAAAGAATGACTGGGGGATGAGGGAAGTGGGGGAGGTATTTAAAGGGACACTGAACCCAATTGTTTTCTTTCATGATTCAGATAGAGCACGCAATTTAAAGCCACTTTCTAATTTACTCCTATTATCAATTTTTCTTTGTTCTCTTGCTATCTTTATTTAAAAAAGAAGGCATCTAAGCTTTTTTTTGGGGTTCTGAACTCTGGACAGCACTTTTTTATTGGTGGATGAATTTATCCACCAATCAGCAAGAACAACCCAGGTTGTTCACCAAAAATGGGCCGGCATCTAAAATTACATTCTTGTATTTCAAATAAAGAGAATGAAGACAATTTGATAATAGGAGTAAATTAGAAAGTTGCTTAATATTTCATGCTCTATCTGAATCACAAAAGAAAAAAAAGTGGGTTCAGTGTCCCTTTAAGCCTTTGGCTGGGGTGTCTTTGCATCCTCCTGGTGTCCAGGTTCTGAATTCCCAAAAGTAATGAATGCAGCTGTGGACTCTTTCCATTTATGAAGAAAATATTTATATTTTGGATTAGTTTGGATTTTGGAATATTTGTATATTTGCATCTGGAAAATGGGACAGTTTGGAAAGTGGATGGAACCAAATGTAAACAATAATTTCTTATGTCATTTAGGCAATATTTACATGTCATTATACAGCTTATACGTTTAAGCTAAAGGGAGTTTTATATAATTTTTTATACTTTTGTATGCACTGTACCTTCAGAAAGATAGTACAGTACTGTAATAAGAAAGGTAATATATGTTGTCTTAAATAAATATAGACCATTATTTGCATTTTAGAACACAAAAAACAAACCAAAAACACAGACAGAGAAGACTGTGGGCTCTATTTAACAAGCTCCGTATAGAGCTTGATGGCCCCTGTTTTTGGCGAGTCTTCAGACTCGCCAGAAACAGCAGTTATGAAGCAGCGATCACAAAGACCGCTGCTCCATAACCTGTCCGCCTGCTCTGAGCGAGTCTGCAGGGGGCGGCGTTGCACCAGCAGCTCTTGTGAGCTGCTGGTGCAATGCTGAATACGGCGAGCGTATTGTTCGCCGTTTTCATCGAGGTTTGGCGGACCTGATCCGCAGTGTCGGATCAGGTCCGCCAGACCTTGCTAAATATGCCCCTGTGACCTACAGGCAGGAAAAAATATTTTTAAAAAGATATTAATTAAAAAGCTTGGATTTCAGAATAAGTTTGGATTTTGGAGTTCCGGAAATTGGGGATTTGTAGGTGTTTCACATGAGCATACAAGTGCTCAGAGATCAAATACGTTGGCAACTATGCATGTTTTTATAGAAGTGAAGGACTAACAAGAAATAACATACGGCTAGATTACGAGTTTTGCGTTATGAGTGAAAAAGCTTCATAACGCTGCTTTTTCACTACCGCTGCTATTACGAGTTTTGCAGGTATATCTGTCCCGCACACTTTTTTGCCCATAACACAAAGTAACTACCGCAGCTTTCAAAAAGTCCTTTTTCAATTGGTTTCCATATCGGTGGTATTACGAGTTTGCCTGTCCGGCCAAAAAGTGAGCGGTACAGCCTATACCGTCAAGATTCATACCGTAAACTGAAAGTCAGTGGTTATGAGTTTTACTCTACAAAGCCGTAACATAAAACTCATAACTAAAGTGCTAAAAAGTACACTAACCCCCATAAACTACCTATTAACCCCTAAACTGAGGCCCTCCCGCATCCCAAATACTAAAATTAAATTATTAACCCCTAATCTGTCGCTCCGGACATCGCCACCACTATAATAAACATATTAACCCCTAAACTGCCGCAATCCTGCATCACAAACACTAGTTAAATATTAACCCCTAATCTGCTGTCCCTAACATCACCGCAACCTACTGTTATTAACCCCTAATCTGCTGATCGCTGCCACTATACTAAAGTTATTAACCCCTAAACCTAACCCTAAGTCTAACCCTAACCCTAACACCCACTAACTTTAACATAATTAAAATAAATCTAAATAAAAATTACAATTAATACCTAAATAATTCCTATTTAAAACTAAATACCTATAAAATAAACCCTAAGATAGCTACAATATAACTAATAGTTACATTGTATCTATCTTAGGTTTTATTTTTATTTCACAGCTAAGTTTTTATTTATTTTAACTAGGTAGAATAGATAGTAAATAGTTATTAACTATTTACTAACTATCTAGTAAAATAAATGCAAATTTACCTGTGAAATAAAACCTAACCTGTCTTACACTAACACCTAACCTTACACTACAATTAAATCAATTACATTAATTAAATACAATTAACTAAATAAAAAAAAAATACAAAGTACATCTTGGATGACTTCCCTTAAAGGAACCTTCATTCTACAGTAGCCATCGAAAGAAGAGGATGCTCCACGCCGATGTCTTGAAGATGGAGCCGCTCCGCATCGGAAGGATGAAGATAGAAGATGCCGTCTGGATGAAGACTTCTGCCCGTCTGGAGGACCACTTCTTGCTGCTTGGATGAAGACTTCTCACAGCTTCGTTGAGGACTTCTGCCCGCTTGGATGAAGACTTCTCCCAGGTTCGTTGAGAATGGATGTCCGGTCTTCAAAAACTGTAAGTGGATCTTCGGGGGTTAGTGTTATTTTTTTTAAGGGTTTATTGGGTGGGTTTTATTTTTAGATTAGGGTTTGGGCTGATAAAGAGCTAAATGCCATTTTAAGGGCAATGCCCATCCAAATGCCCTTTTCAGGGCAATGGGGAGCTTAGGTTTTTTTAGATAGGATTTTATTTGGGGGGTTTGGTTGTGTGGGTGGTGTGTTTTACTGTTGGGGGGTTGTTTGTATTTTTTTACAGGTAAAAGAGCTGATTTCTTTGGGGCAATGCCCCGCAAAAGGCCCTTTTAAGGGTTACTGGCAGTTTAGTTTAGGCTATTTTTTTTTTATTTTGGGGGCTTTTTTTATTTTGATAGGGCTATTAGATTAGGTGTAATTAGTTTAAATATTTGATAATTTCTTTTTTATTTTGTGTAATTTAGTGTTTATTATTTTTTCTAATTTAGTTAATTGTATTTAATTAATGTAATTGATTTAATTGTAGTGTAAGGTTAGTTGTTAATGTAAGACAGGTTAGGTTTTATTTCACAGGTAAATTTGTATTTATTTTAGCTAGGTAGTTAGTAAATAGTTAATAACTATTTACTAACTAGTCTACCTAGTTAAAATAAATACAAACTTAGCTGTGAAATAAAAATAAAACCTAAGATAGCTACAATTTAACTATTAGTTATATTGTAGCTAGCTTAGGGTTTATTTTATAGGTAAGTATTTAGTTTTAAATAGGAATTATTTAGGTATTAATTGTAATTTTTATTTAGATTTATTTTAATTATGTTAAAGTTAGTGGGTGTTAGGGTTAGGGTTAGACTTAGGGTTAGGTTTAAGGGTTAATAACTTTAGTATAGTGACAGTGACGTTGGGGCAGCAGATTAGGGATTAATAAATTTAGGTAGGTGGTGGCGATGTCGGGGGCGGCAGATTAGGGGTTAACAACTAATGTAGGTGGCGGCGACATTGGGGGCGGTAGATTAGGGGTTAATAAGTGTAGGTAGGTGTCAGCGATGTTGGGGGCAGCAGATTAGGGGTGTTTAGACTCTGGGTTTATGTTAGGATTTTAGGTGTAAACATAACTTTTCTTTCCCCATAGGAATCAATGGGGCTGCGTTACGGAGCTTTACACTCCTTTATTGCAGGTGTTAGACTTTTTTTTGGCCGGCTCTCCCCATTGATGTCTATGGGGAAATCGTGCACGAGCACGTAAAACCAGCTCAAAGCAGCACTGGTATTTGAGTGCGGTATGGAGCTCAATTTTGCTCAACGCTGACATATTGCCTGCTAACGCCGGGTTTTTTAAAACCTGTAATAGCAGCGCTATAGAGAGGTGAGCGGTGGAAATAACTTGCAAGTTAGCACAGAGCCGCTCATAACGCAAAACTCGGAATTTTAGCCGATACCTTTTACAAGTTGCTTTATTTGTCAATGAATCTAATCACAGTAGTTAAATACTGAACGGATACTAAGGAATTAGTCCTAATTTTACAAAAAAGAAACCAATTGTTTCAGCACAATCGACATGATAAGCAAAACATATATAATCAAACCGGTTGACAAGACATAGGAAAGATTAGAATAATGTAAAAAGCTATATTTATTAAAGTTTTCTCATTAATATATACATACCTCCTGTTCTTCCAAGTCCAACCTGCACAGCAGGCTGGAGGCTCCCTTCATGATTTAGTAAGTGAGGCATATGGTAGTATATATTTGGCACTTGTAGGGATTTCATGCTGATTAGATCCTTTAGCAGTTTCTGTGTTTCATCTAAAAAAATAAAAGCACATTTATATTGCAGTGTAATGACAAAATAGCAAAGCAAAAATTCAATTAATACAACAGATTGTTAGAGAGTCAAATAGAGCTTTGTGCCCATATCCGTTTTTATCTAAATCTGGGCATATTAGCAAATATTTAGTGCATCTTAAAAGGGCTATTAAACACTTTCAGATTGTATTATAAAATGTTTAATTATGTGTAGTAAAACAACTTTGCAATATGTTTTCATTATTTATTTTATCCCCTTTTCCTGTAATTTAACTCTGAAAACTGAGTGATTCCCAATTGTTGTGAGAAGTGGAAGTGCAGACCCCAGACTCTTATATACCACACAGTCATTGGACGTGCACTTGTTACTTATTTATAGCTGTCCCTGACAGGCATCAGCAAAGATGAAAACCTAACTTACAAAATGGTGGCACTGAAACTTTACACTTATACACTTATTTTAATAAATATTTAAATGGCTTATATATATATATATATATATATATATATATATATACGTATATATATATATATATATATATATATATATATATATACAGGTAGCCCTCAGTTTACGCCGGGGTTAGGTTCCCGAAGGAATGGTTGTAAATCGAAACCGTTGTAAATTGAAACCCAGTTTATAATGCAAGTCAATGGGAAGTGAGGGAGATAGGTTCCAGGCCCCTCTCAAAATTGTCATAAGTAACACCTAATACATTATTTTTAAAGCTTTGAAATGAAGACTTTAAATGCTAAACAGCATTATTAACCTGATAAAATAATCACACAACACAGAATATATAATTAAACTAAGTTAAATGAACAAAAACATTTGCTAAACAGCATTATAAACCTAATAAAATAATCACACAACACAGACTTCACTTGCATTTTTCTGCAAACAGTTCTTTCTATGCATTCCAATCTGGACTGATTTATAGACAGGAAGATCTTGTTCCTTTGAAATCTGCTCGATAGCTCAGGTCTGGTTAAACTGATTAATTTCAGCTTGCTTGGCTTTGCTGCAACACAAGCGAACAGCTCAACCTACTGGCTATTTTAATCAATGCACTGCTTCTCAATGCTTTTCAATAGCAGTCACATGACTGGAAAAAAAGGTTGTTATTCTGAAACTGTGTAAATTGAACCGTTGTAAAACGAGGGCCACCTGTATATTAAAAACATCTGCATATTATTGTCAAGATAATCTTTTATTTGAACATACAATTCTATCTTGAATTTATATACGCCTAGATTTAGAGTTTGGCATTAGCCGTCAAAAGCAGCATTAAGGGGTCCTAACGCTGCTTTTTACCGCCCGCTGGTATTTAGAGTCAGCCAGGAAAGGGTCTAACGCTCACTTCCAAGCCGCGACTTTTCCATACCGCAGATCCCCTTATGCCAATTGCGTATCCTATCTTTTCAATGGGATCTTCCTAACGCTGGTATTTAGAGTCTTTGTGAAGTGAGCGGTAGACCCTCTACCGACAAGACTCCATCCGCAGAAAAAAGTCAGTAGTTAGGAGCTTTATGGGCTAACGCCGGTTTATAAAGATCTTAACTACTGTGCTCTAAAGTACACTAACACCCATAAACTACCTATGTTCCCCTAAACTGAGGCCCCCCCACATAGCCGCCACTAAAATAAAATTTTTTAACCCCTAATCTGCCGACCGCACATCGCCGCCACCTACATTATCCCTATGAACCCCTAATATGCTGCCCCTAACATCGCCGACACCTACATAATATTTATTAACCCCTAATCTGCCCCCCCAACGTCGCCGCTACCTTACCTACACTTATTAACCCCTAATCTGCCGACCGGACCTCCACACCACTCTAATAAATGTATTAACCCCTAAACCGCCGCACTCCCGCCTCGCAAACCCTATAATAAATAGTATTAACCCCTAATCTGCCCTCCCTAACATCGCCGCCACCTAACTTCAAGTATTAACCCCTAATATGCTGACCGGACCTCACCGCTACTATAATAAATGTATTGACCCCTAAAGCTAAGTCTAACCCTAACCCTAACACCCCCCCTAAATTAAATATAATTTTAATCTAACAAAATAAATGAAATATTATTAACTAAAGTGTTCCTATTTAAAACTAAATACTTACCTGTAAAAATAAACCCTAATATAGCTACAATATAACAAATAATTATATTGTAGCTATTTTAGGATTTATATTTATTTTACAGGCAACTTTGTATTTATTTTAACTAGGTACAATAGCTATTAAATAGTTATTTACTATTTAATAGCTACCTAGCTAAAATAATTACCAAATTACCTGTAAAATAAATCCTAACCTAAGTTACAATTAAACCTAACACTACACTATCAATAAATAAATTAAATAAATTAACTACAAGTACCTACAATTACCTACAATTAAATAAACTAAACTAAATTACCAAAAAAACCCCACTAAATTACAAAAACTAAAAAAAGATTACAAGAATTTTAAGCTAATTACACCTACTCTAAGCCCCCTAATAAAATAACAAAGCCCCCCAAAATAAAAAAATTTCCCTACCCTAATCTAAATTAAAAAAGTTAACAGCTCTATTACCTTACCAGCCCTTAAAAGGGCTTTTTGCGGGGCATGCCCCAAAGAAATCAGCTCTTTTGCCTGTAAAAAACCCCACAATACCACCCCCCAACATTACAACCCACCACCCACATACCCCTACTCTAACCCAAACACCCCTTAAATAAACCTAACACTACCCCCCTGAAGATCTCCCTACCTTGAGCCGTGTTCACCCAGCCGGGCACCGAAGGACCAAAAGAAGACATCCGGAGCTGCAGAAGTCTTCATCCTATCCGGGCAGAAGAGGATATGCGGACCGGCAGACATCTTCATCCAAGCGGCATCTTCTATCTTCATCCATCCGACAAGGAGCGGCTCCATCTTCATGACCTCCGGCGCGGAACATCCTTCTGAGTGAACACGGCTCAAGGTAGGGAGATCTTCAGGGGGGTAGTGTTAGGTTTATTTAAGGGGGGTTTGGGTTAGAGTAGGGGTATGTGGGTGGTGGGTTGTAATGTTGGGGGGTGGTATTGTGGGGTTTTTTTTACAGGCAAAAGAGCTGATTTCTTTGGGGCATGCCCCGCAAAAAGCCCTTTTAAGGGCTGGTAAGGTAATAGAGCTGTTAACTTTTTTAATTTAGATTAGGGTAGGGAATTTTTTTTTATTTTGGGGGGCTTTGTTATTTTATTAGGGGGCTTAGAGTAGGTGTAATTAGCTTAAAATTCTTGTAATCCTTTTTTAGTTTTTGTAATTTAGTGTTTGTTTTTTTTGGTAATTTAGTTTAGTTTATTTAATTGTAGGTAATTGTAGGTACTTGTAGTTAATTTATTTAATTTATTTATTGATAGTGTAGTGTTAGGTTTAATTGTAACTTAGGTTAGGATTTATTTTACAGGTAATTTGGTAATTATTTTAGCTAGGTAGCTATTAAATAGTAAATAACTATTTAATAGCTATTGTACCTAGTTAAAATAAATACAAAGTTGCCTGTAAAATAAATATAAATCCTAGAATAGCTACAATGTAATTATTTGTTATATTGTAGCTATATTAGGGTTTATTTTACAGGTAAGTATTTAGTTTTAAATAGGAATACTTTAGTTAATAATATTTAATTTATTTAGTTAGATTAAAATTATATTTAACTTAGGGGGGGGTGTTAGGGTTAGGGTTAGACTTAGCTTTAGGGGTTAATACATTTATTATAGTAGCAGCGAGGTCCGGTCGGCAGATTAGGGGTTAATACTTGAAGTCAGGTGGTGGGGAGGGCAGATTAGGGGTTAATACTCTTTATTATAGGGTTTGTGAGGCGGGAGTGCGGCGGTTTAGGGGTTAATACATTTATTAGAGTAGTGGCGAGGTGTGGCAGATTAGGGGTTAATAAGTGTAGGTAAGGTAGCGGCAACGTTGGGGGGCAGATTAGGGGTTAATAAATATAATATAGGTGTCGGCGATGTTAGGGGCAGCAGATATGGGGTACATAGGTATAATGTAGGTTGCGGCGGTGTCCGGAGCGGCAGATTAGGGGTTAATAGTGTAATGCAGGGGTCAGCGATAGCGGGGGTGGCAGATTAGGGGTTAATAAGTGTAAGGTTAGGGGTGTTTAGACTCGGGGTAGATGTTAGGGTGTTATGTGCAGACTTAGAAACTGTTTCCCCATAGGAAACAATGGGGCTGCGTTAGGAGCTTAACGCTGCTTTTTTGCAGGTTTTTTTTCTGCCCAAACTGCCCCACTGTTTCCTATGGGGATATCGTGCACAAGCACGTTTTTCCAGCTAGCAACACTGGTATTGAGGGTTGAAGTGGCGGTAAATTCGGCTCTACGCTCCCTTTTTGTAACCTAACGCAGCCCTTCAGAGAACTCTAAATACCAGCGTTGTCTTAAGGGTGCGCTGGAAAAAAAAGCAGCGTTAGCTACGTGGGTCTTTACCGACAAAACTTTAAATCTAGGCGTTAGTGCTTAAAGGGACAGTCTACACCAAAAATGTTCTTATTTAAAAAGATAGATAATCCCTTTATTACCCATTCCCCGTTTTTGCATAACCAACACAGTTATATTAATATACTTTTTACCTCTGTGATTACCTTGTATCTAAGCCTTTGCAGACAGCCTCCTTATCTAAGTGCCTTTGACAGACATGCAGTGTAGTCAATCAGTGAAGACACCTAAATAACTTCACGGGAGTGAGCACAATGTTTATCTATATGACACATGTGAACTAGCACAGTCTAACTGTGAAAAACTTTCAAAATGCTCTGAGCTAGGAGGCGGTTTTCAACTGTTTAGAAATCAGTTTGAGCCTAGCTAGGTTTAGCTTTTCAAAAATACCACCAAGGGAACAAAGCAAATTTGATGATAAAAGTAAATTAGAAAGTTGTTTAAAATTGCATGCCCTATCTGAATCATGCAAGTTTAGTTTTGACTTTACTGTCCCTTTAATGTTGTTTTAATAACAATACAGAGAATAAGCAACAAGCAAAGTATTTATTGCTTTAGTACCAAGTTTCAAATGTATGAACATAGAGGTCAGAGCTAAGTCCCACTGTCCATTGCATTATCCAAATTAAGATATTTTTTTAATTTTTTTTTAATCAGATTTGTGTTTATATGTTGCATTACTGGGATTTTGTTACAGTATTTTGTCAGATAACCTAACAATTACCCCACAATATTTATGTATAATTAAAAAGAAAGAAAGTTTTGAACATTATAACTATATTGCTTTATACACCTGAAACCCAAGTGAGATGTTTATGTATTATGCAAACTATATTCTAGGAGGTAATCTGTGTTTTTAGAACCAAAAGAGATCAACATAAACATTGTGAATGAATGTTGGGAAACAGTTTAGGTATCAAAGTCTTACAGCTAGATTACGAGTTTTAAGCGCTATAGGGATTTTAATGACCGCCACAAAAGCGGCGTTATTTAACCTCTCTATATCGCTGCTATTACAGGTTTTGAAAAAGCAGGCTTGTGCAGGCAATATGGTGGCGTTGAGCTCCATACCACACCGAAAGCAAGCGCTGCTTTGACGTGCTCGTGCACGATTTCCCCATAGACATCAATGGGGAGAGCCGGCCAAAACAAATCCTAACACCTGCGATCGCGGAAACAAAAGCTCCGTAACGCAGCCCCATTGATGTCTATGGGGTAAAAGAAAATAATGTTTAGACTCTTGGGTTTATTTTAGGGTGTTAGGTTTAAACACCCCTAATCTGCTGCCCCTGACCGCCACCACCTACATACAGTTATTAACCCCTAATCTGCCGTCCCCAACATCACTGCCACCTACATACAATAATTACCCCTTATCTGCCACCCCAACATCGCCACCACCTACATAAAACTATTAACCCCAATCTGCCACTCCCAATGTCGCCGACACTATAATAAAGTTATTAGCCCCTAAACCTCTGGCCTCCCACATCACTACCACTAAATAAATCCATTAAACCCTAACCCTAACGTAACCCAAACCCTAACACACACTAACTTTAATATAATACAAATATAGCTAAATTAAATTTACAATTATTAACTAAATAAACATATTAACCCCTATACCGCCAGCCCCCCAACATCACAACAAGCTAAATTAAACTATACTGGGGTTAATCCTAATCCTAAACCTAACCTCCCCCTAACTTTAACATAATTAAAATAGAGCTAAACTAAAGTTACAATTATTAACTAAATAATACCTATTTAAAACTAAATAGATACTTACCTGTGATATAAAACCTAAACTAGCTACAATATAACTAATAGTTATATTGTAGCTAGCTTAGGTTTTATTTTATTTTACAGGTAAGTTTGTATTTATTTTAACTAGGTAGACTTGTTAGTAAATAGTTATCAACTATTTACTAAAAACCTAGTTAAAATAAATACAAACTTACCTGTGAAATAAAACCTAACCCTGCCATACACTAAAACCTAACATTACAAAAAAAATAAACACTAAAATTACTAAAAATAAAAATAACTAAATTACATTAAACCCCCCACTAAATTACAAAAAATAAGAAACAAATTATCAAAAATAAAAAAGAATTACACCTAATCTAATAGCCCTGTCAATAAAAAACAACAAAAAAAACCCTACCCTACAATAAACTACCAATGGCCCTTAAACGGGCCTTTTGTGGGGCATTTCCCCAAAGAATTCAGCTCTTACCTGTAAAAAAAATACAAACACCCCCCAAACAGTAAAACCCACCACCCCCACAACCAACCCCCCAAATAAAATAACTATCTAAAAAAAACAAAGCATTGCCCTTAAAAGGGCATTTAGCTCTTTTACATGTCCAGACCCTAATATAAAAATAAAACCCACCCAAAAAAACCTTAAATAAACCTAACTCTAACCCCTGATGATCCACTTAAAGTTATTGAAGTCCCGCTTGAAGGATCCATCCAGCCGGAAAGAAGTCTTTATCCAGGCGCCCCCTTCGATCTTTATCCAGCCGGCAAAGTCCTCATCCAGGCGGCAAGAAGTCTTCATCCAGACGGCATCTTCTATCTTCATTTATCCGGGGCACAGGTCCATCCTGAAGACATCCAGCGCGGAGCATCCTCTTCATAAGGTCGCCGCCGTAAACTGGAACTTCAATGCAAGTGACGTCATCCAAGATGGCATCCCTTGCATTCCTATTGGCTGAAAGATTTCAATCAGCCATAATGATTAGAGCTGCTAAAATCCTATTGGCTGTTCCAATCATCCAATAGGATTTGAGCAGCTCTCATCCTATTTGCTGTTCCAATCAGCCAATAGGATTGAGCTCTCATCCTATTGACTGATTTGAACAGCCAATAGGATTAGAGCTGCTAAAATCCTATTGGCTGTTCAAATCAGCCAACAGGATTTGAGCAGCTCTCATCCTATTTGCTGTTCCAATCAGCCAATAGGATTGATGCACAGAAGGTTTGTGTAAGACTAGTGCTAAAAGACAAACAGAACAGCCAACCTCACTAGCCGCACCTCTCACCAAAAAGTGCAGCTTTGGGTAAACGAACAGGAAAAAACAGGAAAAGGGGAGGCGCCTACAGCAGTCTGATGTATTTGTTATAAGATAAGACACTTAACTTAGTGCAAATTCCTTATATATAAAATAACTAAAAAGAATGCTTATTATAGTTAAATAAATAATTTATTAACACAATCTAAAACATCTATTTAATATTCAGCACAGCTTTAATAACTCTATCTAAGACAGCTTTCTTAGGCTATCGTTAGGAGACACCGGTGTCTATTCTACAACTCTATTAATTAAAATTTCGTCTCTAGAACAGGTTTAAAAAATGCATAGATCACGTATACAATACACATAAGGATTAGTATCCACCTAACTTAAAAATACATTAGTCACATCAATAAAAAGGGTTAATAACCACCAAAAACATACGATTGCAATGATTGTAGTAATTGTTATAACTGTACGTGTCTAAGGAGCGTTCACGTATGGTTTTTCAGGGCTTGTCAGCCTTTCTGTGTATATGTCTTCATTAGGTATAAGTATCTTACAATTGTAACTGTGTCGTCAGGTTTAGACAATGATTTGTCCGACTTCAGATTGGTTTTCCACTTATTAACAATGCCTGAAAGTGTGTTTTGTTTCAGTAATCACTCTATGGCATTTTCAGATGTAGATTCACACTCACCCTTATTTTCTGGTTGCAGCGGCTGATCAGTTTACCCGCTTACCTGCTTTCTCTGTATTCGCCCAGGTCTTTAGTGTGTATGGTTTCAGGTGATTCTCGTTTATATTTAGTGTCCAATCGTCTTCTAGTGCGCGCACTCGTTTTGACAAACAATTCTCCAATGACAATTTTTACCTCCTACCGCCTCCTCAGCTTGCCTTCTCTCTCCGAGACTTAGGTTAAGTATTACTCTGATCTTACGGTCCTGGGAGTTCTGTTGCAGTCAGCCTCTGATTGGTTCTGTTATGCTGGACAAGTTTCTACGTGTTTCAGCTCTCAAAAAGGAGCCTTTTGTCAAGAATGCTTCATCCAGCTCTGCCTTCCTATTTAAAGGGTTTCCTGTTAACCCTTTATCGGATCTCCTGTTTCAATTAACAGTCCGTTGTTCATAGGTGGTTTTTTTAAAGGTGTTTTTTTTTCAAAAGAAAGGGTGAATATTCCAAGTCATAATGATTAAAGTTATAGTTATTGTGACATTTTTCATTCTATTTATAAGGAAACGCTCAAAGACAAAAGATTGCAACCTTTTTTATAAAAACCCTCCGTTACTAATCACAATATTTCGTGCTATTTCTCTTCTTTATTTTTTAGAAATTCCAATTGTTATTAAAATAATTACTGTCTCAGTGGTCCTTAATACCCAAATTTCAAGGATGGTACCCGGTTCCTGAGATTTTTATTCTCTCTCTAACTCTCAAATAAATTACAAAGTTTAATAAGTACTCTTGGGTCTAAAATTTATATGATTAGTGTCTATAATAATAATAGACTTTATATCAACCATACCTGTATGTAAGACTTCCTATAGCTGATTATTTATTATAATAAATGCATAATCATTATTCAGGCACACATTTAACCTGGGTTAACATATCCCCCAGTGTGGTTCTCTATTGTGCTGTTGTTTATTCTTTAAGAAAGCTAAGATCTAACTCACTATTCAGACCTTTAGGGTATAATGTTCCAAAATTACAAATAAATTCCGCCTCTTGTTTTAGTAGCTTCTTCTCAATATTCCCTTTCCTTCCATCTTTAAGTACTTTTTAATACCCCAGAATTTCATTGCATCTACTTTTCCTTGGTGTACCTCTTTAAAATGAATATACAACGCAGTATCGTCCCTTCGATGTTCAATCGCTAATATATGTTCTCTGATACGGTCTTTCAGTTTTCTCCCTGTTTGCCCAAAGTATTTTAAATTTCAATATAACATTGATGTCTGTGCACTTAATAATCTCAGTAATCTTGCTCACTTTCCCATTTTTTTCAGATTTAATTTATTAAATTTGTTACTATATTTACACGACTTACAATGGTGACATGGGTAAAACCCTTCTATTTTGTCTCCTTTCAGATCTCGGATATCCCTTGTTGAACGTCTTATTTCCACCTTTATATTCACTAGGGGCCAGCATGGACTTCAAATTTTTAGCCTTCCTATAAATAAATCTTGGGGTTTTTCCCAAAGCATGACCAATTAAAGGATCTTTTAAAAGGAGGTGCCAGTGTTTGTTCACTATCCTTTTGAACAGTTTATGTTGAGCCGAATAAGTTTATTGGTATATCTAATCCTACATTTCCCTCCTTTTTATCCATTGATCTAGCTTTTTTCTCCAACAGATCTTCTCTATCGATGTATTTAATTTCCTCAACGTTTTTTTAAATTTTGTCAATGTCATATCCTTTTTGTTTAAATCTTTGTATCAAAACTTTAGACTGTTCTTCATATTCAGATAGATCTGTGCAATTCCTCCGTATCCGCAATAACTGACCCTTTGGAATATTTTTCTTCCATTTATCATGATGACAACTTCTTGAATCTATATAGTTGTTCGAATCCACTTTTTTTAAAATAGGTTTGGGTTTTAATTTCGTTATTTATAACCTCTAATTCTATATCAAGAAAATTAATTTTGTGGCTACTACATTCATATGTAAACTGAAGTCCGAAATCATTTGTGTTTATGTCCTCTATAAATAGATTCAAAAGTTCCAAGTCCCCTCTCCAAATGAAAAACAGGTCATCAATATAACGTCTATAGAGCACAAGGTTCGCACTCCAGGGGGAGTGATCTATAACTTCACCCTCGAACATCCCCAAAAACAAGTTAGCATAACTGGGTGGGGACCTTGTGCCCATAGCTGTCCCCTTAATTTGCAGAAAATACTTATTCTCAAATTTAAAATAATTTTTCTCTAAAATGAATTTTATACAATTAATTAAAAAATTACTCTGTGTAGTCGTCATCTTATCATCTCTTTTAAAGTATGATTCAACTGCTTCAGCACCTAAAGTGTGATCAATATTAGTACACAAAGAACTTACATCACAGGTGACTAAAATAAAATTTCTTTCCCATTTTATATTGTTCAGGACCCTAAGAAAATGTGCAGAGTCAGAAAGATAGGATGGTAATTCTTTTACATAATTCTGTAGGAAAAAATCAATATATTCGGATAAATTTGATGTAATGGAGTCTATACCAGATATTATTGGACGTCCTGGGGGTTCTTTTAGATTTTTATGTATTTTCGGAAGAAAATAGAATATTGGGGTTCTAAAATCTTTGATCATTAAAAATTTGTATTCTGAAGACTTGATTGATGTACAAGGAGGCAGTTATTCAGGCTGGTTAAAATATTCTCAGCTAGCTCATTTCGTTCACACGTCACCTCATAGACAGGATTATTTGAGAGAACTGACCCCATTCGAGAGTCACTGTACCACGAAAGGAACAGCTAGACATTCATTGTCCCTGGCAAAAAAAATGATCCAGGGAAAACAGGCTCAACAACTCCCATCATACACACATCACTGGCACGTAGACATGCTCACTGATTTACAGGTAGAGGAATGGCAATACATTTTCATGCGCACAAAGAAAGCCTCAACTTCTCCACAAGCTTTAGAACTTAATTTCAAAGTTTTGTCACGCTGGTATCTCACCCCGGTGAGATTACAATCTATTTACCCCGAAACTTCGGGGAAGTGCTGGAAAGGATGCGGGGGGAGAGGCACCTACCTTCACATGTGGTGGAGTTGCCCTAAAGTACAATCTCTTTGGAACTCAGTGGAGAGTTACCTCAAACCACTTTTGGGGGGCGATGTCTCTTTGTCACCTAGAATTGCGCTACTAAATGACTTGCCGAAATTACCGTGCAAACTAAGACTTACCATTCTCCAAATAGGTATGACAGGGGATAAAGCGCTCATAGCATTACATTGGAAGACCCCTTACTCACCGACACTGACAAACTGGACGGAAAAAGTCACAGACCTCCTAAATTTATAGGAATATGGCTACACTAAGAGGGGGAAACTACACATGCTTGCAGACATAAAATTTCTGTGGGAGGTGGCGGATGAGATATGAATTACACTTACAGAAATATAGCTACCAGTCTCAAAGTGCTGACACTATAATAAGAATCTCTCTAGAGAGAATAGGGAGCAAGAGGGCAGGTTTCCAACCACTTTCCCGAATATCCCATGCAGACACACATTTTCATAACAAACAGCTTAGCGACTGATAGGTATTTTATTTTATTTTATTTCTGTTATTTTCTTTACTTCCTTTCTTTCCTCCCCTTTTATTTTTATGTCTATGTTTAAGCTGTTAGCAAATTGTTATTACTGTTTTTATTTGATTCTCTTTTTTATGATTGAGGTTAATATTTTCTTAAAGTTTAGGAGTATGTTTATACATACAAGTTATCACTCCCCGGTGTGAAGCTTTGGACTTTGAGACATTTACAATTGCCCGGGTCAAGGATAGCTCAAAATGGATAAGTCAATACTAGGTATATAGTATATGTCTATCACAGATAAGAATATCATCTGAAATGTATTGTACAATTTTTCTTGGAATCAATAAAACTGTTAAAAAAAAACAAAAACAAAAAAAACTTTCACACTCAAAAAAAAAAAAAAAAAAATTTGTATTCTGCTTCTGTTATTAGATTTATTACTTTTGCCCCATCCAACAGCTCTTTGAGTTTAGCTTGGTGGTCATCACCTGGGTCATTAAGAAGTTTCTTATAAGTCGTGTCGTCACCCAACAATCTATATGCTTCATTTGTGTAGTATGTATTATTCATAATCACTACCCCGCCCCCTGTGTCCGCTTGTTTAATTACTATGTCTGTTTGTGACTTTAATTCTTTCAATATTATTTTTTTCTTTCAGACTTAAATTCTAGTTTAGATTTTTTTAATGATCTATATCAATTTTTTCAAGATCTTGTTTCACTAGTTTCTCAAATGATTCTATGAAGTTACCCTTTTCTTGTGTGGGAAAGAAATCTGACTTTGACCTAAATTCTGTATGGATATATTCTTTATTTATTTTAGGAAATGTCTCAGTTTGGCTTTTATAGGTGTTAGGGTTTTTTGCAAAATATTTTTTCTAAGTTAGCTTTCTCACATATTGGTTAATGTTGATAAAATGTTCAAACTTCTTTAATTTTGATGTGGGGGCAAATGACAATCCTTTATTTAGTATTCCTTCCTGCTCTTTTGTCAGTTGTATATCACTGATATTGAAAATTCCTTTGTTAGGGGCTTCCTTCTCTAATGTGTTTTTATTTTTCTCTTTATTTTTAGTTTTATTTAGTCTTCCAATTCCTCTTCCTCTATTCCCTCTCTTCTCCTTTTTCATTTTGGGGGGTCATGGGTTCTTTCTCGGCCCACTCCTAAAAAACTCACAGATGTACCTGGTTTAGGAGGGGGATGTTCAGTATGGTCATTTAATATATCAAATCTATTCTGAATTTGGATTTGCCAGTTTTGTTGTACTGATTCTGTTATCAAATCTATTCTTAATTTGGAGTTCATTAAATTCTCTCCCTCTATTGTACCACCCTCGATTATTGTGTCTGTTATCCTCATATTGCCTGTTGTATAAAATTCATTTTAGAGAAAAATTATTTTAAATTTGAGAATAAGTATTTTCTGCAAATTAAGGGGACAGCTATGGGCTCAAGGTTCGCACCCAGTTATGCTAACTTGTTTATGGGGATGTTTGAGGGTGAAGTTATAGATCACTCCCCCTGGAGTGCGAACCTTGTGCTCTATAGACGTTATATTGATTACCTATTTTTCATTTGGAGAGGGGACTTGGAACTTTTGAATCTATTTATAGAGGACATAAATACAAATGATTTCGGATTTCAGTTTACATATGAATGTAGTAGCCACAAAATTAATTTTCTTGATATAGAATTAGAGATTATAAATACCGAAATTAAAACCCAAACCTATTTTAAAAAAGTGGATTCGAACAACTATATAGATTCAAGAAGTTGTCATCATGATAAATGGAAGAAAAATATTCTGAAGGGTCAGTTATTGCGTATACAGAGGAATTGCACAGATCTATCTGAATATGAAGAACAGTCTAAAGTTTTGATACAAAGATTTAAACAAAAAGGATATGACATTGACAAAATTGAAAAAAATGTTGAGGAAATTAAATACATAGATAGAGAAGATCTATTGGAGAAAAAAGCTAGATCAATGGATAAAAAGGAGGGAAATGTAGGATTAGATGTACCAATAATAACAACTTATTCGGCTCAACATAAACTGTTCAAAAGGATAGTGAACAAACACTGGCACCTCCTTTTAAAAGATCCTTTAATTGGTCATGCTTTGGGAAAAACCCCAAGATTTATTTATAGGAAGGCTAAAAATTTGAAGTCCATGCTGGCCCCTAGTGAATATAAAGGTGGAAATAAGACATTCAACAAGGGATTCAGAGATCTGAAAGGAGACAAAATAGAAGGGTTTTACCCATGTCACCATTGTAAGTCGTGTAAATATAGTAACAAACTTAAAGGGACATAATACTCATATGCTAAATCACTTGAAACTGATGCAGTGTAACTGTAAAAAGGTGACAGGAAAATATCACCTGAGCATCTCTATGTAAAAAAGGAAGATATTTTACCTCACAATCTCCTCAGCTCAGCAGAGTAAGTTCTGTGTAAAAAGTTATACTTCACCTGCTCCCAGCTGCAGGTAAAAAAAATGAAGAAATGAACAGCAGCCAATCAGCATCAGCAGTGCTGAGGTCATGAACTCTTACTGTGATCTCATGAGATTTGACTTAACTCTCATGAGATTTCATAGTAAGCTTCCTTTACCTGATTGGTGAAATAATATGAGAGTTCACAAAGCTCATCCCTTCAGTTGTCCCTGGACAGACATACTGATATGCTGCTTAGAAATCCTTTACAATGGGAGGTGGCTACTGAGGAACTTTTGAGGTAAAATATCTTTCTTTTTTACATAGAGATGCTCAGGAGATATTTTCTAGTCAGCTTTTTACAGCTATGCTGCATCACTTTCAAGTGTTTAAACATTTGGGTATTATGGCCCTTTAAACAAATTAAATCTGAAAAAAAAACAGAATTTATGCTTACCTGATAAATTACTTTCTCCAACGGTGTGTCCGGTCCACGGCGTCATCCATTACTTGTGGGAAATATTCTCCCCCACAGGGAAAGGCAAGGAGAGCACACAGCAAGAGCTGTCCATATAGCTCCCCCTCTGGCTCCGCCCCCCAGTCATTCGACCGACGGTTAGGAGAAAAAGGAGAAACTATAGGGTGCCGTGGTGACTGTAGTGTATAAAGAAAAAAAATTTCAACCTGATTAGGAAACCAGGGCGGGCCGTGGACCGGACACACCGTTGGAGAAAGTAATTTATCAGGTAAGCATAAATTCTGTTTTCTCCAACATTGGTGTGTCCGGTCCACGGCGTCATCCATTACTTGTGGGAACCAATACCAAAGCTTTAGGACACGGATGAAGGGAGGGAGCAAATCAGGTTACCTAAATGGAAGGCACCACGGCGTGCAAAACCTTTCTCCCAAAAATAGCCTCCGAAGAAGCATAAGTATCAAATTTATAGAATTTGGCAAAAGTGTGCAGAGAAGACCAAGTCGCTGCCTTACATATCTGATCAACAGAAGCCTCGTTCTTGTAGGCCCAAGTGGAAGCCACAGCCCTAGTAGAGTGAGCTGTGATTCGGTCAGGAGGTTGCCGTCCGGCAGTCTCATAAGCCAATCGGATAATGCTTTTCAGCCAGAAAGAGAGAGAGGTAGCAGTAGCTTTTGACCTCTCCTCTTACCAGAGTAAACGACAAACAAAGATGAGGTTTGTCTAAAATCTTTTGTTGCTTCTAAGTAGAACTTTAAATCACGAACAACATCTAAATTGTCTAATAAACGTTCCTTCTTTGAAACTGGATTCGGACACAGAGAAGGAACAACTATTTCCTGGTTAATATTCTTGTTGGAAACAACTTTTGGAAGAAAACCAGGCTTAGTACGCAAAACAACCTTATCTGAATGGAAAACCAGATAGGGTGGATTACATTGCAAAGCAGATAATTCAGAAACTCTTCTAGCAGAAGAAATAGCAACCAAAAACAGAACTTTCCAAGATAATAACTTAATATCTATGGAATGTAAAGGTTCAAACGGAACCCCTTGAAGAACTGAAAGAACTAAATTTAGACTCCAAGGAGGAGTCATGGGTCTGTAAACAGGCTTGATTCTAACCAAAGCCTGAACAAAAGCTTGTACATCTGGCACAGCTGCCAGTCGTTTGTGTAACAAGACAGATAAAGCAGAAATCTGTCCTTTTAGAGAACTAGCTGACAACCCTTTATCCAAACCTTCTTGGAGAAAGGAGAGAATCTTTGGAATTTTAATCTTACTCCAGGAGAATCCCTTGGATTCACACCAGCAGATATATTTTTTCCATATTTTATGGTAAATCTTTCTAGTCACAGGTTTTCTGGCTTGGACCAGAGTATCTATCACAGAATTCGAAAACCCACGCTTGGATAAAATCAAGCGTTCAATTTCCAAGCAGTCAGCTGCAGAGAAACTAGATTTGGATGTTCGAATGGACCTTGTACTAGAAGATCCTGTCACAAAGGTAGCTTCCATGGTGGAGCCGATGACATATTCACCAGGTCTGCATACCAAGTCCTGCGTGGCCACGCAGGAGCTATCAGAATCACCAAGGCCTTCTCCTGTTTGATCCTGGCTATGAGCCTGGGAAGGAGAGGAAACGGTGGAAACACATACGCTAGGTTGAACGACCAAGGCGCCACTAATGCATCCACTAGAGTCGCCTTGGGATCCCTGGATCTGGACCCGTAGCAAGGAATCTTGAAGTTCTGACGGGACGCCATTAGATCCATGTCTGGAATGCCCCATAATTGGGTTAACTGAGCAAAGACCTCCGGGTGGAGTTCCCACTCCCCCGGATGGAAAGTCTGACGACTCAAATAGTCCGCCTCCCAGTTGTCTACTCCTGGGATGTGAATAGCAGATAGATGGCAGGAGTGATTCTCTGCCCATTGGATAATCTTGGTTTCTTCCTTCATCGCTAGGGAACTCTTTGTTCCCCCCTGATGATTGATGTACGCAACAGTCGTTATGTTGTCCGACTGAAATTTTATGAACCTGGCTTCCGCTAGCTGAGGCCAAGCCAGGAGCGCATAGAATATTGCTCTTAGTTCCAAAATGTTTTTCGGGAGAAGCGACTCTTCCCGAGACCATAGGCCCTGAGCTTTCAGGGAGTCCCAGACCGCGCCCAACCCCAAGAGGCTGGCGTCGGTCGTGACGATGACCCACTCCGGACTGCGGAAACTCATTCCCTGAGACAGGTGATCCTGGGTCAACCACCAGAGAAGTGAGTCCCTGGTTACCTGGTCTACTTGAATTTGGGGAGACAAGTCTGTATAGTCCCCATTCCACTGATTGAGCATGCACAGCTGTAATGGTCTTAGATGAATTCGAGCAAAAGGAACCACGTCCATTGCTGCGACCATTAGTCCTATTACTTCCATGCACTGAGCTATGGAGGGTTGAGGAATAGAATGAAGAACTCGACAAACGTTTAGAAGCTTTAGCTTTCTGACTTCTGTCAGGAAGATCTTCATTTCCACAGAATCTATTATTGTTCCCAGAAAAGGAACCCTTGTGGACGGTGACAGTGAACTCTTTTCTATGTTCACCTTCCACCCGTGAGATCTGAGAAAAGCCAACACAATGTCTGTGTGGGCCCTTGCTTTGGAAAGAGACGACGCTTGGATTAGGATGTCGTCTAGATAAGGTGCTACAGCGATACCCCTCGGCCTTAGGACCGCTAGAAGGGACCCTAGCACCTTTGTGAAAATTCTGGGAGCGGTGGCTAAACCGAATGGAAGACCCACGAACTGGTAATGTTTGTCCAGAAAGGCGAACCTCAGGAACTGATGATGAGTTTTGTGGATTGGAATATGCAGATACGCATCCTTTAGATCCACGGTAGTCAAATATTGACCCTGCTGGATTGTCGGCAAGATTGTCCGAATGGTTTCCATTTTGAAGGATGGAACACTGAGGAACTTGTTTAATATCTTTAAATCCAGAATTGGCCTGAAAGTTCCCTCTTTTTTGGGAACCACAAACAGGTTTGAGTAAAAACCTAGACCTTGTTCACGGGAGGGGACTGGGTTTATCACTCCCATCTTTGATAGGTCTCTTACACAATGTAAGAATGCCTGTTTCTTTATCTGGTCTGAAGATAAGCGAGACAGGTGGAACCTTCCCCTTGGAGGAAGTCCCTTGAACTCTAGCAGGTATCCCTTGGAGACTATCTCTAGTGCCCAGGGATCCGGAACATCTCTTGCCCAAGCCTGAGCGAAGAGAGATAGTCTGCCCCCTACCAGATCCGGTCCCGGATCGGGGCTACCCCTTCATGCTGTCTTGGTAGCAGCAGCAGGTTTCTTGGTCTGTTTACCCTTGTTCCAGCCTTGCATGGGCTTCCAAGCGGGTTTGGGCTGGGCCGCGTTACCTTCTTGTCTAGCGGCAGTGGAGTTATTAGCCGTCCGTTCCTGAAATTGCGAAAGGAACGAAAATTAGACTTGTTCTTAGCCTTAAAAGGCCTATTCTGTGGGAGGGCATGGCCCTTACCCCCAGTGATGTCTGAAATAATTTCCTTCAATTCCGGCCCAAAAAGGGTCTTACCCTTGAAAGGAATATTAAGTAACTTAGTCTTGGACGACACATCTGCCGACCAGGATTTCAGCCAAAGCGCCCTCCGCGCTACTATAGCAAAACCTGAGTTTTTCGCCGCCAATTTTGTTATTTGAAAGGCGGCATCCAATATAAAGGAATTAGCTAATTTTAATGTGTGAATTCTGTCCATGACTTCTTCATAGGAAGTCTCTTTCTGGAGCGACCTTTCTAGTTCCTCGAACCAAAAGGACGCCACTGACGTGACAGTAATAACACACGTAGCTGGTTGAAGGATGAACCCTTGCTGAACAAAAATCTTTTTAAGCAATCCTTCCAATTTTTTATCCATAGGATCTTTGAAAGCGCAGCTGTCCTCTATAGGAATAGTGGTGCGCTTCGCTAGTGTTGAAACAGCTCCCTCAACCTTCGGGACCGTCTGCCATGCGTCCCTTCTAGGGTCTACTATGGGAAACATTTTCTTAAATATAGGAGGTGGGGCAAAGGGTACACCTGGCTTCTCCCACTCCTTTTCCACTATGTTCGCTACCCTTTTGGGTATTGGAAAAGCGTAGTCGTGCACTGGGACCTCTAAAAATTTGTCCAATTTGCACAACTTCTCTGGTACTACCATAGAATCACAGTCATCCAGAGTAGCTAATACCTCCTTTAGCAAAGCGCGGAGATGTTCTAGCTTAAACTTAAATGCTACTATATCAGGTTCTGCCTGTTGAGAAATTTTTCCTGAGTCTGAAATTTCACCCTCAGACAGCCCTTCCCTCACAGCCAATTCCGATTGATGTGAGGGTAAAATAGATAAAGCATCGTCAGCGTCTGATTGTTCATCCCTTTTATCTGTATTTAAAGCTGAACAATCACGCTTTCTCTGAAATGCTGGCAGTTTGGATAAAAGATTTGCTATAGAATTATCCACTATTGCTGTTAATTGTTGCATCGAAATAAGCACTGGCGTGCTAGGTGTCGCCTGCGCGGGCAAAGCTGGTGTAGACACAGAAGGAGAGGATGTAGAACTATCCCCACTACCTTCATTAGATAAATCATCTTGGGCAACATTATGAAATGTAACAGAGCTGTCCTCATTTTGTTTGGACGCTATGGCGCAATTATCACAAACACTCGAAGGGGGAATCACATTTGTCTCTACACACACAGAACATAGGTTATCTGATGGCACAGACATGTTAAACAGATTTAGGCAGGCAAACAATGCAATAAAAACGATTTTAAACAAAAACGTTACTGTCTCTTTAAATAATAAAATGACACACTTTATTTCTGAATGTTCAAAAAACTATGAAGGCAATATCCGATTTTTCTGAAATTTGGACCCCAGTGTCTTAATGCTTAGAAAGTATTGCACAGCAAATATGGAGACTCTAGCTCTTAAAACAAGCAAACCGGAGCTAATTGTTGGATTTAACCGTTTTTATACACCACAATCCCTGCTTACAGCATTGCTGCAGCTTTTACCTTTCTTAGGGGTCAATCATCCACAGAAATAAGCCTTCTGGAGTCACTTTCTGAGCCACAGGACCCTCTCACATGGAACTGCATGCACTGCCTTGAAATTAACTGAAGTGCCAAAATGAGGCCTCCTCCCTCAGTACACTAGAGTGAAGGGGCCTTCCTGACTAGATTTAGGTGTCTAAAGCAAGCCAGATCATTAAAAAACGTCCCCAAGTGTATATGAGCTTATAAAACATTTCAATTGCCATCATATTGTAATAAAAAACAATCGATTTGGCCCCTGACAGTGTCTACCAGCATAAAAATCAAAAAGGGGAAGCCTGTTATCTTTTTTGCTGAGGTGAAAGAAAAATGGCTTACCGTTTCCCCTGAGGGGAAAAATGACTGTCATCTAGCATTAGCCTGTGTTGTTAGAAGGAGACTAGTCATACCTGAAGCAGATGAGTCTGCAAACTGTTACCCCCAACTGAAGTTCTCTGGTTTCAACAGTCCTGCGTGGTAACAGAAATGGATTTTAGTTACTTGTGCTAAAATCATAGCCCTCTTAAACAGAAATCTTCATCACTTTTCTGTTGTAGAGTAAATAGTACAAGCCAGCACTATTTTAAAATAACAAACTCTTGATAGAAGAATAAAAAACTACAACTAACACCACAAACTCCTCACCATCCCCGTGGAGATGCTACTTGTTCAGAGCGGCAAGGAGAATGACTGGGGGGCGGAGCCAGAGGGGGAGCTATATGGACAGCTCTTGCTGTGTGCTCTCCTTGCCTTTCCCTGTGGAGAATATTTCCCACAAGTAATGGATGACGCCGTGGACCGGACACACCAATGTTGGAAAAATGGGAATGTGAGCAAGATTACTGAGATTATTAGGTGCACAGACATCAATGTTATATATCTGATACAATGTAATTGTAATTTAAAATACTTTGGGCAAACAGGGAGAAAACTGAAAGACTGTATCAGAGAACATATATTAGCGATTGAACATCAAAGGGACGATACTGCGTTGTATAAGCATTTTAAAGAGGTACACTAAGGAAAAGTAGACGCAATGACATTCTGGGGTATTAAAAAAGTACTTAAAGATTGAAGGAAAGGGAATATTGAGAAGAAGCTACTAAAACAAGAGGCAGAATTTATTTATAATTTTGGAACATTATACCCTAAAGGTCTGAATAGTGAGTTAGATCTTAGCTTTCTTACAGAATAAACAACAGCACAATAGAGAACCACACTGGGGGATATGTTAACCCAGGTTAAATGTGTGCCTGAATAATGATTATGCATTTATTATAATAAATAATCAGCTATAGGAAGTCTTACATACAGGTATGGTTGATATAAAGACTATTATTATTATAGACTCTAATCATATAAATTTAAGACCCAAGAGTACTTATTAAACTTTGTAATTTATTGGGAAGTTAGAGAGAGAATGAAAATCTCAGAAACTGGGTACCATCCTTCAAATTTGGGTATTAAGGACCACTGAGAGAGTAATGATGAATTTAATAACAATTGGAATTTCTAAAAGATAAAGAAGAGAAATAGCACAAAATATTGTGATTAGTAACGAAGTGTTTTTATAAAAAAAGGTTGCAATCTTTTGTCTTTGAGCGTTTCCTTATAAACAGAATGAAAAATGTCACAATAACTATAACTTTAATCATTATGATTAGAGTAACAATGTGGAATAAACAGTGTTGGGACTTGGAATATTCACCCTTTCTTTTTAAAAAAAAAACACCTTTAAAAAAATCACCTATGAACAACGGACTGTTAATTGAAACAGGAGATCCACTAAAGGGTTAACAGGAAACCCTTTATATAGGAAGACAGAGTTGGGTGAAGCATTCTTGACAAAGGCTCCTTTTTGAGAGCTGAAACGTGTAGAAACTTGTCCAGCATAACAGAACCAATCAGAGGCTGACTGCAACAGAACTCCCAGGACTCCAAGACCAGCGTAATACTTAACCTAAGTCTCGGAGAGAGAAGGCAAGCTGAGGAGGCGGTAGGAGGTAAAAATTGTCATCGGAGAATTGTTTGTCAAAAAGAGTGCGTGCACTAGAAGACGATTGGACACAGAATATAAACGAGAATCACCTAAGACCATACACACTAAAGACCCGGCGAATACAGAGAAAGCAGGTAAGCGGGTAAACTGATCAGCCGCTGCAACCAGAAAATAAGGGTGAGTGTGAATCTACATCTGAAAATGCCATAGAGTGATTACTGAAACAAAACACACTTTCAGGCATTGGTAATAAGTGGAAAACCAATCTGAAGTCGGACAAATCATTGTCTAAACCTGACGACACAGTTACAATTGTAAGATACTTATACCTAATGAAGACATATACACAGAAAGGCTGACAAGCCCTGAAAAACCATACGTGAACGCTCCTTAGACACGTACAGTTATAACAATTACTACAATCATTGCAATCGTATGTTTTTGGTGGTTATTAACCCTTTTTATTGATGTGACTAATGTATTTTTAAGTTAGGTGGATACTAATCCTTATGTGTATTGTATACGTGATCTATGCATTTTTTAAACCTGTTCTAGAGACGAAATTTTAATTAATAGAATTGTAAAATAGACACCGGTGTCTCCTAACGATTGCCTAAGAAAGCTGTCTTAGATAGAGTTATTAAAAGCTGTGCTGAATATTAAATAGATGTTTTAGATTGTGTTAATAAATTATTTATTTAACTATAATAAGCATTCTTTTTAGTTATTTTATATATAAGGAATTTGCACTAATTTAAGTGTCTTATCTTATAACAAATATATCAGACTGACGTAGGCGCCACCCCCTTCCCTGTTTTTTCCAGCCAATAGGATTGAGCTCCCATCCTATTGACTGATTGGAACATCCAATAAAATGAGAGTTGCTCAAATTCTATTGGCTGATTGAAATCTTTCAGCCAATAGGAATGCAAGGGAAGCCATCTTAAATGACGTCACTTGCATTGAAGTTCCAGTTTTACGGCGGCGACCGTATAAAAAGGATGCTCCGCGTCGGATGTCTTTAGGATAGACCCGCTCCGCGCCAGATGGATGAAGACTTCTTGCCTCCTGGATGAGGAATTTGCCGGCTGGATGAAGATCGAAGAGGCCGCCTGGATGAAGACTTCTTGCCGGCTGGATGGATCCTTCAAACGGGACTTCAATAACTGTAAGTGGATCGTCGGGGTTTAGTGTTAGGTTTATTTAAGTTTTTTTTGGGTGAGTTTTATTTTTAGATTAGGGTCTGTGCATGTGAAAGAGCTAAATGCCCATACAAATGCCCTTTTCAGGGCAATGGGGAGTTTAGGTTTTTTTAGATAGTTATTTTATTTGGGGGGTTGGTTGTGGGGGTGGTGTGTTTGTATTTGTTTTACAGGTAAAAGAGCTGAATTATTTTGGGCAATGCCCCACAAAAGGCCCTTTTAAGGGCCATTGGTATTTATTGTAGGCTAGGGTTTTTTTTTATTTTTTGGGGGGGGGGCTTTTTTATTTTGATAGGGCTATTAGATAAGGTGTAATTCTTTTTTATATTTGATAATTTGTTTCTTATTTTTCGTAATTTAGTTTTTTTTGTAATTAGATACTTTTAGGTAGTTTAATTAATCGGAATTCGAGGGACGCCATCTTGGATGACGTCATTTAAAGGAACCGTCATTCGTCGTTCAGTCGTCGGCCAGGATGGATGTTCCGCGTCGGAGGTCTTCAGGATCCTGCCGCTCCGCTCCGGATGGATGACCATAGAAGATCCCGCTTGGATGAAGACTTCAATCGGATGGAAGACCTCTTCTGCCCCGCTTGGATGAAGACTTCAGCCGGATCATGGACCTCTTCAGCCCCCCGCTTGGGCTTGGATCAGGACATCGGAGGAGCTCTTCTGGACAGATCGGTGAACCCGGTGAGGTGAAGACAAGGTAGGAAGATCTTCAGGGGCTTAGTGTTAGGTTTATTTAAGGGGGGTTTGGGTTAGATTAGGGGTATGTGGGTGGTGGGTTGTAATGTTGGGGGGCTTGGGTATTGTATGTTTTTTTTTACAGGCAAAAGAGCTGAACTTCTTGGGGCATGCCCCGCAAAGGGCCCTGTTCAGGGCTGGTAAGGTAAAAGAGCTTTGAACTTTAGTAATTTAGAATAGGGTAGGGCATTTTTTTATTTTGGGGGGCTTTGTTATTTTATTAGGGGGCTTAGAGTAGGTGTAATTAGTTTAAAATTGTTGTAATATTTTTCTTATGTTTGTAAATATTTTTTTATTTTTTGTAACTTAGTTCTTTTTTATTTTTTGTACTTTAGCAAGTTTATTTAATTGTATTTATTTGTAGGAATTGTATTTAATTAATTTATTGATAGTGTAGTGTTAGGTTAATTGTAGGTAATTGTAGGTAGTTTATTTAATTAATTTATTGATAGTGTAGTGTTAGGTTTAATTGTAACTTAGGTTAGGATTTATTTTACAGGTAATTTTGTAATTATTTTAACTATTTTAGCTATTAAATAGTTCTTAACTATTTAATAGCTATTGTACCTGGTTAAAATAAATACAAAGTTACCTGTAAAATAAATATTAATCCTAAAATAGCTATAATATAATTATAATTTATATTGTAGCTATATTAGGATTTATTTTACAGGTAAGTATTTAGCTTTAAATAGGAATAATTTATTTAATAAGAGTTAATTAATTTCGTTAGATTTAAATTATATTTAACTTAGGGGGGTGTTAGTGTTAGGGTTAGACTTAGCTTTAGGGGTTAATACATTTATTAGAATAGCGGTGAGCTCCAGTCGGCAGATTAGGGGTTAATGTTTGAAGTTAGGTGTCGGCGATGTTAGGGAGGGCAGATTAGGGGTTAATACTATTTATTATAGGGTTAGTGAGGCGGATTAGGGGTTAATAACTTTATAATAATAGCGGTGCGGTCCGGTCGGCAGATTAGGGGTTAATAAATGTAGGCAGATGGAGGCGACGTTGTGGGGGGCAGATTAGGGGTTAATAAATATAATATAGGGGTCGGCGATGTTAGGGCAGCAGATTAGGGGTACATAGGGATAATGTAAGTAGCGGCGGTTTACGGAGCGGCAGATTAGGGGTTAATAATAATATGCAGGGGTCATCGATAGCGGGGGCGGCAGAATAGGGGTTAATAAGTGTAAGGTTAGGGGTGTTTAGACTCGGGGTACATGTTAGAGTGTTAGGTGCAGACGTAGGAAGTGTTTCCGCATAGCAAACAATGGGGCTGCGTTAGGAGCTGAACGCGGCTTTTTTGCAGGTGTTAGGTTTTTTTTAAGCTCAAACAGCTCCATTGTTTCCTATGGGGGAATCGTGCACGAGCACGTTTTTGAGGCTGGCCGCTTGCGTAAGCAACTCTGGTATCGAGAGTTGAAGCTGCGTTAAATATGCTCTACGCTCCTTTTTTTGGAGCCTAACGCAGCCTTTATGTGGACTCTCAATACCAGAGTTATTTTTATGGTGCGGCCAGAAAAAAGCCGGCGTTAGCTACGCGGGTCATTACCGACAAAACTCCAAATCTAGGCCTTAGTTTGTTAGTTTAAAATGAATTTATTTAATTTGACAGGTAAATTTTAATTTAATTTAACCCTTTGAGTGCTAAGCACTTTCCCACCTGGGTGCTAAGGTTTTTTAAAAGTTTTTATTTTATTTTATATTTTTAAAAATATATATTTTTTTAACTTTATTTTTTTATATTTCAGATCCCCAAGACTTACACTGTTGGAAAGGTTAGGTGCTTAGATGCCTGAGATACAGGCTTCTAAGCAGCATGCCCCCTGCTCCTATATTTAACATTGTTAATGATAAATAAAGTTGCACGGTGACGTCATTACGCGTGACGTCACCACGTGTAACATGAAGCCCCGGTGATGCTCGATCGCCAGGGTAGGAGCTGGCGGGAGCCCCCAGATCTTCCTCAAAGTGGGAGAGTGCTAGTGACGGCTCTGAGCCGTCATTAGCACCTGACAGACAATTTATGATGGCTCAGAGCCATAATTAGCACTCAAGGGGTTAAGATAGGGAAATTGTAATTTTAATATAAAGTTAGGGGGTCGTTAGGTTTAGGGGTTAATAGTTTATTTTAGTATATTTCATTGTGGAGGGCTTTCGGTTTAGTGTTTAATAGATTATTTAAGTATATTTCGTTGTGGGGGGCTTGCAGTTTAGGGGTTAATAGGTTTATTATAGCGGGGGTGTGGGCGGACGGCAGATTAGGGGTTAATAATATTTAAATAGTGTTTGCGATGCGGGAGGGCGGTGGTTTAGGGGTTATTAGGTTTATTATAGTGGCGACGATGTCGGGGAGCGGCGGAATAGGGGTTAATACATTTTAATAGTGGTGGCGATGTCCGGAGCGGCAGATTAGGGGTTAATAAATGTATTATATTGTTTGCTATGCGGGAGGGCCTCAGTTTAGGGGTTAATATGTAGTTTATGGGTGTTAGTGTACTTTTTAACACTTTAGTTTAGTTTTATGCTACAGATTTGTAACATAAAACTCATAACTACTGACTTTATATGGCGGTACGGATCTTGTCAGTATAGGGTGTACCGCTCACTTTTTGGCCTCCCAGGCAAACTCGTAATACAGGTGCTATGGGAGTCCCATTGAAAAAGGACTTTTTTAAAAGACAAAGTAGCTGCCTTGCAAATTTGGTCAACAAGAGCCTCATTCTTAAAAGCCCAAGAAGTGGCAACTGATCTGGTAGAATGGGCAATAATCTATTCAGGTGGAGACTGTACCACCTCCAAGAAAGCCTTGTGAATAAAAAGTTTTAACCAAGAAGCCAAAGAAACGGCAGAAGCTTTCTGCCCCTTCCTGGAACAAGAAATGTCTTGTTCTACATCCAGAAAGACTTTAATAAAGTTGTAGACCCCTATGCACTGCTTGAGCATGGGGCCCGATCCGATATGCAGCGTCGCCCGCAAATGCCGGCGACGCTGAATTTTGCGCTGGTTTCGTATCCTATATACAGCGTAACCTAGAAGTTAAGCTTGTATATTTCTGCCGTCGCCGTAGTTTTTTAGGCCATAGGCAGGTATACCAAACCAGCGCAGTTTGGTATCCAATATACAGCGAAAGAACTTACGTGGCGAAAATGGAGAAATCTTACTCCATTTTCACCTCGCCACAAGTAGCAGGCGTAGTAAGCCTTACGCTGTCTATTGGAGCCCCGTAACTCCCTAAACTAGCTACAAAATAAACCTAACACCTAACGCATGCGCAATGTCTCTACCTGTCACCCGCGATCTGCTAAATAAAACCTAACACCTAACGCATGCGCAATGTCTATCTACCTGTCAACCGCGATCCCCCGCCGCAATCCCTAATAAAATATTTAACCCCTAAACCGCCGCTCCCGGACCCCGCCGCCACCTACATTAAATGTATAACCCCCTAATGTGATCCCCCTACACCGTCGCCAACTATATTAAACTACCCCCTAAAGTGAGCCCCTTACACCGCCGCCATCTACCTTACCTACCCCCCTAAAGTGAGCTCCTACCCCGCCGCCATCTATTTTAAAATTATTAACCCCTAATTTAATCCCCCTACCCCACCGCCACCTATATTAAATTAATTAACCCCTAATTTAATCCCCCTACCCCGCCGCCAGCTATATTAAATTATTTAACCCCTAAAATACTAAACTATCCCTACCACTAAACCTAAGTCTAACCCTACAAATAGCCCTGAAAAGGGCTTTTTGCGTGGCATTACCCCAAAGCAAACTGCTCTATTGCCAGCCCTTAAAAGGGCTTTTTGCGGGGTATGCCCCAAAGAAAACTGCTCTTTTACCAGCCCTTAAAAGGGCTTTTGGCAGGGCTTTGTCACAAAGTAAACTGCTCTTTTGCATCTAATCTAAATCCCCCTACACCGCCGCCACCTATAATAAATGTATTAACCCCTAATCTAATCCCCCTACACCGCCGCCACCTATATTAAACACATTAACCCCTAATCTAATCCCCCTACACCGCCGCCAGGTATATTAACTATATTAACCCTAATTATATTAGGGTTAATATAGTTATTATATTATATATTAACTATCTTAACCCTAATTATATTAGGGTTAATATAGTTAATATCGTTATTATATTATATATATATATTAAGTATAATAACCCTATCTAACTCTGACATCCCTAACTAAACTCTTATTAAAATAAATCTAATATTAATATTATAAATTAAAATATTCCTATTTAAATCTAAATACTTACCTATAAAATAAACCCTAAGATAGCTACAATGTAATTAATAATTACTTTGTAGCTATTTTAGGGTTTATATTTATTTTACAGGTAACTTGGTATTTATTTTAACTAGGTACAATAGCTATTAAATAGTTAATAACTATTTAATAGCTACCTAGTTAAAATAATTACCAATTTACCTGTAAAATAAATCCTAACCTAAGTTACAAATACACCTACACTATCAATAAATTAAATAAACTACAAATATCTCAACTAAAATACAATTAAATAAACTAAACTAAATTAAAAAAACAAACAAACACTAAATGACAAAAAAATAAAAAAAAGATTACAAGATTTTTAAGCTAATTACACCTATTCTAAGCCCCCTAATAAAATAATAAAGCCCCCCAAAATAAAAAAAATTCCCTACCCTATTCTAAATTAAAAAAGTTAGCTCTTTTACCTTACCATCCCTTAAAAGGGCCTTTTGCGGGGCATGCCCCAAAGAAAACTGCTCTTTTGCCTGAAAACCCCCCCACAATACCACCCCCCAACATTACAACCCACCACCCACATACCCCTAATCTAACCCAAACCCCCCTTAAATAAACCTAACACTACCCCCTTGAAGATCTCCCTACCTTGTATTCACCCAGCCGGGCAGAACTCTTCATCCGATCCGGGCGATGTCTTCAATCAAGCGGCAGTGAAGTCTTCTTCCATCCGGGCAATGTCTTCAAGCAAGCGGCAGAGAGTCTTCTTCCATCCGGCGATGTCTTCAAGCAAAGTGGCATCTTCAATCTTCTTTCTTCGCTCCTCCGCCGCGGAGCATCCATCCGGCACGACGACTTCCCGACGAATGAGGTTCCTCATGGCGTCCGTCGAATTAAGGTAGAAAAATCTGATTGGCTGATTGAATCAGCCAATCAGATTCAAGTTCAATCCGATTGGCTGATTGGGGTTAATAATTTTAAAATAGATGGCGGCGGGGTAGGGGCTCACTTTAGGGAGTAGGTAAGGTAGATGGCGGCGGGGTAGGGGCTCACTTTAGGGGGTAGGTAAGGTAGATGGCGGCGGGGTAGGGGCTCACATTAGGGGTTATAGATTTAATATAGCTGGCGGCAGGGTTTAGGGGTTTAGGGGTTAATAACTTTATTAGGTGGCGGCGGGGTCCGGGAGCGGCGGTTTAGGGGTTAATACATTTTTTATTATTAGGAGAGTGAGGGGGGATAGCGGACAGAGGGTTAGACGTGTCGGGCTATGTTTGGGAGGCGTCTTAGACAGTGCGGGTGATTTCATACTTTAGTCAGGTTTTGTAGGTGCCGGCAGTTTCTAAAGTGCCATAAGTCACTGGCGACTCCAGAAATTTGTACTTACGCAGATTTCTGGACATCGCTGGTTTATCAGACTTACTGCACTTTAGCATCTGACGGCGCCGTATATAGAATAGCTCGAGTTGCGAGCTGAAACTACGGGCGGTGGGGGTTCCCTCGCTTGCGCCGCAAACTACGCTGCATATCAGATCGCGCCCATGGTTATCTGCAGAAGACGCAAGTGAATGTTGCATCTGAAGCTACTACCATTAAACCGATTACCTCCATATACTGGGCAACTGACGGATGAGAAAGAGTCTGTAGATGCACACAGGAACTTTGCAATTTCATTCTGGGTGTCTATGTAAGAGATAAACACATGCTTATTGACATTATGATTACCCCCAGAAAGGTTACCTTCTGAGTGGACCAACAGCTGTTTTCCAGATTACCTTCTAGCCATGACGCTGAAGTAACTGAAGAACCTAGTTAGTATGAGTCACAACTTAATTGAGGGATGAAGCTTGAAACAAAAAACAAAACAAAAAAAATCAACTAAGTAGTGACTGATCACCTCTAATCTCTTATTACAGAATTTCCATAACTTTTGTAAATATTCTAGAAGTCATATGCAAACCGAAAGGCAGAGTTACAATTGGAAGAGTTTGTTTGAATAGGCAAACCAGAGAATGTAAGATGATCCCTGAGAACAGGGATATGGAGATGAGTAACTAGCATTGTCATAAATTGAACCGGTTGAACATGAAGCAAGAATGTCCTGAACATTTCCAACTTGCAAGTGGGATTTCTTACAACTTGTTTAGAGTGTTCATATTCAGAAATAATCTTACCGTTTCTTACTTCTTAAGAGCAGTGAATAGTTTTGAGAAGAACACATTGGAAAAAAGGCGTTTGCTTTTAACTGATCTGTGGTACATGGGACAGAAGGAACCATTTTTGAAGAACCTCAATCTAAATCTTATCCTGCTTAGAACCCAAAGATCTTGAACATATTCTGACCAGAACAGAGCCTGGTTTGGGGGCTGCACTTTCATGCAGATTTAAAAGTGTTGACAGACTCTTGCAGGTGCTTGGGCTTCCAAAAGGGCTTGGATGAATCAGAATTTTTGGAATTCTGTTTTATGTATTGATGAAAGGGTCAAGTCAGTCAATAGCATTCACACCTGTACCAAACAAATTATCTATCTTAAAAAAGCAAGAGACAAAAACCTGTCTTTGGAAACTATGGGCTAGATTAAAAGTGGCGCTCTATTGTTGCGTCCGTATTACGAGTTGAGAGTAAACACATTTGATCGAGTTTAAAATAAATTAGAGCGTGTCGGGTTTGTGCGAGTGAAGACCTAGCATAAAGTTTAGAAGATAAAAAAATGTGTACCAAACATAGCATAAATATAAAATAAAGTGTTACACTCATATTTACATTATCTAATAAAAATTATTAATATAAATATTAAATAAAACTTTTTATAAGGGTTAAAAGGAATATGGTCTAAATAGGTATAGTTAAATATTTTACAAAAATTTTTTTTTGATAAAAAAAGAACATTTTCTTCTATGTGAAAAACATTGGAATGTAAAATATGTATAACTACCTTTTTCAGAGCAGTTGGTCTAAGGCGTGTTGGGTTAAGTTTTTTTAGAGCGTGTTCCATTGAAAAATATGGGGAGAAGAAGTTAACGTGGTTGCGATATCCTGAGTCCTGAAGTTAGCGAGCATCGGGTTTCGCTTGTGCAATAAAAAAATTCTTTAAACTTGTAATACGCACGATAAACCACCCTCAGGTAACTACGCTGCAATCCACAATGATAAATGGATTGCAGATTCATCATCTGTCAATTAATTGAGCAATATGGCGGGCGGAGGAACGGCGCTTATCGTAATAGCATTTTAAAGGTAAAAATCTCAGAATATCAGTATATAGTACAAATTGAATGAAAGTTTCACTCATTTTTTAAAATCTATCCTATGACGTGAGCAAGTACGCTCAACTTTACATTAACGTTAACCTCCTATTCCACTAAGGAATCTTGACCATCTGTCAAACACTTCCCCTTCAGAGGAGATGTCAGATTTATAAACATATACATATTTCTATTGTCCTTTTTCCCTTAAGGGAGAAACAAAAGGTGCTCAATTTCTCAGGAGCCATCTCCTCATGTAGAGTACATTTACTCTGAATAGTGGGTGGATTAACTGCCAAAACCTCCGTAATTGTATTGTGGAAATAATCCTTAAACTAGGAGTAAAATCACTTTTCCTCTCTGAGCTACTGGAGTGGAACAATATCCTTGTAAAAGAAAAACTTAAATTATGCTTACCTGATAATTTCGTTTCCATCGTGGGGAGGAGAGTCCACGGCTTCATTCATTACTTGTGGAAATTAAGAACCTGGCCACCAGGAGGAGGCAAAGACACCCCAGCCAAAGGCTTAAATACCTCCCCCACTCCCCTCATCCCCCAGTCATTCTGCCAAGGGAACAAGGAACAGTAGGAGAAATATCAGGGTATAAATGGTGCCAGAAGAACAAAAAAACTATTTAGGTCCGCCCAACGCAGCAACGGCCGGAGCCGTGGACTCTCCTCCCCACAATGGAAACAAAATTATCAGGTAAGCATAATTTAAGTTTTCCATATAAAGGGGAGGAGAGTCCACGGCTTCATTCATTACTTGTGGGAAACAAATACCCAAGCTCTAGAGGACACTGAATGAAAAATGGGAGGGCAAAAAGGCGTACCCTAATAAGAGGGCACCACAGCCTGCAAAACCTCTCTCCCAAAAACGTTACATTTGTAAACTTTGTAAAGGTATGTAAGAAGGACCAGGTAGCTGCCTTACAAATCTGCTCCATAGAGGCCTCATTCTTGAAGGCCCAAGAAGAAGCCACAGCTCTAGTGGAATGAGCCGTGATCCTCTGAGGAGGCTTATGTCCCGCTGTCTCGTAGGCCAAGCGAATCATGCTCCTCAACCAAAAGGACAAAGAAGTAGCAGAGGCCTTCTGGCCCTTACGCTTCCCTGAATACACCACAAACAGAGATGTAGACTATCTGAAATCCTTAGTAGCCTGAAGGTAAAACTTCAGGGCACGAACTACATCCAAATTATGGCGTAACCTCTCCTTTGGAGAAGAAGGGTTAGGACACAAAGAAGGAACAACTATTTCCTGATTGATGTTACGATCAGACACAACCTTGGGAAGAAATCCCAAGTCAGTGAGAAGAACAGCCTTATCTGCGTGAAAAAAACAAATAAGGCAAGGGATTTGAGGAGGACTCAAGAGCCAGACAGGAGGACGCAATATTCCTGTGTCGCTGCTCTGTGAGAAATATCTTCATGGCTATAGAGTCTATTATCGTGACTAGGAATTCCACCCTGTTGCTGGGAACCAGGGAACACTTTCCTGAGTTGATCTTCCAACCGTGAGATTGGAGCAGGAGAAGAAGGGCCCTCGAGTGATCCTGTGCTAGACTGAACGATGGCGGCTGGACTAGGATGTCGTCCAGATAGGGCACCACAGCAATACCTCTGAATCTGGCCACTGCAAGTAGCGCCCCCAGAACCTTTGTGAAGACTCTCTGGGCCATCGCCAGACCAAAAGGAAGGGTCACAAACTGGAAGTGTTGGTCCAGAAATGCAAATCTCAGGAACCTGAAGTGATCCCTGTGGATTGGTACATGAAGGTAAGCATCCTTCAAGTCTATTGTCATCATGAACTGTCCCTCTTAAACTAGGGGCAGAACAGATCTGATTGTTTCCATTTTGAACGATGGAACAGCCAGAAAATTGTTTAAACACTTTAGGTCTAGAATCGTGCAGAACGTGCCCTTTTTCTTTGGGATCATGAAAAGGTTTGAGTAATACCCTAGACCCCTCTCTGCCAGGGTTACTGGTACAATAACTCTTAGAGAAGAGAGATCCCTCACACACTCTAAAAATGCTTTTCTCTTTTCTGGCCTTGCAGACCGATTTGATAAGAGAAATCTGCCCCTTGGCAGATGAGATCTGAATCCTATCCTGTACCCTTGAGCGACAACCTCCAGAACCCAATTGTCATGAACGTCCTGCAACCAGGCTTCTAAGGAGAGATAACCTGCCCCCTACTTGGTACAGAGACCGGTCGGGGGCCGCCCCTTCATGCCGATTTTAACTCAGCGGGCTTCTTATTTTGCTTGGACTTACTCCAAGACTCAGCTGGCTTCCAAGTTCCCTTGAGCTGATCTGCTTTCATGGCGGGCTGCTGGCGTTGGGCCTTGTCCGCACGAAATGGATGAAAGGTAGAACCCTTAGGCTTAGCCTTCTTATCCTGCAGTAGAAAAGCACCCTTGCCTACTGTAATCGTGGATATGATCGAATCCAATCCTGGACCGAACAGATAATTTCCTTGAAAAGGTAGGGACAACAATCTCGACTTAGAGGTCATGTCCGCAGACCATGATTTTAGCCACAGGGCCCTGCGGATTCAGGCGAATAATTTGCATATTGGCATCACAATTGGCAACCTTCAACTCCCTAATCTCTTCCTTTATCTCGTCGATGGAAGTCTCCCCCTTGACCACATCACACAGGGATTCACACCAATATGTTGCAGCTCCGAAAACCGCAGCTACAGCGGCTGCCGGTTGAAAAACAAACCCTGTGTGCTGAAACATCTTTCTTAACATGTTTTCCAACCTTTTTATCCATGGGCTCCTTAAACGACGAACTATCCTCAAGTGGAATAGTCGTCCACTTCGCGAGCATAGAGATGGCACCATCCACTTTAGGGACAGTCCCCCATAGCTTGAGCTGAGAGTCCGGAACGGGGAACCGTTCTTAAAGGAAGAAGAAGGGGAAAAGGAAGAACCTAATCGCTCCCATTCATTCTTAATAATATTAGCCATTTTAACAGGAACCAGGAAGGTCTAAGGTACCACCCTGTCCTCATAGACTTTATCAAGTTTAGGAATCGAAGGTACCTAATGAAGCTTCGGTTCCGGAACCTCCAGAGTAGCAAGCACTTACTTCAGCAAAAAGCGCAAATTCTCCATCCTAAACCAAAAGTCACGCTCCTCCGCAGTCGGAGGCCTAGATGACATGGATTCTGACCCAGAAGGGGCCTCCTCAGAAGAGGCGAATTGGGCCACATCAGCAGCATTCCTTACTTTTGGGAAATACTGAACCTAGCCACCAGGAGGAGGCAAACCCACCCAGCCAAAGGCTTAAATACCACCCCCACTTCCTCATAACCCCAGTCATTATGCTGAGAGAACAAGGAACAGTAGGAGAAATATCAGGGTGAAAAAGGTGCCAGAAGAAAAAAATGAAATTTAGGGCCGCACACCGGAGAACATGGGTGGGAGCTGTGGACTCTTCCCATACAGATGGAAATTAAATTATCAGGTAAGCATAATTTATGTTTTCCCTCTTAAAGAAACATATACCCAAGCTCTAGAGTACACGGAATGCTAACGGGAGGGAAAAACAGAGGCGGACCCAATCTGAGGGCACCACAGCCTGCAAAACCTTACTCCCGAAGGCTGCTTCAGCAGAAGCAAAATTATAAAACTTGTAAAATTTTGAAAAAGTATGTAAGGAGAACCAGGTAGCTGCCTTACAAAACAGATCCATAGTGGCCTCATCATAGAAGGCCCAAAAGGAAACCGCTGCTCTCATAGAATAAGCTGTAATCCCCAGATGAGGCTTATGTTCCGCCATCTCTATGCAAAACGTATGACACTCTCTGACCCCTACGCTTCCCGGAGAGAGAACAAACAGAAAAAGAGGTTTGTCTAAATTACTTTTTGGCCCAAAGATAGAACTTCAAGGCACAAACCACATCCAAAAAAAGTAGTAAACACACTCTGTAATCCCGCTACTCCAGAAAGAGGACTTGAGATATTTGTTTAAAAAAATTCAAAATTTATTCATCACAAAAGTTAAAAGTTTCACAACAGTCACAGGCCTGCAACAAGATGTTCAGGACTAAAAATAGCCAAACATGTTTCGGGCCAGATCTCAGCCCTTGTTCACTGGCATAGTTTGTGTCCACACCTACTAGTACTATTTAAAGGTAAGGAGTTAAGATAATTGCAGGCACCTGTATCTTATTAACCCCTTATGGGCAAAAAACTTAGTTCAAGCAAAAAACTTTATATTTAGAATATTTGAAAAACAATGCATACTAATATTTAAACTTCATTTTTGAAATACATCTTTTATCTACAATCAACTCAAATGTTTCCTTTGTCAAAATTATATCTACAAAGGAAGAATTTTATTAAAGATTCAATAAAATAAATCTACATCCATAATGGAGTTTAGACCAGAAGGGTGCTTGGTTTTTAAATTAAATATCCAAAACACTTCCCTCTGGTCCAAACGTCTCTCCCTGTCTCCCCCTCTTCTATGTCTTGGCACATGGTCTATGCCTTGTATAGTCAATAATGAATCGTCTGAATTATGTTCCTGCCTAAAGTGTTTCGCTATTGGGTAGTACAATCTGGATTTCCTATGTCCCTCAAATGTTGGAGGGCCCTGTCACGTAGGGCACGTTTCGTGCGCCCCACGTACTGTTTCTTACATCCCTGGCATGTCAAAAGGTATATGATATGTGTGGTGTTACAGGTAATTCTATAACGTATGTCAAATTCTTTTTCCGTTGTACTCGATTTAAATCTGTTCCCTTGTTCAATATGTGGACAGGTTTTACAGATTCTACCTTGACATTTGTAGCAACCTAGCCTTTTTGTGAGCCATGTCTGACCATTACTTGTAGGTAACAGAAAAAGAGGTTTGTCTAAATTACTTTTTGGCCCAAAGATAGAACTTCAAGGCACAAACCACATCCAAAAATATGTTGTAAACGTTCCTTCAACAAAGGAGGATTAGGACATAAAAAGGAACCACAATCTCTTGATTGATGTTGCGAATTGACACAACCTTAGGAAGAAACCTAACTTGGTTTGAAAACAGTCTTATTGGCATGAAAAGCCAGATAAGTTGGGAAACATTGCTAAGCAGCAGTCACAGATACTCTGCATGCAAAAGCAATAGCCAGTAGAAAAGGAACCTTCTCAGACCACAATTCTGTGTCTACTTCAAGCATAGGCTCCAACGGAGCCCAATGCACTGCTTTAAGAACAAGATTTAAACTCCAAGGAGGAGCCTAGATCTAAACACAGGTCTGATCCTAGCAGAGCCTTAACAAATGGCTGCACACCTGGAAGCTCAACAAACCTCTTGTGAAGTAACACAGACAGGGCTGAAAACTGTCCCATCAGGGGACTTGCAGAAAGGCCCTTCTCCAGTTCATCCTGGAGAACAGAATAAGTAGGTCCTCCACACCTTATGATAGATGCGACGAGCAACCAGCTTACAAGCTTGATGAGAATAATTCTCAGAAACCCCTATCTTGACTAGGACTAAGCGTCCAATATCCATGCAGTCAGCCTCAGAGAATCTAGACAATGATTAACAAAGAAACCTTGGTCAGCAGATCCCTGCGACAAGGTAACTTCCACGGAGGAGATGATGACATCTCCACTATATCCGTGAACCATATCTTTTGCGGCCAAGACAGAGCAAACAGTATCACTGACGCCGTCTTGACTTGAGACCCTACACTAGAAAGGATAAATTAGATTGAACCTCCAAGGCACCGCTAATGCATCTGTTAGCTCCACCTGAGGATCCCAGTACCTCAACCCCTATCTGGGTAGCTTGGTATTGAGACGTTATAAGATCTTCCTCTAGCAAATCTCTGCAAACACTCGGAATGGAGAGACCATTCCCTGGCTGAAAGGATTGTCTGCTGAGGAAATCCGCTTCCCAGTTGTCCACACCCAATCACTGACATTCACTGACAGTGAACAAATGTGGGTCTCCCCCACACCAGATTCCAAAATACTTCACTCATAACTAGGGAGCTTCTCATTCCCCCCTGATGGTTGATGTAAGCCACCGAGGATATATTGTCTGGTTGGAAACTTAATAACTGGCACGAACCCAGTAGAGGCCAAGCCTTCAGAGCATTGTATATTGCCCGAAGATCCAAATGAGGTCAGGAGGGAGCTTTACCTCCTAAGACCATAGGCCCTGTGCCTTCCTGGCACCCCAAACAGCTCCCCATCCTGACAGACTCACAACCGTAGTCACAATCACCCAGGATGGTCTTAAGTCAGACGTCCCTCAGGAAAATTGATCCGGATAGAACCACCAAGAGAGCGGTTCTCTCGATCGGTTGTCCAGAGAAATCTGTTGAGACAGATCTGAATGATCGTCATTCCACTCCTTCAGCATGCGCAGTTGTAACAGTCTGAGGTGAAACCTGGCAAGGAGAAATGATGTCCATGTGGGACACCATGAGACCAAGCACCCCCATACACCGAGCCACAGATGGACTTAAGGAGATCTGGGGGGCAAGACGTGTTGAAGCTAGCTTGCAATGTCTCTGGTCTGATAGAAATATTCTCATGTCTATGGAGCCTATTATAGTACCTGTGATTCGACCCTGGTATTTGACACGAGAGAACTCTCTCTAGATTATCTTCCATCCATGGGAAAGAAGAAGGCAGAAGAGAGATGTTTAAGCACTTTAGGTCCAGAATTGGATGAAAAGTTCCCTCCTTTTTAGAAACCATGAATAGTATCCCAAACCTCTAACTGCGATAGGCACTGGGACAATAACTCCTAAGAGGACAAATCCCGTACACGCCCCAGAAAGGCTTCCCTCCTTACTGTGTCAGGAAGACAGAAGGAATCTGCCCTCGGATGGCTGAGACTTAATACCTATCTAAAAACCTTGAGCTATGACCTCCAGGACCCATGGACCCTGCACGTCCCTGTACCAAGAGACTGAAAAGAGCGACATACTGATCCAGAAGTGGACAGGGGACCGCCCATTCATGCCAACTTAGACTTGGAGGGCTTCTTGCTCTGCTTGGATTTATCCAGGACTTAGCCAGTTTCCAAGAGCTCTTGGTTTGCTTTGGCTTAGCGGAGGATAGCTGACATGGGTTTTATCAGAACGAAAGGAACGACAATCATTCCTTATATTAGTTCATATACTCTTGACGTAGGAGGGCACCCTTGCCCCCTGTGACTGTGGAGATAATTGAGTCCAGGCCTGGACCCAACAAAATCATTCCCTTTGAAGGGAGGAAGAAGTCTAGACTTAGAAGTCAAATCCGCAGACCATAACTTCAGCCACAGCCCAACGGACCTGAACAGAAAAAGCTGAAGCCATAGCCGTAGTACGTTTTAGCAAAGGTGAAGATAACGCCATCCCATTTAGGGATGGAACCTCACAACTCCATTGAGAGACAAGGACCGGGAACAATTTGTTAAAGGGAGAAGAGGGAAAAAAGAAATCAAATCCTGTCCCCTTTATTGCTAATAATGTTCACCACCTAACAGGAGCAGGGAAAGGAAGGCACCACCCTGTCCTCAAACTCGATTCATTTTATCAATTAAAGGTTCATCAGGCAATATGACCTCTGGAACCTATGAATTTGCCAAAAACTTCCTTTAGAAGAAAGCGCAAATTCCTAAAACTAAAGTCTGGTTCCTCCGCAGCTGGAGGTTTAGAGGCAGCAGACTCCGACCCAGAAAGTTCATACTCTGAAGTAACAGAAAGAACTTCATTCTCGGATAACCCTATCAGTTAAATCCAAAAAATATTTGGATGTACTCTGGGAAGGAGTGCAATATGTAACCTTTCGCTTGCGCTTAGCAGAGCAAAGTAAAGCATTAAAGGCCACAGACACTGCCGTCTGAACTGCGCAGTAATGTCTGGTGAAAAAAGGCCCCCTCCAGATGGAGAATCCGCAATGCTACGGGAAAACTGCATGTGTATAGAGATAACAATGTAAGGTACGCACCTTGCTGGATGACAGCTCCTCAGAGGTGGACGGCTCCATGGTATCAAACATGTTTAATATTATCACGGCATATGGAACATAATTGAGAGGGGGATCTAGGGCCTCCTCACCATATAAACAGGAATTACTCTTTAGGAATAGAGGGAGTGCCCTCTAAAGTAACATAATCCTCCATCTCTAGTGCAATAACCAGAGAACTAGAGAAATAAAACATCTTATTTTAGTCAAAAAATGGCACCCTTATACCCCAATGGCTGGGGCACTCACCACCTCCTATGACCCAAACAGTACAGAGATTTATGACTCCTCTCTGATAGACACCCGGTCAGGAAAGAGGGAATGAATCACATAGTGCACAATGCAGGACTATCCCTGCTATGAGAGAAAGCGTGCCAAGCTTGTAAGCTGCATGGCTCTCAAAGTGAAAATGAAACTTGTACATTCCATAACAGCCTATGAGCCCATAACATCTCACACATAAAGCAGCATAAAATCAAATAAACATATAAAATTATTATTCCCCCCTGTTCAATAATCCCCCTAATGAGATTCTATACAGATAAAAGGAGTCACACTGTGACCCTGTCTTCATGCATTATCATACATGTATAAAATATGAAACGATCTTACTCTACGCCGTGGAACAGGAACACGGCCCTTCAAGTGTGACAGATAGTAGCATTGCTTCTGACATGGACTTGAGTGACGAAAGCAGTCAGCAAAACTTATCAACGCTGATTGCCTATGGAGCTGTTAATATGAGTCGGGATGGTTTCGCAGAAAGACTCTCCCTGCATCTCCAGACTCTAACTTTCACCCATGCTCTCACTGAGAGGCTGACAGGACTACTTAAAACTCCAGTCCCATCTCAAAGAGCACTACCCTTCATAAGAGACTACTCTGAAATCTTCTAACACTTCTCTGCCAACCTCCTGAGACGAAAGGCAAAGAATGAGTGGGGTTATGAGGAAGTGGGGGCGGTATTTAAGCCTTTGGCTGGGTGTCTTTGCCTCCTCCTGGTGGCCAGGTTCAGTATTTCCCAAAAGTAAGGAATGCAGCTGTGGACTCTTCCCATATTAAGATGGAAAACACCTCCGATATTTCCATAGACATAGAGAAACCCTGTGCCGGAATGCCAAGATGCGTCCTACGCTTGCGCGTTTAGCAGAACGTGGTAAAGCATGGATCACCTTCGATATCACCATTTGCAGTTGATCCACAAAATCTGAGGGCCAACGAAGCTCTCCCGTAGGAGTAATGGTTGGACTCTGGGGCGCTGCATGTGCAACAGGAGATGGATGCAGGGAACGCACCTCACAGGACGGCTTAGTAGTACTAAACATCCTCTTATTTTTAGATGTCGCAACATTATCAAGGCATGTGGAACATAGTTGAGCAGGCTGATCTACCAAAACCTCCTCACAATAAACACAGGTATGAGACTTAGTTAAAGAGGAAGTACCCTCTAACGCGTCAGAGTCCTCCATAGCTTGAGCTTTTATTATGGAATAGTCTCTTTCTTAAAAATAAAAAGGGCACCTTTATAACCTCCAATGGCCGGGGCACTCACTACCTCCTATGACCCGGACTACAGAAACCGGTTCGATTCTTGCGCCTTCCAGTCAAGTAGAGGAAGATAACCCTTGATTCTATAAAGATAAAGATGTCACACTGTGACCATGTTTTCTCCGTTATCATTATGAATAAAATAAAATGAAACAATGTCACCAGAATCTATGCCGTGGAACAGGAACACGGCCCTTCAAGTGTGACAGGTTAGTAGCATCGCTCCTGACATGGACTTGAGTGCAGAAAGCAGGCAACAAAACTTGTCAACACTGACAGATACATAGGGCCTGATGATCTGTAATACATTTAGATTTTAATCCAGCAGTGATTTAAAAAAAATCTGATTATGTTTTAAAAGTTTCTGTTTTAGTTTAACAAATTAGGATCATACTTTTTTTTATTTCTGTGTGCATTTTTTACAACTTACATTGCACATGGTATTTTCTCTACTGTAAAATAAAACACAGCTTCAGAAAGTGGGAGGGACACGGGTGTTCCCTGGAATGAACAGGGGAGTTTCAAGGGTATGTCTGAAGCTCTCTCAAAGTGTTGTGAAATGCTGTAAGCATTTTAAACAAGCTGGTCTCACTGATTTTTCTCGCCAGCTGTATGCAGGTGAAGTTTATTTAAAATTCACAAAACACTTATTTAACTGCCGGAAAAGTAATATATACTAAAATACAGACAAAAGCAAGTTAATTTGTAGTGAAAACATTTCAGTTTAATTTGAAATTCATGCAAACTGAGCCTTTATAACAGCCACAGGTGTGTTCCAGTTACCTTCTACTCCCCTGTGAAATTCTGTATCTAAGAGAGCTTCATTACTTTCTATGGAACGCATCTCTCATCTCTCTCAGGGACTTCCAGGTTCCGCCCTTTTTCTTATAGAGTTCAGCCCCTGGGAACTCTGCACTATAATTTCTCTCCAAACAAGATAATCTTTGCTTATCGGGCCCATAGAAAGCAATGAAGCTCTATAGGAAACTGAAGCTGTCAGATTTTCAGTTTACTTTAAAAGAAGAGTAAATTCACAAACTATAGCACCGTAGCAACTGGAGTAAAAGACAAGTATAACTTAAAACAATTATGAAAAACACAACACAAAAATAATTACATTAAATAAAGAAAAATGTATCCATGTAATCTACTGCTCTGTAGTACAGCAGGATGCAAAGACATAGTAAAAGATGGCTATCACAGTATGAGAGCCAGAACTCAGGAGATGAGGCGGGTGCAGCTTGATGCGTATGCACAGTAAAAGATGACCATCTCAGTATAGGAGCCGGAGCTGAGGCAGGCGCTACCATGATGCCAAAAGATTAACTCCTCATGGTCAAGGAGCAACCTCGCAAACCCATACCAGCTAAGGTCAAAATAGTAAAAAACATGGCCCTACCTAGTGCTACAGACTAGCAAATGTATAAGGTGGGAAAATAGTAATGCAGATAATAGCCCATGCCAGCGCTACTTCCAAAATAATTAAGTTTACAGCCCACGCAAGCACTACTCTGTTAAGTAGCATGCCAAAAGTACAGCATAGTACAGAGCTCATAAAATAACATGCCCACATAACATGAAAATATTTTAACCAATCCCAGTGACACCTGTGGCAGGCTAGAGATAAAATCCATGGGGACAATTACTCTCACTGCTAAATGCTACCGTTTACACCCCTATTCCTGGCTCACTGAGTGGGATAATTGGTCTCACGTAGGTCTGAGAACCTGCAGCACTTCAAATTTTCATCTTCTCATGTGGATGAAAAAATAAGACTGAGCTGTACAGGGAAGGATTACAAACTCTTCATATGGATCATGGACTCTCAACATCTTATGAAAGAAAATAAGACTAGCCATATAGTCACAACAGGTGTGTAGGTACAACAGAGAAGTATTCAGCTATATGTTAGTAGGCAATTGTCTTTAGGAGTTTAACAATACACATATTTAATCTTGGAACTTTTTTTTTTTTGAGAAAAATCTCATTTGATGAAATATAACATGCAACATGGAAGAAATTTAGATATTGCTAGATTTTCTTTTTAAACTTGAATTATCACAATTGTATTTATAAGATTGTATACTTATTTGTCTGTTTGTATTTATATTTCAAATGTATTATTGCTTTATTTGCAAATTGTTTGGCACTATTTTGCTTTTAATATATATGTACTTTACCTGAAACATTACTTAAAGCACTTCTGCTCCCATTAGCTTCAGTTATCACTCTCCGAAAGTGTTCCAGAATAGCATGGAGCTCTGAAGACCGCTGTAGGGTTCTATGCTCAGCAACACGCAGTCTTTCTCTCAAAGCATGAAACTCTCGTTGGTAAGCAATCAACTTCTCTGAAGAAGAAAAAAAAATCTATATATAACAAAAATACAAGGTAAACTGTGCCTCTATCCATAAATAAATCCAATCAAGTTAAGTGTCACATGGCCCTCTAGATATCACATAAACATACACAGTAATAAATGAGGAAGTTTGCTAAAAATGCATCTGTCTCTTAGCTAAACATAACATACACCTACCAAACCAGACAAAACAGAAGCAACATTTAATCTCTTTCAAATTATAACTTATATGACCAACTGGCAATCAAGGGATCATAGTGAAAATATCAATTATTAACTTGCTAGACCAGAGTTTCTCAATCCTATTTATCAAGGAACACTGATAGACCAGACCAGGACAGATTTAACTGCTTAAGGGCAGTTGAGGCTGTTACAACAAATGTGCAAATTAAAATAATTTTTGTACCATAAGACTGGTTTCTTCTTAATGTGTTTCCGAATTACTTGTAAAATATGGTAAATTGCTCTTTGAGGATTATTTTTGTATATGACACAACCCATGTAAATGGAATGAGCATGCAGTGCAAAAGCCTCATTATCTTTTTTCTTTGTTATACACAAAAGCAAATAAGGTCTGATGTTCAAAGGATTTTAAAGAGTCAAGAAAAAAAAAAGTGAGCTGACCCTCACTGGACTGGCGAGGTGCCTTTCATTGGAAACAATAGGGCTTTTTGCCTTTTCAACAATCTGACCCCCATTTCCAGTGAATATGGATCTTAGCACTGTGGAGGGGGAATGTTTTCAAAGTATGTTTACACAACATATACTGTATGTTCAGTAAATATAAAAAATGGTTTCTGTTCCCGGCGATGTTTCCCACTTATAATGCAGGTTACTCACATTGAACACCTATATATTCCTATGTTCCTATATTCGCTATAAACGCTTAAAGGGACACTCAAGTCAAAATGAAACTTTCATGATTCAGAAAGAGCATGCAATTTTAAACAACTTTCCAATTTACTTCCATTAACAGAATGTACACAAACTTTTTATATTTACACTTTTTGAGTCACCAGCTCCTACTAAGCATGTGCAAGAATTCACAAAATATACATATATGCATTTGTGATTGGCTGATGTCTGTCACATGATACAGAAGGAGTGGAAATAGACATAACTACTCATATAAAGCTCAGACTAAGTGCTATTATATAGTCTTGTTATCATGCATTTGTTGGATTATGCAAATCTACTGTATTGACTGGTCCATTAAGGTGATGGTAAACATTTTGTTTAAAAGCTACACTGTGTGTGAACCATCTTTACAAATTAATAGCCCTTTCATGCATAAGTTTAATGTAATATGCATGTATTCAAAAAGAATATATCACAAACTGTCAGAATCGTGCTGCTGTTCCTCTGCCCGTCTAATTTCTTAAAAAAATTTTTTTATTCACTTTCTTCAATCTTCCAATCAGAACCCGGGGCAGACTCTGGAGATGCATCAAATATCTAGCGCATGCACTATATGAGTAAGGGATGTGCGTGTTTCTTTCAAGGACGCCAATTGGCTCGGGTTCTCATTGGAAGATTGAAGAAAGGGACTAAAAAAAAAGTCTAGAAAATATAAATTATGCTTACCAGATCATTTCCTTTCCTTCTGTATGAGGAGAGTCCACAGCTTCATTCCTTACTTGTGGGAAATACAGAACCTGGCCACCAGGAGGAGGCAAAGACACCCCAGCCAAAGGCTTAAATACCTCCCCCACTTCCCTCATCCCCCAGTCATTCTGTCGAGGGAACAAGGAACAATAGGAGAAATATCAGGGTATAAATGCTGCCAGAAGAACAAAACCAAATTTAAGTCTGCCCACCGGAGAATTCCAGCGGGTGCCATGGACTCTCCTCATACAGAAGGAAAGGAAATTATCTGGTAAGCATAATTTATGTTTTCCTTCTTAATATGAGGAGAGTCCACGGCTTCATTCCTTACTTGTGGTAAACATATACTAAAGCTCAAGAGGACACTGAATGAAAAACGGGAGGGTAAAAAGAGAGGCGGACCCTGTTCTAAGACCATTACAGCCTGCAAAACCCTTTCTCCCAAAGCTGCTTCTGCTGAAGCCAAAATGTCAAATATAAAAAAACTTTAAAAAAAAATATGTGAGGAAGACCAGGTAGTCGCTCTACAATCTAATCCATGGAGGCCTCATTCTCAAAAGACCCAACAGGAAACTACAGCTCTAGTTGAAAGAAGCAAGGAAGAAGTCTGACAAAACACCCTTGTAGCCTGAAGATAGAACTTCAAGGCCCGAACCACATCCAAGTTATGAAAGCAAGTCATTAGAAAAAGAACCTTCCCAGACAGAAAATGTTAATGTCAACACCATGCATAAGCCCAAACGGAGCCTTCTGCAAAAACTTAGAACAAGATGTAAATTCCAAAGAGGAGCACTAGATCTAAGCACAGGCCTGATCTAGTCAAAGCATGAACCAAAGACTAAACATCTAGAAGCTCTGTGAGCCTCTCGAGCAGTAAAACAGATAGAGCCGAAAACTGTCCCCTAAGGGAAAACCTGGCCTTGTGCTAGGGAAACCCGTTCTTCATATCAAAAGAAGTAGGTCCTGCACCCATTATGATAGTTACAACGATACACCGGCTTAAGAGATAAAACGAGAGTATCAACAATCCCTTCAGAAAAAACTCTCATGGTGAAGACTAAGCGTTCAATTCCACACATTCAGCCTCAGAGAATCCAGATGGTGACCCTGCACCAGCAGATCCCTGTAAAAGGCCAGTCTAGGCAAAGCCCCTAAACTGCGATACAACTCATAGACATAAACGGAGCAAACCATCTCACTGACGCATGTTCCTGCTAGGATCGACAAGAGCGACATGGCCGAAAAAGAAGAAGGTTAAAAAGAAACCTCTAAGGAATGCTAGAGTCTAGCATACTCTGGAAGAAAAAGCCAGAGCCCCGCCTGGGTTCAAACCCACCTCCTGCTCCAAAAGCATTGGAGTTAACACCGACGCCCTGATTGATCGTCGTCCCCATAAGATACAAACATTCACAAAATTGTTTCTACCCGGTTTCAAACCAGGGACCTTTCGTGTGTTAGGCGCATGTGATAACCACTACACTATAGAAACTGGTCTTAGCAGGGAATGATTGTAGGGGACATCCGATCCTGAAGAGTAAGCTCATAGAGAGGGTCATTGACAAGGAGCCAAAGTGGGTCTCCGCCCACCATCAAACACGAGACCCCCCTGATTAGTAGGAGGAACTCTCCTTCTCCAAGAGAAGATCTGCAAAAGAAGATCTCCCCACTGAGAGGTCCCAACTGGTATGAACCCAGAAGACCAAGCAGAATGCTCGCTGAAGAACGTGAGGAATAATTGGAAGGAAACTCCCAACCCCCGGACCTCCCTAGGACACTCTCTCCCCACGGACAAGGAAGCGACAACGTCCAAACCACCCTGGAGGAGAAAAAAAAAATGTCAGAACAGGGAGATCTGAACGGAACACTGGGTTTGATTTCCCCAACCGGAATTCCATGTAAGCCTGTAAAGACAGATACACCAACTCCATGCCGAAGTCTCAGCCTCGGTTGTGTATATCACTCTCCACCCCTGCGTCAAGGAAGACCAGAAGGGGGACTGGAGGGAATAACCCAAAGGGTAAATTTCGCAAGATCTCAGTTAAAATTCCTGTCCAAAAAAACAAAACAGCATCCAAGATCCACCCTAGTGTCTACACCAGCAACGCCGGGATTGAAAAGACAAGAGAAAAACCCAAAAGGTCTATTAGCAGGCGAAGGTAAGAAACCCATAAAAGCCGAGACCCGGGAACTACTGTAAAATCTGTAAGCAGGATACTGCCACCTTAACTCCCAGATCTCAAGAAGGAAACCTAGGATCAGAACGAGGATTACTGTAAGATACGGTTCCTAAGAACCGAATTAGCTCAAAAAGGATGAACCAGAAAAGACATACTTCTTCCTAACAAAAGGAAGAAAGAACCATACATTCTCCAATGAAAGATAGAACTAGTAAGCTCTGCTTAAAAATCATAAAACCCAATTAGGACGGGAAGACCATCCCCCAATTAGGGCATGCAAAAACAGTGGAGGAAAATATTCCCACAGTGCGATAGATACCGGGACAATGACTCCAAAGGTCACTTGAAAAACTTCCCTTTCTCTAAGAAGACAATTGCCCAGAAGAAGCCTAGTTCCGGCCTCTAGGACTAGATCCATATGATCCAGTATCAAGTATACACCTCAGATAATACCTAAACAGGTCCAGCCTGTTAACTAGGATAGATGGGCCTGCTGTACCTGGAAAACTCCTTCTCTTGTATAGAAAGAAGGAGCAAACCCAACTAGTATCCACAACAGGTTCTGCCTGTCATCTAGGATACAACGTATCTGCCGGAACATTCAAGGCGAAAACGAAACTTCTTAAGTTCCAGTAAGGCTAGAACAACTGAATAATTAAAATAAATAAATGAAGTGCCGAGGCTTAAAATCTTACTTGAAATCATCGGGGGAACTATCACCCCAAACAGAAATTTATAGGCTTCCACCGGAAGTCTCCAACAATCTCGACCATCAAAGTCGATAGAACCAAAAATCCCATGTGATGAAACGTCTTTCTAAGAAGAGTTTCTATAACAACCCAGAGCTCTAAAAAACAAAAAAAACTATTTGGACCGGAATAGTAAAGTAAAAGAAAACAGGCAAACGCCCTGAAAAAGTGTGCAGACAAAAACAGGTCCTGCCTGTCATATGACAAAATCCCCCATAGAGCTTGGAACTGGTATACTAAATAACATAAAAACAAAAAGTAAAACAAGATGACAAGGAATAGGATCCCATTCTCCCCTCGTCTAGTTAAGATCGTTATCAGATTTAGAGGACTGAGATTCAACTGACGGATCAGTACTGGGAATCTCTAAAATCGCCAAAACCACTCTCAGGAGTAAATGCAGGCGTGCCAATCTAAATCTAAATGCTAAGCCCTCCGCAGTCGGAGGACCCAAGTCAACAGACTCTGACCCTGGAGGTTCTCCCTCTGAGGCCTCAGAGGGAACCGCATCCCTAGAGGACTGATGGAACATAATCATTATTTTACACGAATGTCCAGGGTCAGGAGAACCTGAATTACCCCTTCACTTACGCTTAGCAGGAATAGGTAACATTGCTAAGGCTGCAGATATGGCCATGCGAAACTGCGTAAACCTCTGGTGGAAACAAACCCCTTACAGGCGAAGGAGGATCGGAACTCGGGAAAACTGCATATGTAGGAACAGAATCTAGGGAACACACCTCAATGGACGAAGAATCCTCAGGGCTCAGTGGTCTCTAACATCTCAACATTGGTTGATGAGAACACCCTATTGCGGCATACAGAACATAATTGAGAGGGCTGGATTACCCGGGCCTCCTCACAATATACACAGGTATCAATTTCTGTATCGGAGGGATCCCCCTCTAAAATAACAAAATCCTCTAACTCGTTTATATCAAATTATAGAAAAGGAAAAACAACTGGCAATTTATACCCCCAATGGCTGGGGCACTCACCACCTCCTATGACCCAGACAGATAGAGAAGATGCTCCTCTCCGCAGACACCCGGTCAGGAATCGGAAGCAGGGTAAAAAAACGTGACCACTCCCGGTCACATTGTGCTCATGCAGGACCTGGCCCTGCTAAGGAAAAAGTGTGCCATCTTAATCTTAAGAAACTGTGCAGCTCTCAAAGTGAAAATAACCTGTACTTTCCGTATCAGTCTAAGAACCCAAACGTTCTTACACATAAGCAGTCGAAATCACATAACAAATATTGTTAAAAATCCTCACTGTTCAATAATCCCCCTCAGGAGATATTAACCCATGATTCCATAGAGATAAAGGAGTCCCACTGTGACCCTGACTTCTATCGTTTATACATGTGTGTAAATAATGAAACTATCATACCGGAACCTATGCAGTGGAACAGTGACACGGTCCTTCAAGTTTGACAGATTGTAGCAGCGCCTCTGACATGGACTTGAGTGAAGAAAGCAGGCAGCGAAACTCGTCAACACTGATGGCTTAAGAAGCTGTTAATATGAGTCTGGATGGATTCGCAGAAAGACTCTCCCTGCATCTCCAGATTCTAACTTTCACCAATGCTCTCACTGAGAGGCTGACAAGACTACTTAAAACTCCAGTCCCATTTCGAAGAGTACTACCCTCCTTAAGGAACTACTCTGTATCTTCTGACACTTCTCTGCCAACCTCCTGTGACGAAAGGCAAAGAATGACTGGGGGATGAGGGAAATGGGGGAGGTATTTAAGCCTTTGGCTGGGGTGTCTTTGCCTCCTCCTGGTGGCCAGGTTCTGTATTTCCCACAAGTAAAGAATGAAGCCGTGGACTCTCCTCATATTAAGAAGGAAAATAGACGATTTGTGATATATATTACTTTTTAACACATGCATAATACATTAAACTTATGAATGAATGTACCATTAATTTTGAAAGATGGTTCACATGCAGCGTACCGTTTAAACATAGTTTACCATCACTTTAATAATAAACATGTATGAGCTGGGGGGTTGTGGGCATATTGTACATCTAGTTTGTTATATATAAATATTTTAAGTAAGTTCTGTATATTTAAAACAAAAACATGGTTTTATCTTTTGGCATGTCCTTTTCTTATTAGGATTAAGGTTTTGTGTACGGGATATTAATATCCCATAGAAGAAAGAACCTGTGGCTTTTTCATTTTATAATACTGCATTTTTTAAACGTTGCTTTATGTAAAACATGTTTTTAAAAATAGTCAGCTTTATAACATTGTATTTGTATAACCACTACAAGGGGTCGATTTTCCAACCCCTTCAGCCCGCTACAGGTTCTCCCAAGAGAACCTACAGTCCGTATTTAACAAGCAGCGGTCATTAGACCGCTGCTTTCCTAACTTTTCGCCCATTCTTTCCTAACCTTTCGCCACTTCTCGTCCGACCAGGGAGAGTGACAGCTCCTGTCCGCGTGTGATTGGCTGTGCACAGGCAGGATTGCACGCAAGCACAAAATAGCGCTCATGTGACATGATGAATTCCAGCAGCGGAATTCAGCCCGTCAGGGGTGAGCTGCGTCAGAGAGGGGTGCGTATGTGCGCCCCTGTCTGCCGCAGCATGATAAATCGAACCCTGAGTTTATATTGTACTGAACGTGTTTAGTGCTAATATCACAATTGCTGTGTAATACATAAATAATAATGAAAAGTTACTGTTCAGTACCATGTGAACTTTGGTTTATTTCTAATATTACACTCACACTATACCAAAAATGTTATTGAAGTAAAGAACATTTGGTATAGTGTGATTGCAATACTAGGGTTTACATGTGTAACAAATGTAACAAATGTATTAATATATAATATGTTTAGTGCAAGAGCGATCACTATATTCAAACTAAACAAATTCAGTACAGTGTTAACTTGTTGAGGCTCTACAAATACAATGTACAACAAAACCAACTATTTAAAAAAAACCAAGTTTTATATAGTGCAAAGCTTAAAAAACACACTATTGTAAAATGAAAAAGCCTACTGTGTGCTATGGAATATCAATACACACAATCTTCTTCCTAAAAACTAAAGAACATGCCAAAAGTTAAAATCATGTTTATTTAAATACTGTACATACAGGGAGTGCAGAATTATTAGGCAAATGAGTATTTTGACCACATCATCCTCTTTATGCATGTTGTCTTACTCCAAGCTGTATAGGCTTGAAAGCCTACTACCAATTAAGCATATTAGGTGATGTGCATCTCTGTAATGAGAAAGGGTGTGGTCTAATGACATCAACACCCTATATCAGGTGTGCATAATTATTAGGCAACTTCCTTTCCTTTGGCAAAATGGGTCAAAAGAAGGACTTGACAGGCTCAGAAAAGTCAAAAATAGTGAGATATCTTGCAGAGGGATGCAGCACTCTTAAAATTGCAAAGCTTCTGAAGCGTGATCATTGAACAATCAAGCGTTTCATTCAAAATAGTCAACAGGGTCGCAAGAAGCTTGTGGAAAAACCAAGGCGCAAAATAACTGCCCATGAACTGAGAAAAGTCAAGCGTGCAGCTGCCAAGATGCCACTTGCCACCAGTTTGGCCATATTTCAGAGCTGCAACATCACTGGAGTGCCCAAAAGCACAAGGTGTGCAATACTCAGAGACATGGCCAAGGTAAGAAAGGCTGAAAGACGACCACCACTGAACAAGACACACAAGCTGAAACGTCAAGACTGGGCCAAGAAATATCTCAAGACTGATTTTTTTAAGGTTTTATGGACTGATGAAATGAGAGTGAGTCTTGATGGGCCCGTGGCTTGATTGGTAAAGGGCAGAGAGCTCCAGTCCGACTCAGACGCCAGCAAGGTGGAGGTGGAGTACTGGTTTGGGCTGGTATCATCAAAGATGAGCTTGTGGGGCCTTTTCGGGTTGAGGATGGAGTCAAGCTCAACTCCCAGTCCTACTGCCAGTTTCTGGAAGACACCTTCTTCTAGCAGTGGTACATGAAGAAGTCTGCATCCTTCAAGAAAAACATGATTTTCATGCAGGACAATGCTCCATCACACGCGTCCAAGTACTCCACAGCGTGGCTGGCAAGAAAGGGTATAAAAGAAGAAAATCTAAAGACATGGCCTTCTTGTTCACCTGATCTGAACCCCATTGAGAACCTGTGGTCCATCATCAAATGTGAGATTTACAAGGAGGGAAAACAGTACACCTCTCTGAACAGTGTCTGGAAGGCTGTGGTTGCTGCTGCACGCAATGTTGATGGTGAACAGATCAAAACACTGACATAATCCATGGATGGCAGGCTTTTGAGTGTCCTTGCAAAGAAAGGTGGCTATATTGGTCACTGATTTGTTTTTGTTTTGTTTTTGAATGTCAGAAATGTATATTTGTGAATGTTGAGATGTTATATTGGTTTCACTGGTAAAAATAAATAATTGAAATGGGTATATATTTGTTTTTTGTTAAGTTGCCTAATAATTATGCACAGTAATAGTCACCTGCACACACAGATATCCCCCTAAAATAGCTATAACTAAAAACAAACTAAAAACTACTTCCAAAACTATTCAGCTTTGATATTAGTGAGTTTTTTGGGTTCATTGAGAACATGGTTGTTGTTCAATAATAAAATTAATCCTCAAAAATACAACTTGCCTAATAATTCTGCACTCCCTGTACATAAAATACATAATATACTATTTTACAGTACAATATATATGTCTGGGTGTATGGCATTCTGCGGTGGGGTGATTGCTAGTAAATTTCGACATATCTTTCACATTTTTGTAATTAGGTGGGGTATATTAGGGGGTTCTGGTTGGGTACATATTATGTCTATTATGGGCTCCAATTGATAAAGGTTCAATCCTGAACCGAAACGTTATGGGTTAAGACCCTGCTTTTGTTTATGCACCTTGTGGATTAAAATACTTATTTGCATCATATCCTGTGTTGCCTGCATAATTTTAGTATTGCCATCTACCCTTGGCCAGGTTTGGTATACTGTGGACCGTATATATATATATATATATATATATATATATATATATATATATATATATATATATAATGTACATACAGTTGTGTACTAGAAAAAAAGAGGTTATGTTATTCTGCGCTGATAAATAATACTATTAGGCCAGTGGGAAAAGGAGATTCCCCAACCTCCAAAAACAGTCTGAAAAAATATTAAGATCCCAATCAAAAGAGAAGGATACTTAAACCCACAGCGCTGTAATGCCAGCTTAAAATAGCAATAGGATATGAAATAGCTATAATTCTAAAAAATGTAACAAATATCTGTCAGTTATAAAAACAACCTTGACTCAATACATATGGTGAGTGATACAATGACCTAAACAAATACTGTTATAGTATAAAATGTATTTATTAATTAATGCATAAAAAAGTTAGGCATAACAAACACGCAAAGAAATAATAAAACATAAAGATTAAAACATAAAATAAGCAAAAAATACGTTGATCAAGCGTACTCAATGCTATATGTGCAGCACCCAAAGATGATCCGATAACAATTACTTCAATGAAGGTAAAAATGGAATGTCTGGTATTAATCACTAGAAATCCAGAACACGACAATTTTCTCTTGAAGTCAGAAGAGGCGATGTGTCTCTTTAAAGGCAGTCAGCCATGGTAACTGGTCTCCAGCTTCTCTTTCACTCTGGAAAACAACCTTTTTTACCTTCATTGAATTCATTGTTATCGGATCATCTTTGGGTGCTGCACATATAGCATTGAGTACGCCTGATCAACGTATTTTTTGCTTATTTTATGTTTTAATCTTTATGTTTTATTATTTCTTTGCGTGTTTGTTATGCCTAACTTTTTATGCACTAATTAATAAATACATTTTATACTATATCAGCATTTGTTTAGGTCATTGTATCACTCACCATATGTATTGAGTCAAGGTTGTTTTTATAACTGACAGATATTTGTTACATTTTTTAGAATTATAGCTATTTCATATCCTATTGCTATTTTAAGCTGGCATTACAGCGCTGTGGGTTTAATTATCCTTCTCTTTTGATTGGGATCTTAATATTTTTTCACACACAGTTGTGTGCAAAAGTTTAGGCACCTCTGACAATTTCCATGATTTTCATTTATAATTAATTGGGTGTTTGGATCAGCAATTTCATTTTGATCTATGAAATAACTGAAGGACACAGTAATATTTCAGTAGTGAAATGAGGTTTATTGGATTAAGAGAAAATGTGCAATATGCATCAAAACCAAATTAGACAGGTGCATAAATTTGGGCACCCTTGTCATTTTGTTTATTTGAATACCTGTAACTACCTAGCAAAGATTAATTGGAACACACAATTGGTTTGGTGAGCCCATTAAGCCTTGAACTTCATAGACAGGTGCATCCAATCATAAGAAAAGGTATTTAAGTTGGCAAATTGCAAATTGTTGTTATCTTTGACTCTCCTCTTAAAAGTGGCAACATGGGGGCCTCAAAACAACTCTCAAATGACCTGAAAACAAATATTGTTCAACATTATGGTTTAGGGGAAGGCTACAAAAAAGGTTTGCAGAGATTATAGCTGTCAGTGTCCACTGTGAGGAACATACTGAGGAAATGGAAGACCACAGGCACAGTTCTTGTTAAGGCTAGAAGTGGCAGGCCAAGTAAAATATCGGAGAGGCAAAGGCAAAGGATGGTGAGAACGGTCAAACACAGCCCACAGACCACCTCCAAAGACCTATAACATCAACTTGCTGCAGATGGTGTCACTGTGCATCGTTCAACAATTCAGCGCACTTTGCACAAGGAGAAGCTGTATGGGAGAGTGATGCGGAAGCCTTTTCTGCACACACGCCACAAACAGAGTCTCTTGAGGTATGCAAACGCACATTTGGACAAGCCAGCTTCATTTTAGAAGAAGGTGCTGTGGACTGATGAAACGAAGATTGAGTTATTTGGTCATAACAAGGGGCGTTATGCATGGTGGCAAAAGAACACAGCGTTCCAAGACAAACACTTGCTACCCACAGTAAAATTTGGTGGATGTTCCATCATGCTGTGGGGCTGTGTGGCCAGTGCCGGTACAGGTAATCTTGTTAAAGTTGAGGGTTGCATAGATTCCACTCAATATCAGCAGATACTTGAGAATAATGTTGAGGAATCAGTCACAAAGTTAAAGTTACACCGGGGCTGGATATTTCAACAAGACAACGACCCAAAACACTGCTCAAAATCTACTCTAGCATTTATGCAGAGGAACAAGTACAATGTTCTGGAATGGCTATCCCAGTCCCCAGACCTGAATATGATTGAAAATCTGTAGGGTGATTTGAAGTGGGCTGTCCATGCTCGGCAACCAACAAACCTAACTGAACTGGAGATGTTTTGCAAGGAGGAATGGTCCAAAATACCTTCATTCAGAATCCAGCGTCTAGAGGCTGTTATTTCTGCTAAAGTAGGCTCTTCTAATTATTGATACAATTTTTCTGTTTGGGTGCCCAAATTTATGCACCTGTCTAATTTCATTTTGATGCATATTGCACATTTTCTGTTAATCCAATAAACCTCATTGCACTACTGAAATATTACTGTGTCCTTCAGTTATTTGATAGATCAAAATGAAATTGCTGATCCAAACACCCAATTATTTATAAATGAAAATCATGGAAATTGTCAGAGGTGCCTAAACTTTTACATACAACTGTATATATATATATATATATATATATATATATATATATATATATATATATATATATATATATATATATATATATATATACAGTGAATCTGCCTCTCCCAGGTGTCGAGCGTCTCAATATACACATGTACAATATGCCCACAGTCCCCCAGGTCGTATAGATGTATTATTTATGTACAGGTTTAACTATTGTACTGTAACAAAAAAGAGTTTTAGCTTCACTTCACACATATAAATTGTATTGTCATTCAATACTGTCTAAAAGGGATAATTTACACTAGACCTTCACTGCAGATGGCGATACTGCTTTTTTTCTTTCATTTCAAATGTTTTATTGATTTTTATAGCATAGCAAACAAAAATAAATAGGAAAAGTTGCAATGCAAAAGTACAAATATCCAACATTTAAGCCTTGTTGATCCCAAAAAGCATTATGTATTGTACAGAATACATTAACATAGTAATCAGTCACAGGTACTGTATATCAGATCAGATCAGCTTGACTAATATAGGCCAGACAGAAAACATTGCTAAATTGGGCCACCCTTCCTGAGAAGAAATAATATATACTTAATTCTAGGATAAAGTAGCATACAGCTGTTTCACTTTGTGCTAGTGTATTAAAACTTTGCTATGAAAAATTGACATTACTATTATAATTTTGCATCTGAAAGAAGAGTCTTCATATGTCAACGCGATTGAACAAGATCATTCTGAGGATGTGCTAAGGCATGGCCACCCCTCTGAAGAAAAGAATGAGTGAAAATAAAGGAGAAAAATAAGACCACAGTCTAATTCATAGCAGAGTGCTTATAAATGGTTGTCTTACCCTTGGATCAGTAACAATTGTGGATTACAAGAAATGCTTTCTCCTAAACTGTACTGTCCATACAATACAATTCAAAAGCAAATGTCACTTTCAAGGGAGTTGTCAATCTCCTCTAGATCTGCTCTCCCAGACTAATTCAACCTGTTAGAAAAAGTCTCTTCTACCATTATACTAATATACCAGATGTTCTAGGGACAGTGTGAATACCACCAGGCTATACCAGCTAGGCAGGGTAGGGGAGGCTTTGTATTAATTGCTTTGTGCAGTTTACCATTATTCTAAGCAAAGTAAGCTTATACTCACTCCTAATGTCAGGTGGGTCATTAAAGGGACATAAAACAGTATGAACTAACATACGCTTCTGTTTTAACCCAAATTAAGCCCTTTATTTCATGCATATTTTGTTTGCAGAATACCCTCCCCTGGACATTTCCATATATGGAAGGTGCTATCTAGGCCATAACTTCAGCAGAATGCACTAGTGCAGGTGCACTGTAGGGGGCAGAGTCACATGACACCTGACTGAAGCAATTCACAGTATATAATGTGCACTGCTTCCCTAAGCACAATAGAAGCTTTCACAAAGCATGTGAGAGATCATTCTCATGGAAACGAGCAAGACTCTTGTCAACAAACAATAGCAGAACCTCCCCTGTGGAAGTTATAGGATTTTAAACATGGAATAATAAGAGGGAGAGGTGCATTTACATTCATATACATTTTTTATTGTTGTGTATTTAAACTTGTCATATATAGTGGATACAAATGTTTCCATATACTTTTTACAAAAAAACATTATCCTTTTTTCAGTAGGTAGTAGCTAGTGGGCTGTCCCTCCTCAACCTCCCCCCCCCCCCGCATTGCTTGCATAAGTTATTATTCTGACATGCACACTTGTTACAGTGGTTCTCAACCAAAGTGAGCTCAAGGCCCGGTAAATTTTAGCTAGACATGTCCAAATAGGACCTAGGCTGAGCTACCAGCAAGTAGGGGGGCCCACAAATGGCATCTGCACGGATCCTGGTGCATTACTTAAGCTGGAGTTTTCAGTTGCCCTATAAGTAACTAAGCAAATAAGTGTGGGTTTAGGGGGGGCCCTGGCGTGGTCTGTCGCTGTGAGGGCCATAGAGTGTGGTGTCTGGCCCTGGAGGTTGGGTGCCCTTTCTCTTAACCTTAATGTTGGGAGTCCTGGCTCTGGAGGTTGAGGGGCCTGTTGGGGACGGGTCAGGGAGGCTACCATGTTCATTTGCATACAATTTAATACATTTTGGTCAGTGTGAGACAGTGTTCCTGGGGCCTTGATTGGTCTCAGTTTGCCCCTGGTGTGCAGTGGGGTAAGAGTGTGCAGTGGATGCATGACAGGTCGGGGCCCACCAGCAGGGCTATCACGGCTCGGTACTGAGCCACGGCCCGGCTGTTGAGAAACCAGGTATTACATGACATCACAAGGTATGGAGTAGGACACTGATAAGGGAGGGGATGGAGCAGGCTATACTAATTTAGTTGTTACTTTAGATTCTTGCTGAAAGGATTTCAATTGTAAGTGCGAAAAGTATAGGCGAATGTGGACACCCCTGTCGTGTGCAAATGGAAATCAAAATTCACCATTCATCTGTATCCTCACTGTGGGGAAGTTATATAAAGCCAACACTCAAAATATAAAATGGGAGAAGTTTGTTGAACCTGTGGAAAAACTGTGTAAACCTTTATATCAGTATGTAATAAAGATATTGGCCGCTAATTCTGCGTGAACCTAGGCAAGTTCCCCGGTTTAGAAATTATGGCTATACTGCTAACATTTTTGTCAGCGAACCATTGATTCCCACAGTGTAGTACAGTAAAACTCCTCTGGGCAAGACTGCCTTCAAACAATGATTTCATTCCTTTAAAACATTTCACCTGCAATGTCGATCGCAATGCACATATGTTTAGAACTTAGTACTATTGTGACATCGCGTGATGATCGAAAGCTCTACGCTCAGTTGAGATATTCTAAAATGATCCGACGGTACTGTAAGATCCCTATTGAAAGTCTTAAAAGGAGAGATTTTGCTGTACTTCTCCAAAGGACATTCCCTGCATTTCTGTATATGAAGGAGAGACAAGCCCAGTGCACAACATGACATGAGATTTCTGCTGCATTTATATTTTGTGCTTTGTATTCTATAATACATTTTATTACATTTAAACTTTGCACTTTCCACTTTGTATTTTTTTATACAGCAGTTTATTTAGGATTGTGATTTTACAAATTCCGATTATGCTTTTAGTTTCTGTGTAACTAACAAATTAGTATTATACTTTGTATATTTATGTGTATATTTTACAAATTACATTGCACTTTGCATTTCTTCTATTTAAAATAAACTGAAAAACTGACAGCTTCAATTTCCCAGAGAGCTTTATTACTTTCTATGGGCCAGATAATCAAACAATCTCTAGTTTGGAGAAAAAAATTATAGCAGAGACTTCACAGGGGCTGAACTCACTGAATTTTGTAAGAAAAATAAAGGAACCCGAAAGTCCCAGAGAGATGAGAGATGCCTTCCATACAATGTAATGAAGCTCTCTAGGATACAAAATTTCATATGGGAGAGAAAAAGTAACAGGAGAACACCTGGGGCTGATATAAAGGATCGGTTTGCATGAATTACAAATTAAACTGAAATGTTTTCAATACAATTTAACTTGCTTTTGTCTATATTTTAGTATATATTATTTTTCTGTGAGTTAAAATAAGAATTTTGAACAAATTTCACCTGCATAAAGCTGGCAAGATAACTAGCTTGTTTAAAATGCTTACATCATTTCACAAGACTTGTGAGAGAGCTTCAGACATACCCTGGGAACTACACTTAGGCAGTTCGCCTTGTACAACATTTTCATATTAAATATTCGGGCAAATTCTTTTCCTTGAATATTCGTTGGCTGCACTTGGTATTCATTTTGTTTAAAAGGAATTGAATACTGAATTTTAATTAAACATTTATATTTGTTTTCCTTAAAATAAATGTAAATGTTCAAAGCTACAGGTAAAACGTTCACCTGTAGCCAGAATACTTACATTAACATGCTCTGGAGAGCACAGGCTAACAGCAGACTTAACGCTCTTGTATCCCATGACCTGCACTAACTCTTCAGATTGCATTAAGGTAGGTATTAACCCCTTAAAAAATTAAATAAAATTAATCAATACAGATGATTTTTATAATTTCTTTCTGAAACTGAAAAGTTTTAGTTTACAATGGAGCAAATACAAAGTGCAATGTAAATTGTAAAAGATACACATAAAACTACAAAGGATCCTATTTTGTTAAAGTAACACAGAAACTTTCAAAACGTAATCAGATTTAGTAAATTCACTGCTGGATTTAAATCTAGATTTATTAAAATAGAAAGTGCAAGAGCTATACCCAGCATCACTGTAGGTTTATTTAGATCATTAGAAGCAGGGGATCTAGGGACCCTGAATATCCTAAAAAATCTGGAAAATTTAGAATTTATTCCACCTGACGTAGAGTCCAATGATAATCAGTCAGATCTTTTAAACTTAAATTTATCTATTCATGAAAATGAACCCACAATTCAACACTCCAACTTTAAAGCTAAATCTAGCTTCAACCCAATAGGTGCCCAGGGGGAACAACTATCGGCATTTAATAAGTTAATATTAAAAGATATTGAAGAATCCTTCAAAAATGAAAACAAATTTCTTAATAAGAATAATGATAATCTTAGCATTCTAGAAAGAAAGTCCCTTAAGAAATTAGGAGATAATAAGGAAATAATCATTCGCCCGGCCGATAAGGGCGGGGGCATAGTAATCCAAAGAAGGGAGGATTACCTCAAAGAGGCTATGAAACTCTTGGGTGATGAAAATACATATCAAATTTTACCAAAAGACCCAACAGAAATTTTTAATAAAGAACTCAATGAATTATTACATAAAGCAAAACTAAAAGGTATACTTAATGATGATGAATACAAATTTATTTGAAAATAATTATATATGGAGCAATAATCCTTTTAACAGTAACATTTTAATATATGCAAGATACATAGACGATGTTATTATTTTATGGAAGGGAGAGCAAGAGCTAATTAGCGATTTTATGAGTCATATAAATAGAAACAATTTTAATCTTACATTCACAGGAAATAGCTCCAAAGAAAAAATAGAGTTTCTAGATCTGACCTTTTTTAAAGATCATCAAGGGAAAGTAGCGGTCAAAAATTACAGGAAGACAACTGATTGTAACAGTTTTATTCAAGCAAAAAGTGCTCATAAGAAAAGTTGGATTAATAATGTTCCGCAAAGCCAATTTTTAAGAATCAAGAGAAATTGCACTCACAACTCAGATTATGATGTGGAAGCCAACATTTTAGAGAAAAAGTTTTTAGATAAAGGTTACAATCCAGAGGTTTTAAAACAAGCAAAATTGAAAGTAGCTGATAGAGATAGAAGTTCTTTCTTTCATGAGAATAAACATACTGATAACTCATTACCAATAGGGACCGTGATGCATGATACTTTAACTGGAGCACAATCAAGTAATAGTAATCCTACAAGATTGGTTGCTACATACAATCAAGGCTCAAAAACACTAGAAAATATTATCAAGAAACATTGGCCACTCCTTAAATCAGACCCTGTTTTAGGTCCACATCTGGAAGATAAGCCAACTTTCACATATAAGAAAGGCAGGAGCTTAAAAAACATCCTAGCCCCCAGTAAGATCAAACCTTCCTTAGTAAACAATGTCAATCCAAAAGTTGACAACTGGCTAAATAATTGGAAGGGGACCATGAAATGCGGAAAATCAAGATGTAATATGTGCAAACACATAAACAAAGCACCAACATTCCATAATAGTCAGTCCACAGAAACATATACTATTAATTTCAAAAGTAATTGTGATTCAACTTATGTCGTGTATCTGCTAGAATGTGGGTGTGGCCTCCTATATGTGGGCCGTACAAAAAGGAAAATAAGGCGTAGGACCAATGAACACTTATATAATATTAAAGAAAAAATGGACAATCACAGTGTTCCGAGACACTTTTTAGAATGCCATGGGAGCAATCCCAGCTCTCTGAAAGTACAAGTAATAGATCAGGTGCCTCCTACAAAACCTAATAGACTTTTGACATTAAGAAAATTGGAAACCAGGTGGATTTATAAACTAAAGACATTACAGCCCCTAGGATTAAATATTGACATAGATGTGGCAGCATTTGTTTAAAGTATCCAAAAATGCTTGCTTAACATTTTACTATTTTTAACATTTTTACATCATTATCATAATTTTATATATTTGAATCAATTTTAGCATTTTAGTGATTCATTTGGTCTATATACATCCACTCAAATTTGAATAATGAGTGGAATCATGTTCTTTTAAGTAAGACTTGTTGTTATATGAATTTTTTATCTCATAGATTACATGTTTTTATTCAAATACAAACAATGGGCGATTAATTATTCTTTTAGGTACTCATCCTTCACTAAATACATGAATTTTATTAGAAAATATTTGCACAAAACATCAACAACAGGTGGAATATTGTTCTTTTAGGTATCGCTAGTGTTTTTAACTTTGGAATTCTTTATTTCAACTCTTGTAGTATCCCCAGTAGAATTAGTTAGCACTCAAAATTAATATTTATACATTCATACATCCAATTCCGTTTAATAGGCAGTTCATTGCTCCTGAAGGGATTATTCATTTTTTTAAACACTTCCAGAAAAATCTAGCAACTATAGACGTTCTTATTAGACAATATAGTAATTAAACCAGGGATTTTCACCAAATCTCACAATGAGAAAGACACAGAAAATAAATAGTTTATTATAATATTATAGGCCCTCAGCAAAACTCGATTAAATCACTTTTAACAAATTACTTTTAACAAATTGAACCAAAGCATTCATCCAAGAACCATCACTCTTTTAATATATATGATTTTGGGTTTTTCTAAAAAAAAATTCATATGTAGTAGATAACTTTTATGTGAAAACAATATGAATTGATTTAAATACAATTTTTTTTACATGGAGAGTAAATATGAACTGTTCCTTAAGGTTAACTGTATCAAACTACGAATAACCAATTGATATTTGTATGTTTTCATGTTTGACAATATAAGCAGGAATCACAGTGTACTCAACACCATACAACAAACACGCTTTATTGAAAAGCACGTATTCAATTTTTTATATATACTTTTTTAATGTCTTAGAGCTTTTGTGCTTATAGAATGTTTCAGCGTTATATGTATACCCACTGTGGCAACTTTTTTAGATAATTAGTAACAAGTTGTTAACCTAACCGTGCCTTTTTAACGAACATAGTGATGTCATATTCATGGTTTTACACACCCCTCGCCAGCATTGGCTAAACAAATAAACACCTCCTTTTTGATTGGCCACCTTGCCTTTAAAACAAAAAGGCGCACTTGTAACAATACCAAGCCTTTGAAAAAGCCCGGCCGAAGTCGGGGGAAATGCGTCAGGCCAGTCACTGCAGACTGTCACTCTATTTGGGAAGCAGAATAACCTGTTCACAGAAGCTGGTCACACGCTCAGGTTGAGGATCCGGATCACCATCACCTGATGCTGTTTGACAAAAACTGTAAGGAGAAGGACCATCTGTGCCACTGTTACAGGAGCTGCAGACCCAAGGAGTGTTGTTTTAATGCATATCATTTATTTTAATCTAGTAAGTGCAATTATTACTGTGCGTGTGTCACTTTGTTATTAAAACTTTTACACTTGAATCGTGCTTTGTGCGCCTGTTTTTTTCTTTTTGTTTTAGATCATTAGAAACAATAGATAGCCCTCAAACAATATTGTTCAATAAAGATAGAATATATTTATTAAAACTTGTAGTGTATAATTTGCTACTCTGGTGTCAAATGGTAGACTGAAGGCGCAATCGCAATTATCAGAAAATAGCAGGTGGTGCCTTTACCCCCTGGCTCAAATATACACAACTTACATACCTAATTGGGACTTCAAAATTCAAATGCGACTTACTTAGAGACTTAACTAACTTTGAGGGTTTGTGTCTAAATGGAGTGGTACCACGGGGGTCCTTGTCGATAGCAAGGAAATTATTGGAAGACTCTATCGCACTACCCTCCTCTTCTTACCCATCACAGTGGCAGGCTGAATTAGGAACACCTCTGTCTACAGAGCAATGGCAAAATATTCTTCACAACTCATGCAAATCCTCCTCCTCCCCCAAAATTTTGGAAATGAATCATAGATTCTATTTTGATGGCACCTTACACCTGAGAGGATCAAATGTATTTACCCCAATGCCAGTGATTCATGTTGGAGGGGATGTAGGTCAAAGGGGAATATGCTACACATATGGTGGGAATATAAAAACGAAAAGAGAGTAGAAAGGCACACAAGGCACGACTCAAGTGAAAGATTTATTAACAGATATTGCACACGCAAGTATAATAACACTTACTAGAATAAAAATGAAAAAAAGCATTCAGATGGAGCGTTCAGTATTCACAGCTCCTTGTCTCTCACAGGTGTAGCTGGTCTGCCTTCTTTAGCTATAACAAGCTGCTGCAGGCAAGGTGTTCCGGATCCTTTGCCCGGCTGCCGTATAGCTCGTGGGGACAAGGTTTTTGGCTGTTCGACATTTCACCTGCAGACTGTTGGTGCACTGCAAAAACCTTGTCCCCACGAGCTATACAGCAGCCGGGCAAAGGATCTGGAACACCTTGCCTGCAGCAGCTTGTTATAGCTAAAGAAGGCAGACCAGCTACGCCTGTGAGAGACAAGGAGCTGTGAATACTGAACGCTCCATCTGAATGCTTTTTTTAATTTTTATTCTAGTAAGTGTTATTATACTTGCGTGTGCAATATCTGTTAATAAATCTTTTACTTGAGTCGTGCCTTGTGCGCCTTTCTTCTCTCTTTTCGTTTTTATGTCACCACTTTTGAGCCAAGGCTTGTGGAATACCTAGCTGGAATAAGGCACCACTCTGGCAGTTTGACTCTACTTCTGCTACAAAAGTTTACTTTATACCATCCACCGGAACTCTTAACCATATCAAGGATTACTATAAGGGACACAAATAGCCAGTACAATTTTACTGGAAAACCATTTTAAGGTACTGTGGAATTTTATCATGACCTTTTAACCACATTATTGTTCGCAAAGGACAGTAACATATTTGATTTGATAATATACTTATTTATTTATACATTTATTAATTTATTTATACAATGCTTTATGTATGGGTGTAATACGGAATCCACGAGTGTCCTAGTGGGGAGAAAAAAACTTTTTCTTTAACACACATGACACTGTGCTATATATTGAAAAAAAATATTTAAAACATCACATATATTGGAACATATTGAAAAGTTTTATGAGAATATATAATACTATTATCTATACTACTGTATAAAACTATCTTTGGTCAGGACATAGCGCAATTAATCTCCTTTATTTTCACATATGGTGGGAATGCCAAATACTGTCACCTTTTTGGGAAGCCACTGACTCTTTTCTCAAGGACTTGATGGTGAGTTTCTTTACATTATCACCCACTACTGCTATCCTGAATTATAAGTTTGGGAAAATGTGTAAAATTAAGTGAAAATTACTGCAAATTTGTCTTAATAGCGCAAAATCACTAATAGTGTGAAAGTGGAAATCACCACACGCCCCAACTCTACAGGATTGGAAACTTAATACTTCTGAGCTCCTCTCCTAAGAAGAATTTTCGTATTATAAAAATGGTAATATAACCTTCTTTCAGGAGGTCCAGTTTTACTGGGTTTCATTATTACACACAACTTCGGCACTAGGTAATAGGCCTTATTAATTCCCTATCCTCTTACATTCTCCCCCAGTCGGATCGTCCCCTCCATTCCCTTCTTTCTTTTTCCTTTTCTTTCTTTCTCTTTCTCTCCTTCAAGAAAGGTATCTTCATACATCAAAATGGATGGTATTTGTTATTAAAGTTGTAATATTTTATTCAAAACTCCTGAATTTGTTATATCATGCCCCATCAGTGGCATCAGAGACTATCAAACAAAATTGCAATCTGGATTCACCCTCGTTATGGAAACTAAGTATGGACAACTATTATTATGAACCCCCCCGAGGGACTTTAAGGAAACTGAGAAGATTGACAGTGTATAGGACTCCGTTAAATAATACTGATAATCAGGGCCGCCACTAGAAATTTTGGGGCCCCTGACTTAACCATTTATCAGGCCCCCCCTCCCCCTTTGACATGTGCAATTTTTGACCAAGTGACTAAAACGTATGTGCACTTTATTCTTAAGTGTAGTCAAACTTGGAAATGTTGTAAAGGTAGTAACACACAAAAACAGAAACACACAGACACACTGATACACTGAAACATACACTCACACATAAGGATTCACATATAGACACTCTAGCAGACACGCAAAGAAACACACTCAGACACAGACACCCAAACAGACACTCAGCACTTGTTTATATTGACCTGACAAGTAATGAGGTAGACTACAGTTTTGTCAAAAAAGGAGGTTTACAAAACAAAATATGGAGTTCTGATTATCTTTTTGTCAAGGAAAATGCCAACTAAATGATGACAAAAGCATGCAGTGTCTGAAATTAAGGGCCCTGAACTGCCTAAACAATAATTTAAAGGTTAAATGGTGGATTGGTGACTTCCGGAAAGGTCTCATTAGTCTCAAAGTCTGTAGAAAGATGTGAACAATCAGTAGTAAGGTCAAAATGTCCTAAAAAGGAACAGACAATGGACACACACACACAAACTTGCACATACACCCAAGGAAACACCAACAGAGACAGCCTCAGAAAACACAATAAGATATACACACACACAGAGAGACAACCACATAAAACACAGAAAGACATAAATACACATACACCCTCACAGAGACATCCACAGAAAACACGCAAAGACATACACACTCTCACAGAGACACCCACAAAAAATGCACAGACATACACACACCCTCACAGAGACATCCACAGACTACACATAAAACATACACACCCACCCTCATAGAGGCATCCAGAGAAAATACACAGACATACATACACACACCTTCACATAAACACCCATAGAAAAACCACAAAGACATATACACACACACACAACATTTCTGTACATTGCATCCCCTAAATCAACAGTGTGTGACATGCATGATAAAAAAAATTGCAGAAATGAAGAGATTGCTTTTTAAAGAATCATATTTGTAAATGTGCAAACAAACATAATTCTGTGAATTCAAAATTGTACATTAATGATCTGGGTAGATGGCTAGATGAAGAAAAGTACTTTTAAAAGGTTGACATAAGTTTGTTTCCCCCCCCCCCCCCATTTTCCCCAACCAAGAGCACCACTTCAAATATAGTGTAGAAATGTTCCCATCTGTCAGCTGTACTTATGGATTTTGAAAATGCTGTACTCTAAATGGTCTTGGTGGAAGCATAATCTGTGGTACTCATACCATTAGATCTGGTTAAATGCAGGATTTAGGCTTGTTTATATGTATTTCAAATTAAGTCAGCTGTAGTGTAAACTGAACAGTTTTAAGTTAACCTGTCTCATTCCAACACTGAGCAATCTTAGGCCTAGATTTAGAGTTGGGCGGTAGCCGTGAAAACCAGCGTTAGAGGCTCCTAACGCTGGTTTTTACTGCCCTCTGGTATTTGGAGCCAGTCATTAAAGGGTCTAACGCTCACTTTCCAGCCGTGACTTTTCCATACCGCAGATCCCCTTACGTCATTTGCGTATCCTATCTTTTCAATGGGATCTTTCTAACGCTGGTATTTAGAGTCGTGGCTGAAGTGAGCGTTAGAAATCTAACGACAAAACTCCAGCCGCAGAAAAAAAGTCAGTAGTTAAGAGCTTTCTGGGCTAACGCCGGTTTATAAAGCTCTTGACTACTGTGCTCTAAAGTACACTAACACCCATAAACTACCTATGAACCCCTAAACCGAGGTCCCCCCACATCGCCGCCACTCGATTAAATTTTTTTAAACCCTAATCTGCCGACCGCCACCTACGTTATACTTATGTACCCCTAATCTGCTGCCCCTAACACCGCCGACCCCTATATTATATTTATTAACCCCTAACCTGCCCCTCACGTCGCCGCCAGCTACCTACAATAATTAACCCCTAATCTGCCGAACGCAAAGCGCCGCCACCTACGTTATCCTTATGTACCCCTAATCTGCTGCCCCTAACACCGCCGACCCCTATATTATGTTTATTAACCCCTAATCTGCCCCCCACAACGTCGCCGCCACCTATCTACAATTATTAACCCCTAATCTGCCGACCGGAGCTCACCACTAGTATAATAAATGTATTAACCCCTAATCCGCCTCACTCCCGCCTCAATAACCCTATAATAAATAGTATTAACCCCTAATCTGCCCTCCCTAACATAACCAACAGCTAACTTCAAGTATTAACCCCTAATCTGCCGTTTGGAGCTCACCGCTACTCTAATAAATTGTTTAACCCCTTAAGCTAATTCTAACCCTAACACTAACACCCCCCTAAGTTAAATATAATTTTTATCTAACGAAATAAATTAAGTCTTATTAAATAAATTATTCCTATTTAAATCTAAATACTTACCTGTAAAATAAATCCTAATATAGCTACAATATAAATTATAATTATATTGTAGCTATTTTAGGATTAATATTTATTTTACAGGCAACTTTGTAATTATTTTAACCAGGTACAATAGCTATTAAATAGTTAAGAACTATTTAATAGCTAAAATAGTTAAAATAATTACAAAATTACCTGTAAAATAAATCCTAACCTAAGTTACAATTAAACCTAACACTACACTAGCAATAAATTAATTAAATAAAATGCCTACAATTATCTACAATTAAACCTAACACTACACTATCAATAAATTAATTAAATACAATAGCTACAAATAAATACAATTAAATAGACTAACTAAAGTACAAAAAATAAAAAAGAACTAAGTTACAAAAAATAAAAAAATATTTACAAACATTAGAAAAATATTACAACAATTTTAGACTAATTACACCTTCTCTAAGCCCCCTAATACAATAACAAAGCCCCCCAAAATAAAAAAAATGCCCTACCCTATTCTAAATTACAAAAGTTCAAAGCTCTTTTACCTTACCAGCCCTGAAAAGGGCCATTTGCGGGGCATGCCCCAAAGAATTCAGCTCTTTTTCCTGTAAAAAAACCCATACAATACCCCCCCCCAACATTACAACCCACCACCCACATACCCCTAATCTAACCCAAACCCCCCTTAAATAAACCTAACACTAAGCCCCTGAAGATCTTCCTACCTTATCTTCACCTTGCCGGGTATCACCACCGATCGGTCCTGGCTCCTAAATCTTCATCCAACCCAAGCGGGGGCTGGCGATCCATAATCCTGCGGCTGAAGAGGTCCAGAAGAGGCTCCAAAGTCTTCATCCTATCCGGGAAGAAGAGGCGATCCAGACCGGCAACCATCTTGATCCAAGCCACATCTTCTATCTTCATCCGATGAGGAATGGATCCAATCAGCCAATCAGATTGAGCTCGAATTCTATTGGCTGTTCCGACCAGCCAATAGAATGCAAGCTCAATCTGATTGGCTGATCGGATCAGCCAATCGGATTGAACTTGATTCTGATTGGCTGATTCCATCAGCCAATCAGAATTTTCCTACCTTAATTCCAATTGGCTGATAGAATCCTATCAGCCAATCGGAATTCGAGGGACGCCATCTTGGATGACGTCCCTTAAAGGAACCGTCATTCTTCAGTTGGACGTCGGAGGAAGAAGATTGATCCGTGCTGGAGGTCTTCACGATGGAGCCGTTCCTCATCGGATGAAGATAGAAGATGCCGCTTGGATAAAGATGGTTGCCGGTCTGGATCGCCTCTTCTTCCGGATAGGATGAAGACTTTGGAGCCTCTTCTGGACCTCTTCAGCCGCAGGATTATGGATCGCCAGCCCCCGCTTGGGTTGGATGAAGATTTAGGAGCCAGGACCAATCGGTGGTGATACCCGGCGAGGTAAAGATAAGGTAGGAAGATCTTCAGGGGCTTAGTGTTAGGTTTATTTAAGGGGGGTTTGGGTTAGATTAGGGGTATGTGGGTGGTGGGTTGTAATGTTGGGGGGGTATTGTATGGTTTTTTTTACAGGCAAAAGAGCTGAATTCTTTGGGGCATGCCCCACAAAAGGTCCTTTTAAGGGCTGGTAAGGTAAAAGAGCTTTGAACTTTTGTAATTTAGAATAGGGTAGGGCATTTTTTTTATTTTGGGGGCTTTGTTATTTTATTAGGGGGCTTAGAGTAGGTGTAATTAGTTTAACATTGTTGTAATATTTTTCTAATGTTTGTACATATTTTTTTATTTTTTGTAACTTAGTTCTTTTTTATTTTTTGTACTTTAGTTAGTCTATTTAATTGTATTTATTTGTAGATATTGTATTTAATTAATTTATTGATAGTGTAGTGTTAGGTTTAATTGTAGATAATTGTAGGTATTTTATTTAATTAATTTATTGATAGTGTAGTGTTAGGTTTAATTGTAACTTAGGTTAGTATTTATTTTACAGGTAATTTTGTAATTATTTTAACTATTTTAGCTATTAAATAGTTCTTAACTATTTAATAGCTATTGTACCTGGTTAAAATAAATACAAAGTTACCTGTAAAATAAATATAAATCCTAAAATAGCTATAATATAATTATAATTTATATTGTAGCTATATTAGGGTTTATTTTACAGGTAAGTATTTAGCTTTAAATAGGAATAATTTATTTAATAAGAGTTAATTTATTTCGTTAGATTTAAATTATATTTAATTTAGGGGGGTGTTAGGGTTAGGGTTAGACTTAGCTTTAGGAGTTAATCCATTTATTACAGTAGCGGCGAGATTCGGTCGGCAGATTAGGGGTTAATAATTGAAGTTAGGTGTCGGCGATGTTAGGGAGGGCAGATTAGGGGTTAATACTATTTATTATAGGGTTATTGAGGCGGGAGTGAGGCGGATTAGGGGTTAATAACTTTATTATAGTAGCGGTGCGGTCCGCTCGGCAGATTAGGGGTTAATAAGTGTAGGCAGGTGGAGGCGATATTGTGGGGGGCAGATTAGGGGTTAATAAATATAATATAGGGGTCGGCGGTGTTAGGGGCAGCAGATTAGGGGTACATAGGGATAATGTAGGTAGCGGCGGTTTACGGAGCAGCAGATTAGGGGTTAAAAAAAATATGCAGGTGTCAGCGATAGCGGGGGCGGCAGATTAGGGGTTAATAAGTGTAAGGTTAGGGGTGTTTAGACTCGGGGTACATGTTAGGGTGTTAGGTGCAGACGTAGGAAGTGTTTCCCCATAGAAAACAATGGGGCTGCGTTAGGAGCTGAACGCGGCTTTTTTGCAGGTGTTAGGTTTTTTTTCAGCTCAAATGGCCCCATTCTTTTCTATGGGGGAATTGTGCACGAGCACGTTTTTGAAGCTGGCCGCGTCCGTAAGCACCGCTGGTATCTAGAGTTGCAGTGGCGTTAAATTATGCTCTACGCTCCCTTTTTGGAGCCTAACGCACTGAAAACCCAGCCATTCTGTGAACTCTAAATACCAGCGGTATTTAAAAGGTGCGGGGGGAAAAAAAGCACGCGTAGCTAACGCACCCCTTTGGCCGCAGAACTCTAAATCTAGACGTTAGTCTGAGAGTATAACATTTTATGCAGATGTAAAAATCTTAGATAAAATGCCTCCTTGCATCTGGAAAGTCCTTGCATAAAGGGGCAGTAAACTGGAATGTAATTAATATATATATATATTAATTAAAAAACGCATATCTGCCAAAAGGGCACCTACCATTTGTGTATTGAGGAGGAAACATTTCTGCATGGCTTTAAATATATAATTTCAACAGCATTGTCAAATAATCATAAATACACTACTGCTTAAAAAAAATTGTTTTTATGGACCCCTGGCCCCAACATACAACTACTACCACACTGAAGTTACAATCCAAAATTGCACAAAGAAATAAAAAACATTTACTAAGTAAGTCCTACCTCCTCTGCAAATGAAAGTGATCTGCCGTCTGACTCAGGCACACACTGTACAAACAAAGTGCCAAGTCTGTCTCACACTGTGCATAATGGTTTAGTGCACACTCAAAAAACCTCTCAAATGCTAATACTTTACTCCTTTTAATAACATTTCCCATGCTCAATTAGCACTCTGCTGTAGTACCCACTGGTGGCTGCCAAAATTTTTTTATTTTTTTTTAGTTGTTCTTGCCTCATGGGGCCCCCCTGGCCCATTGGGCCCCTGACAGGAGTCACCCCTGTCATCCCCTGATGGCGGCCCTGCTGATAATAATGGGGCTTCATTTGCTTAAATAGCAGGAATTGTATTTTATTGCAAAAACCGATATATGGAATTTTCTTGTGCAATTCCTCTTAAATTGTATTGTTGAAATATTGAATTTATAATAAATGTTTGAAAAAAAACAACAACTTGTAGTGTATAAAAACAATGTTACAGTGTAATAAAATACATACAAACGAGAATACTTGCCTAAAGTTGAAGATCCACACACATAGTACACTCTTGAGTCTGGCCAGACTATGTGACAAACACCAAAAAACAAAACAAAACAAAAAAAACACTTGGGGATTACTTAGATTTGGGACTACAAATCTAAATAACACCACTTCAATACTAATGTCACTGCTCTTTCTGGTTGTACATGCCATTGTGGCAATCTGATTAAATCAACTCCATCTAAAGCCAAGGAGCACTTTTTTTTTTTTTTACAGATTTCATGATTCAGATAGAACATACAATTTTAAACAACTTTCCAATATACTTCTATTATCTAATTTGCTTCCTTCTCTTGATATCATTTGTTGAAAAGCATATCTAGATAGGCTCAGAAGATTGGAGCTAGCTGCTTAGTTTCTGAACTTGTATGCCTATTTTCATTAGTTTACAAATGTGTTCAGATAGCTCCCAGAAGTGCATTGCTGATTCTTCAATAAAAGATTTACAAGATTGTTAGTTGAAGGAACTAAACAAAAAATACACTATATAAGCACTCAAAAACAGACCCCTAAATAATCAGAGTAGAATGAGAAACACACAAGTTAAAATATAAATCTTTATTAGAATTAATTAAAAACTGGGTGCATTAAAACTAAAATGCTGGCAGAATATTCCAGTTAAAGAACTGAATAAGTCTCATGAAATGAAAGAAAGAAAAGACAGGCGCACAGGGCACAATTCAAGTGTAGAGTTTTTATTATGAAAAATAGACACACAGTTAGAAACACTTACTAGATTAAAAACAAGATATGCATTGAGAGCATATGCTCCTGGGATTATCGCAGCACCTGTGGCACCGGGGGTTAGATGTTCTTCTCCTCTCCGTTCACAATGAGAGCAATTGGGCGGCGGTGTTCCGGATCCTGTCACCCAAACTCTAGTGACACTGGTAGCCAACAGTACTTTATAACTGCTTTCCCATAAAGTCTTTGTTTGGTTTAGATGCCTGACGCGTTTCCCCCGACTCCGGTCGGGCTTTTTCAAAGGCAGAATGGATTGAAGCAGGCGCCTATTTGTTTTAAAGGCGTGTTAACCAATCAAGTTAGAGGTGTGCGCTCATTGTCCAATCGTTACTGGAAGGTGTGTGCGCATATAGGAAAGTCCCGGATTGGGGTTGAAAGCTTGTATGTTATACTCCATTAGGTGCAATCACTAAGCTTAATGCAGAGTTTCATATGAAGGACATATCAAATCTTAAATACAGAAAACAACCATAATACATGTGTGTAAGGCATACACAGAGAACGGACAAAGAGACCCAAAATATTATCATTTGTTACAAGCAACAGATATATTGTGTATTGAAACATATTATAAGGATAAAATACGGGTATACATTGTGTGTTTAAAATACCACCTCTGGGATCCCTAATTATCATATTGGGGGTTATAGACGATCTTTCATGTGTTTTGTTGGTGTATATAACTGATATATAGCCCTAATGAGGATTTCTATAATAAGCCTAAACTGGAACATATATGGAAAACAAAACAATAATAGTAAAAAATTGACACTATAAAGGACAAGGTAAAAATATAAATATAAAAACTTGTAGAGTTCTGTCCTTATTAATTCTAAAATGACTTTAAAATTATATGTGGATTGGGTAATTTAAATAAATAAATAGAGGATTGTTAACTGGATAACTCTTCTTTTCTAAACGTATAGACAAGATTATTTTTATTTTTATTTTAATTTTTAATTTTTATATATATTTATAGCAAATGATTCCATAAATTTTGTTTATGGGAATAATGTTACTACATGGAAATGATGATCTTAAAAATAAACCTATTCTATATAGTTCTTATGAATTTAGGAATAATCATGTTCTTAATTTCATTTTCTTTATATTTTTGGCAATGGTCAAAGGATACCCTGAGAAACAAGGTTCAAGGGGAATATAATTTTGTTTTGGAGATATGTATATTTATTTTTTTATATTTTGTAATGTCAAAATTTGTTGTAATAAATTAGGCTGGGTAAAAGTTAATATGTTTAAGCTGATATAAAATAGTATCAGAATTTATAAAAATTTATAATTTTCTGGGTTGAAACTGATTAATTAAAAATTTGAATTAAAAAATAATAAATAAATTAATCATGGAAAGAAAAACTTTACTAAAAAGTTACTATGAATAATGCTAGCTCTATGGAGATTCTAAAAGACCAAGGAACATAGAGACTGATATGTTGTATTATATGAATGCCGCTACATCTATATCAATGTTGAGCCCTAAGGGTTGTAGTGTTTTAAACTTATATATCCACTTCGTTTCTAGTTTTCTTAGTTCAAGTAATCTATTTGGTTTTGTATATGGCACTTGGTCAATTACTTGTACCTTTAGCGAACTAGGATTACTCCTATGGCAATCTAAAAAATGTTTTGGTACACTATGGTTTTCCATTTTTTCTTTAATATTATATAGATGCTCATTCGTCCTGCGTCTTATCTTTCTTTTTGTGCGCCCTATATATAATAGGCCACAACCACATTCTAATAAATAAACTACATATATTGAATCACAATTGCTTCTAAAATCTATACTGTATGTTTCTGTGGATTGGCTATTATGGAATGTGGGTGCTTTGTTTATGTGTTTGCACATGTTGCATCTTGGTTTTCCACATTTCATGGTACCTTTCCAGTTCGTTAGCCAATTGTCCACCTTTGGGCTGGTTTTACTATTTTGAGCGGGTCTGATTCTACTGGGAGCTAGTATATTCTACAAGCTCCTCCCTTTTTGTATGTGAAGTTGGGTTTTTCTTCAAGCTGTGGACCTAAAATAGGATCTGATTTTAAAATGGGCCAATGTTTATTAATAATGTCTTCTAATTTTTTTGAGCCTTGATTGTATGTGGATATAAATCTTATAGGATTGTGGTTTGTGGACAGAGATTTGATTAAATTGTTATGTAAATTAGTCCCTATTAATTTTGACTCATCATTCAAATTAAGATTCGTCCCTCTGAAGAAAGACCTTCTGTCTTTAGCAGCTATATCTGTTTTTGCTTTATTTAGTGCCTCTTGGTTATATCCTTTATCTAAAAATTTCTTCTCTAGGATATCTGCTTCCATGTTATAATCTGAATTATGTGTACAATTTCTCCTAATTCTTGAGAATTGACTTTTAGGAACATTATTTATCCAACTCTTCTTGTGCGCACTTTTTGCTTGTATAAAGCTATTGCAATCGGTGGTTTTCCTATAGTTTTTAACAGCAATTTTACCTTCTTGGTCTTTAAACAAAATCAAATCTAAAAATTCTATTTTTTCTTTTGATACATTTTTTGTAAATTTTAAATTAAAATCATTACTATTAATGTGGTCCATAAAATCATTAACTCTTTCTTCATTGCCCTTCCATAGAATAATGATATCATCTATGTATCTTGCATATGTTAAAATATTATTAATAAAAGGGTTATTTTCCCATACATAGGTGTTCTCAAACGCATTCACATACAGATTTGCGTATGAGGGGGCAAATGTAGTGCCCATTGCCGTCCCTCTTTTTTGTACGTAAAATTTATTTTCAAAATTAAAATAATTTCTGTGTAAGATAAATTTCATACTTTCTATTAAAAATTGTATTTGGTTAGGGGGAAAGGACCAATTTGATAATTCTAACTCCACTTTCTGGATACCATTCGAATGTGGGATACATGTATATAGTGATGCAACGTCGCATGTTAGCCAAATCATATCTTCTTCCCAGTTTAACCCTTCAAATTTGGTAATTACTTCTGTTGTATCTTTTAAATACGCTCTGGTGGATTTTACCAGTGGTTGCAAGAAAAAATCTACATATTTTGAAAGTTTATCTGTAATAGACCCAATCCCGGAGATAATAGGTCTACCGGGAGGGTTTTGTTGGTCCTTATGTACTTTTGGGAGGTGGTATATGATTGGTATGTTTGGTTGTGGGTTATATATATATTTGTATTCATCATCATTTAGTATCCCTTCCAGTTTTGCTTTACTTAATAATTTATTTAACTCTTTATTGTAGATTTCAGTTGGGTCTGTTGACAACATTTCATATGTGTCTACATCCCCTAAGAGTTTCATGGCCTCTTTTAGGTAATCTTCTCTCTTCTGGATTACTATCCCCCCTCCCTTGTCGGCCGGGCGGATAATGATTTCTCTATTATCACCTAATTTTTTAAGGGATTTCCTTTCCAGAATGCTTAGATTATCATTGTGTTTAGTAATAAATCTATTTACATCTTTAAATTGATCTTCTATCTCTTTACATATTAATTTGTTGAAAGTCGATATATAATCTCCCTGTGCTCCTACCGGATTAAAAGTTGATTTGGCTTTAAAATTTGAATGCTGGATAGTTGGTTCATTCTCATGGATGGATAGATTTGATGTGTTAAAAAATTCATCATTAAAATCTTCATTTGGTAAAATATGATCAGTATTTTCAAGGTTTTTTAAGATATTTAAAGTCCCTAAGTCTCCTGCTTCTAAGTATTCCTTATTTGGTCTATCTCTGTATTCTGGATTTTTTAAAAAATATCTTTTTAACGTCAGTTTTCTGACATATTTATGGATGTCAACGAACATCTCAAATTTGTTTGGTTTTGATTTTGGGGCGAAGTTTAATCCCTTTTGCAATAAAGATATGTCATTATGGTCTAGATCAATTTTAGCTAAATTAAAGATATCTTTTTTAGCCTCTCCTATTCTTTCCTTATTTTTCCTGCTAGCCTGTATGAGTTTTCCTGCTCTGTTTCCCCTTCTTCTTTTTCTAAAGATCTTTTTCTCTGTTTTGTTCTGTCCTGTTGTGGTGGATTGTGATTTTTGACCTGGTCTGGGCCAAAAAAATGTTTATCCTCATATATGTTTTTAGGTCTGGCACCATTCCTTTCCCAGTTGAACATAGTTGTGCTATTCTCATTGTATGCGGGGGAACTCATCTTATTATAATTCATACCTTGTCTTACATCGTTCCTTTCCCAATTTGGTGTTGTTCTATAACTGTCCTTATGTGCAAGAGGGGCATATCTATTGAAATTGGAACCTTGCCTATAGTGATTATTAGCTGTATTAGTATTATCTCTCTGGCTATTTCTACGTCTCCATTGTAAGGGATGGTTGTTATAATTGCTTTTATAATTGTAATGATGGCCATAGGAATCATTATTATGATTATCATAATTCTTATTCTGATAATGGAAAACTTCCTCGGTATTACACTGCCTGAATTGTCGTGGCTCAAATGGTACTTTTCTTTGTGTATGTTGCTTATTATAATAGTTATATTGATTTCTATTTATGTATGCTTCCCTGGGATGGAATACTGTATTTTTGTGTTCATCTCTGGGTGGAGCCAGTGGTTTGGGTGACCTTAATTTTGAGTAATCCACCGTTGTTTCTACTGTGGTGGATGCTGTAGTTTGCACTTTATTTTCTTTTTTGTATGTATATACTTTGTTATTTTTGAAATCTTCTATATCTCTTTTAAGCTTTTTCTGTTTGTTATTTTGTAAGTCCCTATCTAATTGACTCACTCTGTATTGAATGCTTTTATTGCGAGTTATCCACTTCTCTATATTTTTAAATGGTTGAATTTGATTGACTACCTCCTCAATTTCTACCTTTAATCTATTTAATCTCAGTTCTCTATATTTAATTAAAATATTAATATATTTGTTGGAACATTCAAAACTTGCTGTCTCCCACTCAGTGGTGAACTCGACTTCATCCAAGTCAAAAGCTGGCTGTTTGAAAACTCTTAGGCCCCTTGGCACTACTTTATGTTTAATGTAATTTTCTAAGAGTATTAGGTCTTGCCAATCTTTTGCATCTTGATATAATAATTTTTCCAGTGTTTGAAATAATTCCTCTGGGTCTCTCTCAATATTTATAACATCCTCCTCAGTTTCTAATAGATCAATGGCTCTATTTCTATTTGCCCTATGGGGATTATTTCCAAAATCTTTGAGTGTAACATTGGATAGATTTTCTGGTCTCATTTCTATTGACATTGCAACTAATGGTTCAGACATTTCAGCAGCAAAAAAAGGGGAAATACTTGGTTTAAACAAAACACTGGTTGTGATTTTATGCGCTTATGTTCTGAATGAACCCAATTTTCTTATTGATTATTATCTATTATTACCACTATGATGGTATAATGGAAATTTGTCTAACGATAAAAACACCTTTAAATATAATAAAAAAACCTTTAAATATAATAAACTATGTAAGCAGTTTAAAACTGAGGATTCTAAAAAAACTTCTAAAATTGGATAAATATTAAATAAGAAATCAAAATAAAAAGCATAATAGTAATAATAATACAATAAATAAATAACAAAATGTTGTTAATAAATGATTAGATTATACCCTAGTAGACAAAACTGGAAATTTGTGTTTACCAAAAGTCCATAGATATAATCACAGTCATGAAATGAGATTTTATAATTTTATAGTCCCCGGTCACAGAAAACTGACGTTAAAAAGATATTTTTAAAAAAATCCAGAATACAGAGATAGACCAAATAAGGAATACTTAGAAGCAGGAGACTTAGGGACTTTAAATATCTTAAAAAACCTTGAAAATACTGATCATATTTTACCAAATGAAGATTTTAATGATGAATTTTTTAACACATCAAATCTATCCATCCATGAGAATGAACCAACTATCCAGCATTCAAATTTTAAAGCCAAATCAACTTTTAATCCGGTAGGAGCACAGGGAGATTATATATCGACTTTCAACAAATTAATATGTAAAGAGATAGAAGATCAATTTAAAGATGTAAATAGATTTATTACTAAACACAATGATAATCTAAGCATTCTGGAAAGGAAATCCCTTAAAAAATTAGGTGATAATAGAGAAATCATTATCCGCCCGGCCGACAAGGGAGGGGGGATAGTAATCCAGAAGAGAGAAGATTACCTAAAAGAGGCCATGAAACTCTTAGGGGATGTAGACACATATGAAATGTTGTCAACAGACCCAACTGAAATCTACAATAAAGAGTTAAATAAATTATTAAGTAAAGCAAAACTGGAAGGGATACTAAATGATGATGAATACAAATATATATATAACCCACAACCAAACATACCAATCATATACCACCTCCCAAAAGTACATAAGGACCAACAAAACCCTCCCGGTAGACCTATTATCTCCGGGATTGGGTCTATTACAGATAAACTTTCAAAATATGTAGATTTTTTCTTGCAACCACTGGTAAAATCCACCAGAGCGTATTTAAAAGATACAACAGAAGTAATTACCAAATTTGAAGGGTTAAACTGGGAAGAAGATATGATTTGGCTAACATGCGACGTTGCATCACTATATACATGTATCCCACATTCGAATGGTATCCAGAAAGTGGAGTTAGAATTATCAAATTGGTCCTTTCCCCCTAACCAAATAGAATTTTTAATAGAAAGTATGAAATTTATCTTACACAGAAATTATTTTAATTTTGAAAATAAATTTTACGTACAAAAAAGAGGGACGGCAATGGGCACTACATTTGCCCCCTCATACGCAAATCTGTATGTGAATGCGTTTGAGAACACCTATGTATGGGAAAATAACCCTTTTATTAATAATATTTTAACATATGCAAGATACATAGATGATATCATTATTCTATGGAAGGGCAATGAAGAAAGAGTTAATGATTTTATGGACCACATTAATAGTAATGATTTTAATTTAAAATTTACAAAAAATGTATCAAAAGAAAAAATAGAATTTTTAGATTTGATTTTGTTTAAAGACCAAGAAGGTAAAATTGCTGTTAAAAACTATAGGAAAACCACTGATTGCAATAGCTTTATACAAGCAAAAAGTGCGCACAAGAAGAGTTGGATAAATAATGTTCCTAAAAGTCAATTCTCAAGAATTAGGAGAAATTGTACACATAATTCAGATTATAACATGGAAGCAGATATCCTAGAGAAGAAATTTTTAGATAAAGGATATAACCAAGAGGCACTAAATAAAGCAAAAACAGATATAGCTGCTAAAGACAGAAGGTCTTTCTTCAGAGGGACGAATCTTAATTTGAATGATGAGTCAAAATTAATAGGGACTAATTTACATAACAATTTAATCAAATCTCTGTCCACAAACCACAATCCTATAAGATTTATATCCACATACAATCAAGGCTCAAAAAAATTAGAAGACATTATTAATAAACATTGGCCCATTTTAAAATCAGATCCTATTTTAGGTCCACAGCTTGAAGAAAAACCCAACTTCACATACAAAAAAGGGAGGAGCTTGAAGAATATACTAGCTCCCAGTAGAATCAGACCCGCTCAAAATAGTAAAACCAGCCCAAAGGTGGACAATTGGCTAACGAACTGGAAAGGTACCATGAAATGTGGAAAACCAAGATGCAACATGTGCAAACACATAAACAAAGCACCCACATGCCATAATAGCCAATCCACAGAAACATACAGTATAGATTTTAGAAGCAATTGTGATTCAATATATGTAGTTTATTTATTAGAATGTGGTTGTGGCCTATTATATATAGGGCGCACAAAAAGAAAGATAAGACGCAGGACGAATGAGCATCTATATAATATTAAAGAAAAAATGGAAAACCATAGTGTACCAAAACATTTTTTAGATTGCCATAGGAGTAATCCTAGTTCGCTAAAGGTACAAGTAATTGACCAAGTGCCATATACAAAACCAAATAGATTACTTGAACTAAGAAAACTAGAAACGAAGTGGATATATAAGCTTAAAACACTACAACCCTTAGGGCTCAACATTGATATAGATGTAGCGGCATTCATATAATACAACATATCAGTCTCTATGTTCCTTGGTCTTTTAGAATCTCCATAGAGCTAGCATTATTCATAGTAACTTTTTAGTAAAGTTTTTCTTTCCATGATTAATTTATTTATTATTTTTTAATTCAAATTTTTAATTAATCAGTTTTAACCCAGAAAATTATAAATTTTTATAAATTCTGATACTATTTTATATCAGCTTAAACATATTAACTTTTACCCAGCCTAATTTATTACAACAAATTTTGACATTACAAAATATAAAAAAATAAATATACATATCTCCAAAACAAAATTATATTCCCCTTGAACCTTGTTTCTCAGGGTATCCTTTGACCATTGCCAAAAATATAAAGAAAATGAAATTAAGAACATGATTATTCCTAAATTCATAAGAACTATATAGAATAGGTTTATTTTTAAGATCATCATTTCGATGTAGTAACATTATTCCCATAAACAAAATTTATGGAATCATTTGCTATAAATATATATAAAAATTAAAAATTAAAATAAAAATAAAAATAATCTTGTCTATACGTTTAGAAAAGAAGAGTTATCCAGTTAACAATCCTCTATTTATTTATTTAAATTACCCAATCCACATATAATTTTAAAGTCATTTTAGAATTAATAAGGACAGAACTCTACAAGTTTTTATATTTATATTTTTACCTTGTCCTTTATAGTGTCAATTTTTTACTATTATTGTTTTGTTTTCCATATATGTTCCAGTTTAGGCTTATTATAGAAATCCTCATTAGGGCTATATATCAGTTATATACACCAACAAAACACATGAAAGATCGTCTATAACCCCCAATATGATAATTAGGGATCCCAGAGGTGGTATTTTAAACACACAATGTATACCCGTATTTTATCCTTATAATATGTTTCAATACACAATATATCTGTTGCTTGTAACAAATGATAATATTTTGGGTCTCTTTGTCCGTTCTCTGTGTATGCCTTACACACATGTATTATGGTTGTTTTCTGTATTTAAGATTTGATATGTCCTTCATATGAAACTCTGCATTAAGCTTAGTGATTGCACCTAATGGAGTATAACATACGAGCTTTCAACCCCAATCCGGGACTTTCCTATATGCGCACACACCTTCCAGTAACGATTGGACAATGAGCGCACACCTCTAACTTGATTGGTTAACACGCCTTTAAAACAAATAGGCGCCTGTTTCAATCCATTCTGCCTTTGAAAAAGCCCGACCGGAGTCGGGGGAAACGCGTCAGGCATCTAAACCAAACAAAGACTTTATGGGAAAGCAGTTATAAAGTACTGTTGGCTACCAGTGTCACTAGAGTTTGGGTGACAGGATCCGGAACACCGCCGCCCAATTGCTCTCATTGTGAACGGAGAGGAGAAGAACATCTAACCCCCGGTGCCACAGGTGCTGCGATAATCCCAGGAGCATATGCTCTCAATGCATATCTTGTTTTTAATCTAGTAAGTGTTTCTAACTGTGTGTCTATTTTTCATAATAAAAACTCTACACTTGAATTGTGCCCTGTGCGCCTGTCTTTTCTTTCTTTCATTTCATGTAACTACATCTGAGCCGAGACCAGTGGGATTGCTGGCTGGGAACAGGCGGCACTTCAGCGGCACTGCAATCAAAATAGAATTGCTTCTGTATGGTTCATTTGAACATTATCCCTCACCAACTCAGGATCATCTGCAAAATATAAGAAAACTCTCTGCTTTAATATTCAAGGTACCGTCCCAATCCTAACAGAATTTCAAAAACTGTTCATTCTAAGTCTAAGTGTGACCGGGGACTATAAAATTATAAAATCTCATTTCATGACTGTGATTATATCTATGGACTTTTGGTAAACACAAATTTCCAGTTTTGTCTACTAGGGTATAATCTAATCATTTATTAACAACATTTTGTTATTTATTTATTGTATTATTATTACTATTATGCTTTTTATTTTGATTTCTTATTTAATATTTATCCAATTTTAGAAGTTTTTTTAGAATCCTCAGTTTTAAACTGCTTACATAGTTTATTATATTTAAAGGTTTTTTTATTATATTTAAAGGTGTTTTTATCGTTAGACAAATTTCCATTATACCATCATAGTGGTAATAATAGATAATAATCAATAAGAAAATTGGGTTCATTCAGAACATAAGCGCATAAAATCACAACCAGTGTTTTGTTTAAACTGAATAAGTCTGACTAAGGCCTTGTGAGGTTAGAATCAAATTGGTAGGATTACTGAACTTTCTGGCTCTGTATGGTTGAGATTCGCTAGTTCAGATAATGACACTATCCAACTACTTGTATGATCACGTGCTAATAGAGATTCAACTAATGCATTGACATTAATGTTAAACACATAGATAAATGATCAATATTGTTACTATCATATAACAATCAATTCCATGTGCGAATGGATGTTGCAAGGTGATTGTAAGTATGGTAGAACAGCAATTTATATAGAGTGTAATTAATAATTGTATATACTCTAGTGTTCAGTGATGGTAATTTGTCTCAGTAAGTCATCAAAAATATTATAACTTGCCAAATACGCTATTAATAGCTCTCTAAAATGGGATCCATATAAATACATGGGTAAAGTAGTGAACAGAGAGCAACTGGATTAGTAACTGGTCAGTTATTTATATTTAATAGATTATTCACATATAGAAAGCCACCTGTTGGTGTGTACTTCCATTAATAGAATGCTTACTGTAACCAGAGTATAGTTGGACTGTAGTTAGTATTTTGTACACTCTAGTGTTAAATAATGTGAACTCAGTGTAATAGATAACTACTAACATATCATTTGTTTAGTATACTGGCAATAGCTGTCTAAAGTATAGACTCATTAAATACATGGGTAAAGTAGTCTACAAGGAGCAGCCAAGTTTGTTAATAATTAGTTATTAGTTATATTCATATGTAAAAAGTCACCTGCTGCTATGTGCTACCAATGATAGATAACTTTATATGATCTCAGAGGTTTGCTAATACTGAATAAGATTGGGTATAGATAACTCACTAACGGCTAGATTTGGAGTTTTGTCGGTACTTGTATGAAAAACTAACGCCGCCTTTTTTCTGGCCGCACCATAAAAATAACTCTGGTATGGAGAGTCCACATAAAGGCTGCGTTAGGCTCCAAAAAAGGAGCGTAGAGCATTTTTAACGCAGCTTCAACTCTCGATACCAGAGTTGCTTACGGACGCGGCCAGCCTCAAAAACGTGCTCGTGCACGATTCCCCCATAGGAAACAATGGGGCTGTTTGAGCTGAAAAAAAACCTAACACCTGCAAAAAAGCCGCGTTCAGCTCCTAACGCAGCCCCATTGTTTGCTATACGGTAACCCTTCCTACGTCTGCACTTAACACTCTAACATGTACCCTGAGTCTAAACACCCCTAACCTTACACTTATTAACCCCTAATCTGCTGCCCCCGCTATCGCTGACCCCTGCATATTATTATTAACCCCTAATCTGCCGCTCCGTAAACCGCCGCTACTTACATTATCCCTATGTACCCCTAATCTGCTGCCCTAACATCGCCGACCCCTATATTATATTTATTAACCCCTAATCTGCCCCCCAAAATGTCGCCTCCACCTGCCTACACTTATTAACCCCTAATCTGCCGAGCGGACCTGAGCGCTACTATAATAAAGTTATTAACCCCTAATCCGCCTCACTAACCCTATCATAAATAGTATTAACCCCTAATCTGCCCTCCCTAACATCGTCGACACCTAACTTCAAACATTAACCCCTAATCTGCCGACCGGAGCTCACTGCTATTCTAATAAATGTATTAACCCCTAAAGCTAAGTCTAACCCTAACACTAACACCCCCCTAAGTTAAATATAATTTAAATCTAACGAAATTAATTAACTCTTATTAAATAAATTATTCCTATTTAAAGCTAAATACTTACCTGTAAAATAAATCCTAATATAGCTACAATATAAATTATAATTATATTATAGCTATTTTAGGATTTATATTTATTTTACAGGTAACTTTGTATTTATTTTAACCAGGTACAATAGCTATTAAATAGTTAAGAACTATTTAATAGCTAAAATAGTTAAAATAATTACAAATTTACCTGTAAAAGAAATCCTAACCTAAGTTACAAATAAACCTAACACTAGACTATCAATAAATTAATTAAATAAACTACCTACAATTACCTACAATTAACCTAACACTACACTATCAATAAATTAATTAAATACAATTGCTACAAATAATGGAATGATGGAATGATGGAATCAGCCAATCAGAATCAAGTTCAATCCGATTGGCTGATCCAATCAGCCAATCAGATTGAGCTTGCATTCTATTGGCTGATCGGAACAGCCAATAGAATGCGAGCTCAATCTGATTGGCTGATCGGATCAGCCAATCGGATTGAACTGGATTCTGATTGGCTGATTCCATCAGCCAATCAGTATATTCCTACCTTAATTCCGATTGGCTGATAGAATCCTATCAGCCAATCGGAATTCGAGGGACGCCATCTTGGATGACGTCATTTAAAGGAACCGTCATTTGTCGTTCAGTCGTCGGCCAGGATGGATGTTCCGCGGTGGAGGTATTCAGGATGCTGCCGCTTCGCTCCGGATGGATGCCGCTTGGATGAAGACTTCAATCGGATGGAAGACCTCTTCTGCCCCGCTTGGATGAAGACTTCAGCCGGATCATGGACCTCTTCAGCCCCCCGCTTGGGCTTGGATCAGGACATCGGAGGAGCTCTTCTGGACGGATCGGTGTGATACCCGGTGAGGTGAAGACAAGGTAGGATGATCTTCAGGGGCTTAGTGTTAGGTTTATTTAAGGGGGGTTTGGGTTAGATTAGGGGTATGTGGGTGGTGGGTTGTAATGTTGGGGGGCTTGGGTATTGTATGGTTTTTTTTTACAGGCAAAAGAGCTGTATTTCTTGGGGCATGCCCCGCAAAGGGCCCTGTTCAGGGCTGGTAAGGTAAAAGAGCTTTGAACTTTAGTAATTTAAAATAGGGTAGGGCATTTTTTTATTTTGGGGGGCTTTGTTATTTTATTAGGGGGCTTAGAGTAGGTGTAATTAGTTTAAAATTGTTGTAATATTTTTCTTATGTTTGTAAATATTTTTTTATTTTTTGTAACTTAGTTCTTTTTTATTTTTTGTACTTTAGCTAGTTTATTTAATTGTATTTATTTGTAGCAATTGTATTTAATTAATTTATTGATAGTGTAGTGTTAGGTTAATTGTAGGTAATTGTAGGTAGTTTATTTAATTAATTTATTGATAGTCTAGTGTTAGTTTATTTGTAACTTAGGTTAGGATTTCTTTTACAGGTAAATTTGTAATTATTTTAACTATTTTAGCTATTAAATAGTTCTTAACTATTTAATAGCTATTGTACCTGGTTAAAATAAATACAAAGTTACCTGTAAAATAAATATAAATCCTAAAATAGCTATAATATAATTATAATTTATATTGTAGCTATATTAGGATTTATTTTACAGGTAAGTATTTAGCTTTAAATAGGAATAATTTATTTAATAAGAGTTAATTAATTTCGTTAGATTTAAATTATATTTAACTTAGGGGGGTGTTAGTATTAGGGTTAGACTTAGCTTTAGGGGTTAATACATTTATTAGAATAGCGGCGAGATTCGGTCGGTAGATTAGGGGTTAATAATTGAAGTTAGGTGTCGGCGATGTTAGGGAGGGCAGATTAGGGGTTAATACTATTTATTATAGGGTTAGTGAGGCGGATTAGGGGTTAATAACTTTATTATAGTAGCGCTCAGGTCCGGTCGGCAGATTAGGGGTTAATAAGTGTAGGCAGGTGGAGGCGACGTTGAGAGGGGCAGATTAGGGGTTAATAAATATAATATAGGGGTCGGCAGTGTTAGGGGCAGCAGATTAGGGGTACATAAGGATAACGTAGGTGGCGGCGCTTTGCGGTCGGCAGATTAGGGGTTAATAAGTGTAGGCAGGTGGAGGCGACGTTGTGGGGGGCAGGTTAGGGGTTAATAAATATAATACAGGGGTCGGCGGCGTTAGGGGCAGCAGATTAGGGGTACATAAGTATAACGTAGGTGGCGGTCGGCAGATTAGGGGTTAAAAAAATATTTTCGAGTGTCGGCGATGTGGGGGGGCCTCGGTTTAGGGGTACATAGGTAGTTTATGGGTGTTAGTGTACTTTAGAGCACAGTAGTTAAGAGCTTTATAAACCGGCGTTAGCCCAGAAAGCTCTTAACTACTGACTTTTTTCCTGCGGCTGGAGTTTTGTCGTTAGATGTCTAACGCTCACTTCAGACACGACTCTAAATACCGGAGTTAGAAAGATCCCATTGAAAAGATAGGATACGCAATTTACGTAAGGGGATCTGCGGTATGGAAAAGTCGCGGCTGAAAAGTGAGCGTTAGACCCTATTTTGAGTGACTCCACATACCGGCGGTAGCCTAAAACCAGCGTTAGGAGCCTCTAACGCTGGTTTTCACGGCTACCGCCAAACTCCAAATCTAGGCCTAAGAAAGTTTTAATTTCACCTATTAGTTTAAAGGATTGAACATTTAAATTTAGGAGCTTATCAGATACTCCTTATACCAGGATTGAATCAGGTTGAGATTATATATCTGAAAGTTTCTTACGTAATGATATCATTCAGTTAGGATATTTTTGTCTAACGAGTTATCTTCAATTCATAAGTGAATATCAGTAATTATCACCCTATGAGTCATTATATGTTATCAATTGAAAAACTCTTTCAACATTGATTTATGTATGTGATTTAGTCAAGCAGGAGTAATGAAGTTAAACCACCACTGGAATTAGATTTTTTGTCTCATAGTCGCATCATACATAAATCAATGTTGAAAGAGTTTTTCAATTGATAACATATAATGACTCATAGGGTAAGCGAGTTATCTATACCCAATCTTATTCAGTATTAGCAAACCTCTGAGATCATAGAAAGTTATCTATCATTGGTAGCACAAAGCAGCAGGTGACTTTTTACATATGAATATAACTAATAACTAATTATTAACAAACTTGGCTGCTCCTTGTAGACTACTGTACCCATGTATTTAATGAGTCTATACTTTAGACAGCTATTGCCAGTATACTAAACAAATGATATGTTATTAGTTATCTATTACACTGAGTTCACATTATTTAACACTAGAGTGTACAAACTAATAACTACAGTCCAACTATACTCTGGTTACAGTAAGCATTCTATTAATGGAAGTACACACCAACAGGTGGCTTTCTATATATGAATAATCTATTAAATATAAATAGCTGACCAGTTACTAATCCAGTTGCTCTCTGTTCAGTACTTTACCCATGTATTTATATGGATCCCATTTTAGAGAGCTATTAATAGCGTATTTGGCAAGTTATAATATTTTTGATGACTTACTGAGACAAATTACCATCACTGAACACTAGAGTATAAACAATTATTAATTACACTCTATATAAATTGCTGTTCTACCATACTTACAATCACCTTGCAACATCCATTCGCACATGGAATTGATTGTTATATGATAGTAACAATATTGATCACTTTATCTATGTGTTTAACATTAATGTCAATGCATTAGTTGAATCTCTATTAGCACGTGATCATACAAGTAGTTGGATAGTGTCATTATCTGAACTAGCGAATCTCAACCATACAGAGCCAGAAAGTTCAGTAATCCTACCAATTTGATTCTAACCTCACAAGGCCTTAGTCAGACTTATTCAGTTCTTTAACTGGAATATTCTGCCAGCATTTTAGTTTTAATGCACCCAGTTTTTAATTAATTCTAATAAAGATTTATATTTTAACTTGTGTGTTTCTCATTCCACTCTGATTATTTAGGGGTCTGTTTTTGAGTGCTTATATAGTGTCTTTTTTGTTTAGTTCCTTCAACTAACAATCTTGTAAATTTGTATTTTTGATACATAGCACCGCACCACAAATTACCCAATAATTTTGGGGCCAATAACGCTACAAGGAACAGTAATAGACCCTTTATCTTACTTTAAAGCAGTAGTGCCATCATCCCAACTTCTAGTCTTCAATAAAAGATACCAAGAGATTCAAACAAAATTGATAACAGAAGTCAATTGTTTAAAAAATGTATAATCTATCTGAACCATGAAATACATTTTTTGAGTTTCATGTCCCTTTAACTTCCTAGTTTTGGTTCCAATACCTGTGTAGGAAAGATTACATTCTGCTGGCAGGTTTGAGTCGGATTTATCACTGTGGTTGTATTAGTGAGTAGACTTGTATATTGCTATAAAACGGCAGCTTTATCTTGATACAGTTTGTAATATATATTATCTGAATAATCATCTTATCAGTCAATTGGTTTCTACAAGGTGTAGCTACTGAACCCGTTGCAAGTGGAAATATACCAATCATAACATAGATTTTAGTGATGGCCTTTTTATTTAGCTATTATGAACTTTACTTTGGTTTGAAATGCGTAAGGTTGCACATAGAAAAACTCTTGTCTTGCTTGTCATCAGATATCTCTTCCTGATATTCAAAACCAATTAGTGTTGTTTGAGATAGTTCAACAGTTGCTCTGTTTTTTTGCATGAATATCCTGCAAATGTAAAGATGTTGTCAAGATAACAAAGGGTCTGACACTCTGTCATACTACTGGCATCATTTTTGTGGAAAATTACATTTGTAAATATCCTTAGTAACGATGCCAGTACTAGTGAAGTCAAAACAACCAGAACATTGCTTTATGCTAAACGTCCACTACTTTAAAGTTGTTGAAGAAATTCATGTGTTAAAAGGGATACTAAAATTAAAAAAAAATTATTTAAGGATTCAGATAGATGATGCAATTTTAAGCAACTTTCTAGTTTACTCCCATTATCAATTTTTCTTCATTCTCTTGCTATTTTTATTTAAAAAGCAGGAATTTAAAGCTTAGGAGCCAGCCCATTTTTTGTGTAGAATCTTGGTTATACTTGCTTATTGGTGGCTAAATGTAGCCACCAAAAAGCAAGCGCTATTCAGGGTGCTGAACCTAAAATTCATAATAGGAGTAAATTAGAAATTTGCTTAAAATTGAATGCTCTATCTGAATCATTAAAGAAACAATTTGGGTTTAGTATCCCTTTAAGTCATCTTTTTAAATGTTTTCTTCTTTAGATCAAATATTCATTTCAAGTCTCCTGGTATCTCTTTTGTTAGAACATTTAAAAAAAAAAAAAGAAAACCAATAGTTCCTCGCCTGAAAAATCAGTAATAGAATCTTGCTTTAGAAGATGATGCACAGTGTCAGCTAGTTACTGACATGGCATTTCCGGATATAATGAAGCTACTGTATACATGCTAAATGAGCTCTTGCATTGGAACAACCTTATTTAGCCATGGCAGCATCTAAATCTATGTCAAGATATGCTTCAAGTCATAATTACTGACTAAAAAGGACATTTGTCATTTTACCTTTCAGTAACAGAAATGTCTGGCTTTTCTGTAAGCAACAGATATTGAAAAGTATTTGGAGCTAGATTACAAGTTGAGGGCTAAATATCGCTTACGCTAAAGCAATTTCTGCACTCAATGAGTAATACCAGCACACGCTAATGTGCGCTGGTATTACAAGTGAGGTGCAATGCGAAGAGAGAGCGCATCCATAGGCTCCAATTGGAGCTTTGTTCTCATGCCTTGGGCCGCAAATTTAAATATATATGTATATGATTATATACATATATAATGTATGTGTTAATAGACATATGAACACAAATATATATGTATATAAGCATATTCATATATATTTACAGGGAACACACAGTTCCCATAGACTGCAATGTAAAAGCACTGTTCTCTGCCTTTTTTTTTTTTTTAACACCCCACAGCTGCCAACTTTAGGCCCCAAAAACTGCTTCTATTTTTTATAAAGCACCACATACTGTATTTTGGGGGCTATTGGGGACATTTAAAACAAAATAACCAGAGTTCTCACCTCTGGTTAATTTATTAAGGGCTAATTTCTACCGCAAGCTCGCGTTAGCAATAACCAGCCATTTGTCATGGCTGGTTATTTATCACGCGCACGCAAACGAGCAAATTCGATAAATTACCGCTCCACTTGTAATCTGGCCGTTGATGTTTAAAATGGTGTCAATCTCAATAAATATAAAGCATCATAACCGATTACTGATATTAATTTATTCGTTTAAATGCAACTCAAGATGTTATCTGTTTCATATATACAGGTGCAGAACCGAAGCTCAGTAAGTTTATATAAACCCTTATTTATTTATTTATTTATTTATTAATAGAAAATAAACCAATACCAAACATCTATTTAGCTTTATATAACACACAAACACACTAGTTATATTTGTTGTTATGTGTTTGAGAATGAAGATGCACAGTAAAAGTGTTTCTCACTACAGCATTACTGTGACATATATGTAATTGTTTTATTGTTTTAGCAAATCTATGTTTTTCATGCTTGGAAGGGGAGATGAGAAACATTAAAAGCTTTAAGTAAAATGATAAACCTATTCTAATAGGAATTGCAAATGAGTCTTTAAGTTATCATTCTAAATAAAACAATAATATGTAAATGCAGCCAATTCCTAAACTGGGAAAATTATGCACATAACAGCCTTTATAAAGCATAGTACTGCTTACTGCTTGGAATGTAAGTTCCATCCGCTATTTCTTCCATCAGTCAGTACATATAAAATCACTGTTAACATTGATAAGTTACAAGTTTTGCCAATCTGTGTATCTAAAAAGGTATGCTTGATATAGAACACTGACATATACAAGGTGTTCTTCACAGTTTGTTGACAGACAGAACTTCAGCACTGTCTTCTGCAACAGTCAATAGCTTTAATAATAATCCAGTACAAATCTATTCCAGCTTCAGAATGATCTATATTTCAACTCAAATTCATAACATCTCTACTATTCCTAATTTCCATGAAAAACAAAATGTATGTTTACCTGATCAATTCATTTCTTTCATGGTGGTGAGAGTCCATGAACAATTACTCCTGGGATTCAACTCCTGGCCACTAGGAGGAGGGAAATATTCCTAAAACTTACAAGAGCACTTCATCCCTCCCACATTACTGGTGTGCCAGTGTAATGTATAGCCAAGAAAAGAGAAGTAGTAGAAATTTTTTAGGAAAGGACAAAGCAGGAAATACAGAGGTGGAGTTTGTGGACTTTCACCACCATGAAAGAAATTAATTTTATTGGGTAAGCATACATTTTGTTTTCTTTCATAAGGTGGTGAGAGTTCATGATCCATTACTCCTGGGAAACTAACACCGAAGCAGTAGAATTAAGTAAAAGTATGCAGGGAAGACCAAGTTACTGCATTGCAAATTTGTTCAATGGAAGCCCAAATGGAATGGGCCGTAATGCGTTTTAAGGAGTGACTTTCACGCCTCCAAGTAAGCCTTGTGAATCAGAATATTGATCAAAGAAGCTAAAGTAACTGCTGCGGCTTTTGGCCTATATGTGGACCTGGGAAATGAATAAATAGATAAAAACATTGTCTAAAATCTTTCGTAGCTTGCAGGTAAAACGTTAAAGCCCTAACAACATCTTAATTATGTAAAAGTCTTTTGTTCGAATTTTGAGGATTAGGAAAAAGAGAAAGAACAAAAATTACCCAATTGATGTTATCAGAAGATACCACTTTTGGTAAAAAGTCAAGTTTTGTCTTTAAAGGGACAGTATACACCAATTTTCATATAACTGCATGTAATAGACACTACTATAAAGAATAATTTGCAGATACTGATATAAAAATCCAGTATAAAACTGTTTAAAAAATTACTTAGAAGCTTCCAGTTTAGCTCTGTTTAAAAGGTTACTGGAACACCCACTGCAAGTGAGAAATATCAGACACTCCCCCTCCACTTTCCTTTGCATATGAAAAGACCCTTTACACAAACAGAAGCAAGCTGGAGTAGGAATTCATCGGTATTCTCCTAAAATTTGTGGCTTGGTTAGGAGTCTGAAAATCAGAGCAATGTTATTTAAAAATAAGCAAAACTATTAATTTTAAAAAAAACTTTATGGGCTATATAAATAGATCATCTACAAAACATTTATGCAAAGAGTGTATAATGTCCCTTTAAGACTGCCTTATCCTGGTGAAAGATCAAATAAAAAGGATCACAAGAAAGAGCAGATAGCTCAGCAATCCTTCTAGCAGATGATATGGCTAGAAGAAACAATCGGCTAGATTACGAGTCTTGCGTTAGCCTTAAAAAGCAGCGTTGAGAGGTTCCAACGCTGCTTTTTAACGCCCGCTGGTATTACGAGTCTGGCAGGTACAGGTGTACCGCTCACTTTTTTTCCGCGACTCGAGCTTACCGCAAATCCCCTTACGTAAATTGCGTATCCTATCTTTTCAATGGGACTTGCCTAACGCCGGTATTACGAGTCTTGGAAGAAGTAAGCGGTAGACCCTCTCCTGTCAAGACTCCTACCGCATTTAAAAGTCAGTAGTTAAGAGTTTTATGGCCTAACGCCGTAACATAAAACTTTTAACTAAAGTGCTAAAAAGTACACTAACACCCATAAATAACCTATTAACCCCTAAACCGAGCCCCCCCCCGCACATCGCAAACACTTAAATAAAGTTTTTAACCCCTAATCTGCCGACCAGATATCGCTGCCACTTTAATAAATATATTAACCCCTAAACCGCCGCACTCCCGCCTCGCAAACACTAGTTCAATTTTAATAACCCCTAATCTGCCGTCCCTAACATCGCCGACACCTACCTACATTTATTAACCCCTAATCTGCCGCCCCCAACGTCGCCGCTACTATATTAAATTTATTAACCCCTAAACCTAAGTCTAACCCTAAGTCTAACCCCCCCTAACTTAAATATAATTTAAATAAAACAAAATAAAATTACTATCATTAACTAAATTATTCCTATTTAAAACTAAATACTTACCGATAAAATAAACCCTAAGATAGCTACAATATAACTAATAGTTACATTGTAGCTAGCTTAGGTTTTATTTTTATTTTACAGGCAACTTTGTATTTATTTTAACTAGGTACAATAGTTATTAAATAGCTATTAACGGGTCCGTCTTGAAGCCAGCCGACGCGGAGCATCCATCCAGACCGACGACTACACAACGAATGACGGTTCCTTTAAATGACATCAGCCAAGATGGCGTCCCTTGAATTAAGGTAAAAATCCAATCAGCCAATAGGATTGAGCTTGCATTCTATTGACTGTTCCAATCAGCCAATAGAATGCGAGCTCAATCCTATTGGCTGATTGGATCAGCCAATAGGATTTTTCCAACCTTAATTCCGATTGGCTGACAGAATCCTATCAGCTAATCGGAATTCAAGGGACGCCATCTTGGATGATGTCATTTAAAGGAACCGTCATTCGTCGTGTAGTGGTCGGTCTGGATGGATGCTCCACGTCGGCTGGCTTCAAGATGGATCCGCTCCGCTCCGGATGGATGAAGATAGAAGATGCCGCCTGGATGAAGACTTCTGCCCGTCTGGAGGTCCTCTTCTGCCCGGATCGGATGAAGACTTCTGCCCCTCTGGAGGACCACTTGTGCCCGGCTGGATCAAGACGTCTCACAGTAGGGTGGTCTTCAAGGGGTTAGTGTTAGGTTTTATTAAGGGGGGATTGGGTGGGTTTTAGAGTAGGGTTGGGTGTGTGGGTGGTGGGTTTTAATGTTGGGGGGGTATTGTATTTTTTTTACAGGTAAAAGAGCTGATTACTTTGGGGCAATGCCCCGCAAAAAGTCCTTTTAAGGGCTATTTGTAATTTAGTATAGGGGAGGGAATTTTATTATTTTGGGGGGCTTTTTTATTTTATTAGGGGGATTAGATTAGGTGTAATTAGTTTAAAATTCTTGTAATTATTTTTTTATTTTCTGTAATTTAGTGTTTGTTTTTTTGTACTTTAGTTTATTTTCTTTTATTGTATTTAATTGTAGTTAGTTTAGGTAATTAATTTAATGATAGTGTAGTGTTAGGTGTAATTGTAATTTAGGTTAGGATTTATTTTACAGGTATATTTGTCTTTATTTTAACTAGGTAGTTATTATATAGTTAATAACTATTTAATAACTATTGTACCTAGTTAAAATAAATACAAAGTTGCCTGTAAAATAAATATAAACCCTAAGATAGATACAAATGTAACTATTAGTTATATTGTAGCTAGCTTACGGTTTATTTTACAGGTAAGTATTTAGTTTTAAATAGGATTAATTTATTTAATTGTAGTATTTTGATTTCGTTTTATTTAAATTATATTTAAGTTAGGGGGGTGTTAGGTTTAGCCTTAGGTTTAGGGGTTAATAAATTTAATATAGTAGCGGCGACGATGGGGTCGGCAGATTAGGGGTTAATAATTGTAGGTAGGTTGTGGCGACATTGGGGGCGGGAGATTAGGGGTTAATAAATAAAAAGTAGGTGTCGCGATGTTGGGGCAGCAGATTAGGGGTTCATAGGGATAATGTAGGTGGCGGAGCGGCAGATTAGGGGTTTAAAATATAATGCAGGTGTCAGCGATGTAGGGGACGGCAGATTAGGGGTTATTACGTGTAAGATTAGGGGTGTTTAGACTCGGGGTTCATGTTAGGGTGCTAGGTGTAGACATAACTTTTATTTCCCCATAGGAATCAATGGGGCTGCGTTAGAAGCTGAACGCTGCTTTTTTGCAGGTGTTAGGTTTTTTTTCAGCCGATTCTGTCCCATTGTTTCCTATGGGGAAATTGTGCACGAGCACGTTTTGCCAGCTCACCGCTACAGTAAGCAACGCTTGTATTGAGGTGAGATGTGGAGCTAAATTTTGCTCTACGCTCACCTTTTTGCGGCTAACGCCGGGTTTAAAACAACCTGTAATACCAGCGTTGTCTGGTGAGTGGTGAGAAAAAACTGCTCGTTAGCAACGCACCCCTGTTACCGCAAAACTCGTAATCTCGGTGAATATGTTTCAAGTTAACAGTTGGATGTCCAAATTGTGCATGGGTTCAAAGGGGCAAACCTGTAAGAACTTAACCAAATTTAGGTTCCAAAGAGGAGAGATTGACTTGATTACTGGTTTAATCTTGACTAAAGCCTGAACAAAACTCTGAATGTCAGGAAGGTTTTGCATTTTTTATGGTACTACACAGACAAGGATGAAATCTGATCTTTTAACCCTTTGAGTGCTAACGACGGCTCTGAGCCATCACAGAGTTTCCCACTCTGGTGCTAATGACAGCTCAGAACTGTCGCTAGCACTCTCCCACCTTGAGGGAGATCTAGGGGCTCCCACCTGCTCCTACCCCGGCGATCGTGCCTGTATAGTGACAGGCATCGCCGGGGCTTCACGTTTCGTGTGGTGACATCGGGGGGGGGGGGGGTGGAAAGTAAAATATACAAATATTTCAAAAATAAAAAAAAAACCTTAAAACAGCTTAGCACCCAGGTGGGAAAGTGCTTAGCACTCAAAGGGTTATAGAACTTGGAGATAAACCCTTACCCTTACTTAAACCCTCTTGTAAAAATTTAAGTATTCTAGGAACTCGAAAAAAATGCCAAGAAAAAAACATTTTTCCTACACCAGGTAAGAAAAAACATTCAAAACTTTATGATATATTTTCCTTGTGATTGGTTTTCTGGCTTGAATTAAGGTTTCAATGACCTCATCTGAAAAACCTCTCTGCCTTTGAATTAGACATTTAATCTCCAAGCCTGCAAGTTGAGAGACTTGAGATCTTGAAGCTAAAAACATAATTTATGTAAGAACGTAACTGATAAATTCATTTCTTTCATATATGGCAAGAGTCCATGAGCTATTGACGTATGGGATATACAATCCTACCAGGAGGGGCAAAGTTTCCCAAACTTTAAAATGCCTCTAAAAACACCCCTCACCACACCCACAATTCAGTTTAACGAATAGCCAAGTAGTGGGGTGATAAAATAAGGAGTAGAAAAGCATACAAAAAGAGGAACTGGAAAAATAATTGTGCTTTTATACAAAAAATCATAACCACCATAAAAAGTGTGGGCCTCATAGACTCTTGCCAATATGAAATAAATTAATTTATCAGGTAAGTTCTTACATAAATTATGATTTCTTTCATGTAATTGGAAAGAGTCCATGAGCTAGTGACGTATGGGATAAAAACATCCAAGATGTGGCAGTCCACAGAAGAGTCACTAGAGAGGAAGGGATAAAATAACAACAGCTATTTCCACTGAGAAATTAAATCCACACAATAATTAAGTTTTTCCCCAAAAACTTAAATCAAAAGCAGTAAAATCAAACTGAAACAGCTGCCTGAAGAACTTTTTCTACCAAAGACTGCTTCAGAAAAAGCAAATACATTAAAATGGTAAAAACAATAACAGTATGCAAAGAAGACCAAATTATTAATTTGCAAATTTGAATAACCTAAGCTTCATTCTGAAAAAGCCCAAGAAAAGGCGACTGAGCTTAGTAGAATGAGCTGCAAAACTCTGAGGCGGAGCCTGCCCTGCATCAAATTAAGCCTTGAAAAACAAAACCTTTAATCAGGATGCCAAAGAAATGGCAGAGGCTTCCTAACCTTTTCTGGAACCAGAAAAACAGCAGATAGACTAGAAGTCTTCTGAAATCCTAGTAACCTCGATATAAAATTATAAAGTTCTTACCACATCCAAAGGATGTAAAGAACTCTCAAAGAATTCTTTAGGATTAGGACACAAAGAAGGGACAACAATTTTTCTACTAATGTTGTTCAAATTTACAACCTTAGGAAAAAAGAAGTCCACAAACCAAGTTATCTAGATGAAAAAATCAGATAAGGAGACACACAAGAGAGAACTGATAAATCAGAAACTCTTGTAGCAGAAGAGATAGTCAAAAGAAACAACACTTTCCAAGAAAGTAGATAATCTTCAAAGAAAATATAGGCTCAAAAGAAAAGAGCCTGCAAAATCTTTAAACCTAATAAGACTCCAAAAAGGAGAAACTAATAAATGAACAGGCTTGATACCAACCAAAGCTTGAACTAAACAGTGAATATCAGGAAGTTAAAATTTGCAGACAAACTTATCCAAACCATCCTGAAAAACTGTAAAATCCTAGGAATTCTAAAAGAATACCAAGAGAATTTATGAGAAGAACACTATAAAATATAGGTTTTCCAAACCTGATAATACATGTTCCTTGAAACAGACTTATAAGCCTGCAACATAGCGAGTCAGAGAAACTTCTATGACTAAACAATAATCAATTTCCATACCCCCAAATTAGTAATTTGAGATCCCGATGGAAAAATAGCCCCTAAAACAAGAGGGCTGGCCAAAGAGAAGCGGCCAATGATGGCAACTGGACATCCGAACAAGATCCACATACCAAACCTGTGAGGCCATGCTTATGCTATCAGAAACACATGACACTGTTCCAATATGATCTTGAAAAATCACCTTTGGAAGAAAAAACAAAGGCGGAAAGATGTAGTCAGGTTGCAAAACCAAGACACTGCTAATGCATCCACCATCTCCACTTAGGATCCCTGGACCTGAAAAGGTACCTGGGAAATTGAGAAAACATCTGTATAGTGACACCACTCTCCCGGATGTAAAGACTAAAGGCTGAGATAATCCACCTCCCAAATGTCTAAAATCGTAGAAAATAGATAGGATATTAATTCCATCTAAGAACGTATTCAAGATACTTCTTAATTGCTAAGGAACTACAAGGCCTATTGTTGATTGTCATATACCACAGTTGTGATATTGAATGTCTGAAAGCAAAAAAATGAAAAAGTTCTCTCATAAATAAGGCCAAGCCTGAAAGTGCTCTGAAAAAAGCATGGAGTTCCAAAATATCAATTGGAAACCTCGCTTCTTGAAGTTTCCAAACCCCTTGCGCTGTCAAAAGACCCTCAGACAGCTCCCCAACCTGTAAGACTTAAATCCAGAATACAGTCCAGGAAGGACAAACAAAAGGAGGCCCCCTGAATAAAATGATGATAGACTAATCACCAAAACAGAGAGAATAGAGTGTTAGGATTTAAAAATATCAACTGTGATATTTAAAATCAAATCCTGTATCATTGATTCAGTATGCAAATAAAAAAGAGATCTCAGATGAAAAATGAGCAAAGGGAACCACACCCGATGCTGCAGTTATGAGACCTAAAAACTTCAACGCACATAGCCACTGAAAGAAATGTTCTAGACTGTAAGTTAGACAATCTAACACCACTTACAATTGACTTTTGTCCAACAAAGACAAAGACATGAACAGAATCTATCTAGAAACCCAAAAAGAAGTGATCCTTGTCTGAGGAATCACAAAACTCTTAGGTAAATTAATCCTCTAACCATGTCTTGAAGTAACAGGATTTAGTAGATTCATGAGGGATTCCACAAAAAGAAAAGTCCATATATTTGAATACTGCTCTTTCATATGTATGTATTGGGTACTTGTAAAGCGCGTCAGTAAGGGACTCAAGACGTTGCTCAATTAATCGACCTCGGAAGGATGAAAGGCTGAATGGATCTCGCCAGGAATCATACCTGCAACCCTCAGGTTGCTAGAGAGCTCAGTCACAGTGCATTATCATGCTGAGCTATCTGTCCGACTTTAATAAAAGAAAAGTTTAAGCTAATACCAAGATACCATCCAAATAAGGAAGCCCCACAATACCCTACTGTCTGAAGACAGAAAAAAGGGCACCAAGAACCTTTGAAAAGATTTATAAAGCTGTCACTAAACCAAATGGAAAGCAACAAATTGGTAAAGCTTAAAAAGAAAATCTCAGAATCCACAAGTGGTCAGAATGAAATAAAATATGAGGATAAACATCCTAAAAAATGGAGTGGACATGAAATGGTCTTAACAAAAAGGCATAATAGTCCTTATAATCGCCAACTTAAAAGTGGAGATGCTAACAAAACAATATAAAAGTCTTCAGATCCAAGAATGGACCGAATAAACCTTTCATCTTAGAGACAAAAAATAGAAATGAAATAGAAACCCAAATCCTGTTCCTGCAAAAAGAACTGGCATAATCAATCCTGAAAAAAAATTCACAGAGTGTACTGAGAAAGAAAGATTCTTCCCATAGGAGGTCTTATTCTAGAGATCTATTTAAACTCTAAGAATAATATAGAATTTGGACTGAGATCATCCAAAAACAATTTATTCTGCTTCCCACCAGAAGCACTGGTTTGAGAACCGCACCTTCATGCAGTCTAATAACTAGTAATTGTATAGCGTTTTTCTCCCAGAAGGATACAAAAAACGCTTCTTCAGTGCTTACACTCAGTTAATCAAATTAGCAGCTGATAAAAACAGTATTTATTATTACCCAAATAAATGGTATACAATAAATTGACCTCAAAAGGCCAAAGGGCTGTATTAACCCTGCCGGGAAATTAATCTATGACCCTTGGGTCTAGAATAAGCATTTGTCGTCAGGGCATTCACCAACTGATCTACCGGACTAAAAGTAGGGCAGAAAAAAACTCTAAACCTCCAGAAATAGTGGAGATAATAGAAATCAAATACAGTATTATCCTTGCAAGAGAGAGATAATAAAATATATGTGAAATCATAATAATAGATATATTAAACATAATTAAATGAACACATCTAAAGTAAATAAACAGAGTTATATACTTAAGAATCTGAAAACTGCTTATGCTAACTGTTCAGGATGAGAGAACAGTAATGTCAGCCACAGATAAAGCTGAGCTAAAATTATAAACAGTATGTGAATATGCTCTACTAAGGTTATATTCAAATTCTAAAGAATCCTGAAAACAAGTACCAATGTCCATAGAAATAGTTGTACAGTTCCAAGAGAGAATCAGAATAACCATTCTCTAGAAAAAAATTCAGATAGTATAATGAATAGGAAAAAACCTCAAAAGCAAAAGAATTTAAAATCCAGATTTGAAAAGAATTATTAACATACAGCCAGATTACGAGTTTTGCGTTATGAGTGGCTCACTAATAACTTGCAAGTTATTTCCCCCGCTCACCTTTAATAGCGCTGCTATTACAGGTTTGCAATAACCCGACGAAATGGCTGCGTTGAGCTCCATACCGCACACAAATACCAGCGCTGCTTTGAACTGCTATGACATGCTCGTGCACAATTTCCCCATAGACATCAATGGGGAGAGCCGGCTAAAAAAAAAGCCTAACACCTGCAATGACGGAGCGTAAAGCTCCATAACGCAGCCCCATTGATGTCTATGGGGAAAGAAAATGTATGTTTAAACCTAACACCCTAACATAAACTCTGAGTCTAAACACCCCAAATCTTCCGCCCGACATAGCCAATGTCTACATTACACTTATTAACCCCTAATCTGCCGCCCCCAATGTCGCAGTCACCTACATAAATTTATTAACCCCTAATCTGCCGCCCCTAATGTCGCCACCACCTACATAAATTTATTAACCACTAATATGCCGCCCCCAACGTCGCCACCACCACTATACTAAAGTTATTAACCCCAAAACCTCTGGCCTCCCACATCACTAACACTAAATAAATATATTAACCCCTAAACCTAAGTCTAACCCTAACCCTAATGTAAACCTAACCCTAACACCCCTAACTTTAGCATAATTAAAATAATTCTAAATAAAACCTACTATTAATAACTAAATAATTCCTATTTAAAACTAAATACTTACCTGTACTTACCTGTAAAATAAACCCTAAGTTAGCTACAATATAACTAATAGTTACATTGTAGCTATCTTAGGTTTTATTTTTATTTCACAGCTAGGTTTGTATTTATTTTAACTAGGTAGACTAGTTAGTAAATAGTTATTAAATTATTAACTATTTACTAGCTACCTAGTTAAAATAAAGACAAATTTACCTGTAAAATAAAACCTAACCTGAGTTACACTAACACCTAACATTACAATAAAATTAAATAAATTAAATTAACAAAATACATTTATCTAAATTACAAAAAATAATAAACACTAAATTACACAAAATAATAAAAGAAATTATCAAAAATAAAAACGAATTACTCTTAATCTAATAGCCCTATCAAAAAAATTTTTTTAAAAAACCTAGCCTAAACTAAACTGCCAATAGCCCATAAAAGGGCCTTTTGCTGGGCACTGTTCCAAAAAATCAGCTCTTTTACCTGTAAACCCCCCCCAAAAAAGACAAGCCTGCAACAGTAAAACCCACCACCCACACAACCAACCCCACAAAATAAAATCCTATCTAAATAAACCTAAGCTAACCATTGCCCTGAAAAGGGCATTTGAATGGGTATTGCCCTTAAAAGGGCATTTAGCTCTTTTACGTTGCCCAAAACCCTAAGCTAAAAATAAAACCCACCCAATAAACCCTAAAAAAAACTCTAACCCCCGATCCACTTACAGTTTTTGAAGACCGGACATCCATCCTCATCCAGCTGGTGAAGTCTTCATCCAAGTGGCAAGAAGTCCTCAACGAAGCCGGGAGAAGTCTTCATCCAAGCGGCAAGAAGTCCTCAAAGAAGCCGGGAGAAGTCTTCATCCAAGCGGTAAGAAGTCATCATCCAGGCGGCAAGAAGTCCTCAACGAAGCCGGGAGAAGTCTTCATCCAAGTCGTAAGAAGTCATCATCCAGGCGGGCAGAAGTCTTCATCCAGACGGCATCTTCTATCTTCATCCTTCCGGCACGGAGCAGCTCCATCTCCAGCGTGGAGCATCCTCTTCATACGGTCCCAGACGTACACTGAAGGTTCCCTTTAAGGGACGTCATCCAAGATGGCGTCCCTTGAATTCCGATTGGCTGATAGAATTCTATCAGCCAATCGGAATTCAAGGGACGCAATCTTGGATGACGTCCCTTAAAGAGAACCTTCAGTGTACGGCTGGGACCGTATGAAGAGGATGCTCCGCGCTGGATGTCTTGAAGATGGAGCCGCTCCGCGCTGGAAGGATGAAGATAGAAGATGCCGTCTGGATGAAGACTTCTGCCCGCCTGGAGGATGACTTCTTACCGCCTGGATGAAGACTTCTCCCGGCTTCGATGAGGACTTCTTACCGCTTGGATAAAGACTTCTCCCAGCTGGATGAGGGTGGATGTCCGGTCTTCAAAAACTGTAAGTGGATCTTTGGGGGTTAGGTTTAGGTTTTATTAAGGGTTTTTGGGTGGGTTTAATTTTTAGCTTAGGGTTTGGGCATGTAAAAGAGCTGAATGCCCTTTTAAGGGCAATGCCCATCTAAATGCCCTTTTTCAGGGCAATGGGTATCTTAGGTTTTTTAGATAGAATTTTATTTGGGGGGGTTGGTTGTGTGGGTGGTGGGTTTTACTGTTGGGGGGATGTTTGTATTTTTATTTGCGAGGTAAAAGAGCTGATATCTTTGGGGCAATGCCCTGCAAAATGTCCTTTTAAGGGCTATTGGCAGTTTAGTTTAGGCTAGGGGTTTTATTATTTTGGGGGGCTTTTTTATTTTGATAGGGCTATTAGATTAGGAGTAATTAATTTAAATATTTGTTAATTTCTTTTTTATTTTGTGTAATTTAGTGTTTATTTTTTTTGTAATTTAGTTAATTGTATTTGATTAATGCCATTTATTTAATTTTAGTGTAATGTTAGGTTTACTAGAAGACAGGTTAGGTTTTATTTTACAGGTAAATTTGTATTTATTTTAACTAGGTAGTTAGTAAATAGTTAATAACTATTTAATAACTAATCTACCTAGTTAAAATAAATACAAACTTACCTGTGAAATAAAAATAATATAACTATTAGTTATATTGTAGCTAGCTTAGGTTTTATTTTACAGGTAAATATTTATTTATTTTTAAATAGGAATAATTTAGGTATTAATTGTAATTTTTATTTGGAATTATTATAATTAGGTTAAAGTTAGTGGGTGTTAGGGTTACGTTAGCCTTAGGGTTATGTATAGGGGTTAATAACTATAGTATAGTGGCGACGACATTGGGGGCAGCAGATTAGGGGTCAATAAGTGTAGTTCGGTGGCGGCGATTTTGGGGGAAGCAGATTAGGGGTTTATAACAGTAATGTAGGTTGCTGCGATGTTAGGGACAGCAGATTAAGGGATAATAACTGTATGTAGGTGGTGACAACATTGGGGGCAGCAGATTAGGGGTTAATAATATTTAACTAGTGTTTGCGATGCGGGAGTGCGGCGGTTTAGGGGTTAATATGGTTATTATAGTGACAGCGATGTCCGGCGCGGCAGATTAGGGGTTAATAATTTTATTTTAGTGTTTGCGATGCGAGAGGGCCTCGGTTTAGGGGTTAATAGGTAGTTTATTGGTGTTAGTGTACTTTGTAACACTTTAGTTATGTTTCATGGTACAGCTTTGTAACGTAAAACTCATAACTACTGACTTTCAGGTGGCGGTACAGATCTTGTAGTTATAGGCTGTACCGCTCACTTTTTGGCCGGACCAGCAAACTCGTAATACCAACACTATGGAAGTCCCATTGAAAAAGGACTTATTGAAAGGTGCGGTAGTTACGTTGCGTGACGGCCAAAAAGGTGTGCGGTACAGCTATACCTACAACACCTGTAATACCAGCGGAAGTGAAAAAGAGCCATAACAATGCTTTTTCACTCATAATGCACAACTCGTAATCTAGCCAATAGTTAATAGGAGGACTAGACTCCTAAAAGCTATAAATAGAAAAATTTCCTTAACAAAGAACAAAAAATGTTCAAATGAAAAATAAGGAGAATTTTCAACAAACTGTCTGATACAGGAGCTTTTGAACCAAAGAAACCTTCATCAGTTAAAATAAACTTAAGTATGTTGGTCAGAACAAAATTAATTAAAACAATTTTGAAAAGACCTTGTGAGTTTACTTAAAGGCATAATAGCAGTCCTAACCTTTTATGATATATGCAACAAAATGTAATGTTTGCAGATGAAATCAAGTACATGAACTGAATATGTAAAAAACAGTATATATCATTGTACATGTAGAAACATTGCTAGCATAAAAACATGATAAATAAAAGCCACATAATTGAGCTGAAGAAATAACAACAGCTTAATAATAAAAAGAACACACTTAGCTTTGTAGAATTGTGTTCCAGGGCATCATAATTTCTACAGTAACATCAGAGTCAGGATCAGAATGAGACATCTCGCAAAATGTTATAGAAAAAGAAAAATAGCATTAGGCAAAACATTCAATTTCCACAATGTAACAGTTTCAGTAGAGAAAAACAAAAGCAGGCATAATAGCTTTCAAAGTTCATGAATACAGCGAGCAATAGAGGGAGAGGGGTAAAATAACTAAATTTTGGCGCCAAGAATGACGCATTACGCAAAAAGAAGTAACATTTTTTTTGGTGCAAAACTAACACCAGGAAATGACAACTTGCATCATAACAAACGCGATTTCGCACCAAAACAACTAGTGTCAACAAAGACACAGGAAATTACGAAATTTGCGCCATCAAAGGCGCATCTTCGTGGCAAAAAAAATTTGCGCTAAAAATGTCGCAATAAAAAACAGCATTTTGCTCCCTTGCGAGCCTAGATTTGCCCGCGAAAAAAAGAAAATCAAATTAGAAAAAGACTAAACCCCAGGTAAGAAAAAAGTTTAAATAAACTTCCCAAACATGATTCCTATACTGAAACTGTTTAGACTTTATATTAATACATAAAGCGCCAAACCATAGCTGAGAGTGTCTTAAATAATGATACGTACTTACCAAAATACACCCATCCACATATAGCAGATAGCCAAACTAGTACTGAAAACAGCAGAGGTAATGGTATATAAGAGTATATCGTCGATCTGAAAAGGGAGGTAGGAGATGAATCCCTACGACGGATAACAGAGAACCCTTGAAAAGATTTCCCGAGATGAAAACCATAAAATCAATAGGCAATACTCTCTTCACATCCTTCTAACAAACACTGTACTCTGAGAGGAATTGGGCTTCAGAATGCTTAGAAGCGCTTATCATAGAAGAAATCATAAAAAAACAAGCACAAACTTACTTCACCACCTCCATAGGAGGCAAAGTTTGTAAAACTCAATTCTGGGTATGGTGAGGGGTATATTTATAGGCATTTTGAGGTTTGGGAAACTTTGCCCTCTTGGTAGGATTGTATATCCCATACCTCACTAGCTCATGGACCAATTACATGAAAGAAAAGGTTTTGCCTTAGAAGAAGAGGCCACGCGGGACAGCTGGACATCTGAACCAGATCTCACAATTAAGTTCTGTGTTGTCAAGCTGGAGAAATCAAAATCACTGACAGTTGCAAGATGAAAAGACCAAGGAGTTGCTAGAGCATCTACAAACTCCACCCGAGGATTCCTGGACCTTGCAAAATATCTAGGAAGTTTTGTTGTTCAAACAAGAAGTGATCAGGTCTCTGGTATACCCCATCAATCAAAAATCTGATTGAACACTTCCTGATGTAAAAAACATTCCCTGGATGAAGGGATTGATGACAGATAATCTGCTTTCCAATTCTGTACCTCTGAGAAATGAATAGCAGAAATCGTGCAAAGATTTATCTCTGCCCAAGACAGAAGACGGAGACTTTCTTCATCACTGGAGAGTTGCGAGTTCCCTCTTGGTAATTGATATGTGCCACCACTGTGCCACTGTCTGTTTGAAAGCAAAGGAAAGACTCTTCTTTCAGAAGAGGCCATTTCTGAAGAGCCCTAAAGATAGTTCTAGGATGTTTCTTGGTAACCTCGCCTCCTCAGGAGACCAAATTCCCTATGCTCTCCTGGACCCCCATATTGCACCCCAACTTGAGAGACTTGTTTCTGTCGTGATTATTGTCAAGGTTGGATTAACAAAAGATGGATTGGTTCTCTATCCATCAGGATAGAGAGTTCCTTTTAGCTGGATCCAAAAGGATCCTTTGAGAAAGCTGTATTTTGCCCTTGCACCACTGACATAGCATGCAAATTTGAAAACGAGCAAAAGGAATTGCATCTGATGTAGCAATCATCAGACCTAGAATGATGCAGAAAGCTAAATGAAGGATTGTTTAGAGACTGTTGACTGCAATTTTATTCTTCTTAGATCTGTCAAGGTAAGTCTCATTGTCATTGACTCTATATTGACTCCTAGAAAGGAGACTCTAGTTTGAGGAACAACAAAAGTCTGTTGGTATGGGATACTGCTAAAGGTAAAGATGGAGCCTGTACCAAGATATTGTCTAGGCAAAGAGCTACCAAAATACCCTTAGCTCTAATTACAGATAAAATAATTATTAGTACTTTTGAAAACATTCAGCAGTATCCAAGCCAAAAGGGAGAGCAAGAAACTGAAAATGTTTGTCCTGATAGGCAAACCTTAGAAACCAATGTTGATCTTTGTGGATAGGAATATGAAGGTAAGCATCCTTCAAGTCTATACTGGACATATATTGCACTTGTTGAACTAGTGGAAGAATAGTTTGAATTGTTTCCAATTTGAAAGTAGGCACCCTCAGGCTTGTCCTGAAGCATATTCTGTACCCTTGAGAAACTATGTTTAGTACCAAAGGATCCTGAACAGTTTGAAACCAGGCCTTCTGAAAAAGGCGTAATCTGCCCTTACCAGAAGAGGATCTAGATCATGGGCAGCACCTTCATGCATACTTGGAAGAGGTGGAAGGCTTTTTGGACTGTTTAGCCTTGTCCCAATTTGAATAAGATTTTCAGGAAGATCTGGACGAGTCCTGCTTTGAGAAGAGGAGGATACTCTTTGGTTTCTTGATTGACGAAAGGAACAAAAGTGATTAAAAGATCTTTTTTTTTCCCCTTATATTTTATGTCCCGAGGAAGAAAAGCTCCTTTACCTCCAGTTACTGTAGAGATAACAGCATTCAGACCAATAGATCTTGTAATGGAAGAGATAAAATTCTAGATTTAGACGCAATGCTAGCAGACCAATATTTAAGCCATTAGGCTCTTCTTGTTAAGAATGATGATGCCATATTTTTATCGTTTATTTTAATAATTTCAACAATAGCATTGAAGATGTGGGCATTGGCTGACCTAACAAGCCTCAAATGACTGAGGAAATTCCTCATCCATATGAAATCTGATCAGATAAATTATCACACCAAATAGTAGAAGCTGCAGCAGATATGCAAGCATAACAAATTTAGCGCACGTCAGGTTTGCCGCAAGTGGAGACCTAGCGCAAAGTATAAGAGTTAAAAAAAATGTGCACCAAACATAACATAAATACTTTAAAAACATAATTTATGCTTACCTGATAAATTTATTTCTCTTGTAGTGTGTTCAGTCCACGGGTCATCCATTACTTATGGGATATATTCTCCTCCCCAACAGGAAGTTGCAAGAGGATCACCCAAGCAGAGCTGCTATATAGCTCCTCCCCTCACATGTCATATCCAGTCATTCGACCGAAACAAGACGAGAAAGGAAAAACTATAGGGTGCAGTGGTGACTGGAGTTTTAATTAAAATTTAGAACTGCCTCAAAAAAGACAGGGCGGGCCGTGGACTGAACACACTACAAGAGAAATAAATTTATCAGGTAAGCATAAATTATGTTTTCTCTTGTTAAGTGTGTTCAGTCCACGGGTCATCCATTACTTATGGGATACCAATACCAAAGCTAAAGTACACGGATGATGGGAGGGACAAGGCAGGAACATTAAACAGAAGGAACCACTGCCTGTAGAACCTATCTCCCAAAACCAGCCTCCGAAGAAGCAAAAGTGTCAAATTTGTAAAATTTTGAAAAGGTATGAAGTGAAGACCAAGTTGCAGCCTTGCAAATCTGTTCAACAGAGGCCTCATTCTTAAAGGCCCAGGTGGAAGCCACAGCTCTAGGGGAATGAGCTGTAATGCTTTCAGGAGGCTGCTGTCCAGCAGTCTCATAGGCTAAACGTATTATGCTACGAAGCCAAAAAGAGAGAGAGGTGGCCGAAGCCTTTTGACCTCTCCTCTGACCAAAATAAACGACAAACAGAGAAGAAGTTTGCCGAAAATCTTTAGTTGCCTGTAAGTAGAACTTCAGGGCACGGACTACGTCCAAATTATGCAAAAGACGTTCCTTCTTTGAAGAAGGATTAGGACACAATGAAGGAACAACAATCTCTTGATTGATATTCCTGTTAGAAACAACCTTAGGTAAAAACCCAGGTTTAGTACGCAGAACTACCTTGTCTGAATGAAAAATCAGATAAGGAGAATCGCAATGTAAGGCAGATAACTCAGAGACTCTTCGAGCCGAGGAAATAGCCATCAAAAACAGAACTTTCCAAGATAAAAGCTTAATATCAATGGAATGAAGGGGTTCAAACGGAACACCCTGAAGAACTTTAAGAACCAAGTTTAAGCTCCACGGAGGAGCAACAGTTTTAAACACAGGCTTAATCCTAGCCAAAGCCTGACAAAAAGCCTGGACGTCTGGATTCTCTGCCAGACGTTTGTGTAAAAGAATAGACAGAGCAGAAATCTGTCCCTTTAACGAACTAGCGGATAAAACCTTTTCTAAACCTTCTTGTAGAAAAGCCAATATACTAGGAATCCTAACCTTACTCCATGAGTAACTCTTGGATTCACACCAATATAAATATTTACGCCATATCTTATGGTAAATTTTTCTGGTAACAGGTTTCCGAGCCTGTATTAACGTATCAATAACCGACTCCGAAAAACCACGCTTTGATAGAATCAAGCGTTCAATCTCCATGCAGTCAGCCTCAGAGAAATTAGGCTTGGATGGTTGAAAGGACCCTGAATTAGAAGGTCCTGCCTCAGAGGCAGAGACCATGGTGGACAGGACGACATGTCCACTAGGTCTGCATACCAGGTCCTGCGTGGCCACGCAGGCGCTATCAGAATCACTGATGCTCTCTCCTGTTTGATCCTGGCAATCAGTCGAGGTAGCAACGGAAATGGTGGAAACACATAAGCCATGTTGAAAACCCAAGGGGCTGCTAGTGCATCTACCAGCACCGCTCCCGGGTCCCTGGACCTGGATCCGTAACAAGGAAGCTTGGCGTTCTGGCGAGATGCCATGAGATCCAGCTCCGGTTCGCCCCAACGAAGAATCAGTTGAGCAAACACCTCCGGGTGAAGTTCCCACTCCCCCGGATGAAAGGTCTGGCGACTTAGAAAGTCCGCCTCCCAGTTCTCCACGCCTGGGATGTAGATCGCTGACAGGTGACAAGAGTGTGACTCTGCCCAGCGAATTATCTTCGAGACTTCCAACATTGCTAGGGAACTCCTGGTTCCCCCTTGATGATTGATGTAAGCCACAGTCGTGATGTTGTCCGACTGAAATCTGATGAACCTCAGTGTTGCTAACTGAGGCCAAGCTAGAAGAGCATTGAATATTGCTCTTAATTCCAGAATGTTTATTGGGAGGAGTTTCTCCTCCTGAGTCCACGATCCCTGAGCCTTCAGGGAGTTCCAGACTGCACCCCAGCCTAGTAGGCTGGCATCTGTTGTTACAATCGTCCAATCTGGTCTGCGAAAAGTCATTCCTTTGGACAGATGAACCCGCGACAACCACCAGAGAAGAGAATCTCTGGCCTCCTGGTCCAGATTTAGTAAAGGGGACAGATCTGAGTAATCCCCATTCCACTGACTTAGCATGCATAGTTGCAGCGGTCTGAGATGTAGGCGCGCAAATGGCACTATGTCCATTGCCGCGACCATTAAGCCGATTACTTCCATGCACTGAGCTACTGATGGGCTTGGAATGGAATGAAGGACACGGCAAGCATTTAGGATTTTTGATAACCTGGACTCCGTCAGGTAAATCTTCATCTCTACAGAATCTATAAGAGTCCCTAGAAAGGGAATCCTTGTGAGTGGGAACAGAGAACTCTTTTCCATGTTCACTTTCCACCCATGCGACCTCAGAAATGATAGAACTATCTCTGTATGAGACTTTGCATTTCGAAAAGTTGACGCTTGTATCAGGATGTCGTCTAAGTACGGAGCCACCGCTATGCCTCGCGGTCTTAGTACCGCCAGAAGCGAGCCCAGAACCTTTGTAAAAATTCTCGGGGCCGTAGCCAACCCGAAGGGAAGAGCTACAAACTGGTAATGCCTGTCTAGAAAGGCAATCCTTAGGTACCGATAATGATCCTTGTGAATCGGTATGTGAAGGTAGGCATCCTTCAAGTCCACTGTGGTCATATACTGACCCTCTTGGATCATGGGTAGGATGGTTCGAATAGTTTCCATTTTGAACGATGGAACTCTTAGGAATTTGTTTAAGATCTTCAGATCCAAGATTGGCCTGAAGGTTCCCTCTTTTTTGGGAACCACAAACAGATTTGAGTAAAAACCTTGCCCTTGTTCCGTCCGCGGAACCGGGTGGATCACTCCCATTACTAAGAGGTCTTGTACACATAGTAGAAATGCCTCTTTCTTTATTAGGTTTGTTGATAACCTTGACAGATGAAATCTCCCTTGTGGAGGAGAAGTTTTGAAGTCCAGAAGGTATCCCTGAGATATGATCTCCAACGCCCAGGGATCCTGGACATCTCTTGCCCAGGCCTGGGCGAAGAGAGAAAGTCTGCCCCCCACTAGATCCGTTTCCGGATAGGGGGCCCTTTCTTCATGCTGTCTTAGGGGCAGAAGTAGGTTTTCTGGCCTGCTTGCCCTTGTTCCAGGACTGGTTGCCTTTCCAACCCTGTCTGTAACGAGTAGCAGTCCCTTCCTGTTTTGGAGCGGAGGAAGTCGATGCTGCTCCTGCCTTGAAATTACGAAAGGCACGAAAATTAGACTGTTTGGCCTTTGATTTGGCCCTGTCCTGAGGAAGGGTGTGACCCTTACCTCCCGTAATGTTAGCAATAATTTCTTTCAAGCCCGGCCTGAATATGGTTTGCCCTTTGAAAGGAATATTAAGCAATTTAGATTTAGAAGTTACATCTGCTGACCAGGATTTAAGCGAATCCGGAGTTCTTAGCCGTTAGTTTGGTTAAATGCACAACGGCATCCAAAACAAATGCATTAGCTAGCTTAAGGGCTTTAAGCTTGTTCATAATCTCATCCAATGGTGCTGTGCGAATAGCCTCTTCCAGAGACTCAAACCAGAATGCCGCTGCAGCAGTGACGGGCGCAATGCATGCAAGGGGCTGTAATATAAAACCTTGTTGAACAAACATTTTCTTAAGGTAACCTTCTAATTTTTTATCCATTGGATCTGAGAAAGCACAACTATCCTCCACCGGGATAGTGGTACGCTTGGCTAAAGTAGAAACTGCTCCCTCCACCTTAGGGACCGTCTGCCATAAGTCTCGTGTGGTGGCGTCTATTGGGAACATTTTTCTAAATATCGGAGGAGGGGAAAAGGGCACACCGGGTCTATCCCACTACTTGCTAATAATCTCTGTAAGCCTTTTAGGTATAGGAAAAACGTCAGTACACACCGGTACCGCATAGTATTTATCCAGCCTACATAATTTCTCTGGGATTGCAACCGTGTCGCAATCGTTCAGAGCCGCTAACACCTCCCCTAGCAATACACGGAGGTTCTCAAGCTTAAATTTAAAATTTGAAATTTCTGAATCCGGTCTCCCCGGATCAGATCCGTCACCCACAGAATGAAGCTCTCCGTCCTCATGTTCTGCAAATTGTGACGCAGTATCGGACATGGCTCTCGTGTCATCGGCGCGCTCTGTTCTAAACCCAGAGCTATCGCGCTTGCCTCTTAACTCAGGCAAATTAGATAATACTTCTTTCATAACATTAGCCATATCATGCAAAGTGATTTGTAAGGGCCTTGATGTACTTGGCGCCACAATCTCACGCACCTCCTGAGCGGGAGGCGAAGGTACAGACACGTGAGGAGAGTTAGGCGGCATAACTTCCCCCTCGTTGTCTGGTGATAATTTCTTTACCGGTAAAGACTGACTTTTATTTAAAGTAACATCAATACAATTGGTACACATATTTCTATTGGGCTCCACATTGGCTTTTAAACATAATGAACAAGCAGATTCATCTGTATCAGACATGTTTAAACAGACTAGCAATGAAAGCTAGCAAGCTTGGAAAAAATCTTGCAATAAATTTACAAGCAATAGAAAAAAACTGTCACAGTTGAAATAACAATGAACTAATTCAGTTATAGCCAACAATTTTAACAGGAAATGTATGAATTTAGCAGAGGATTGCACCCACTAGCAAACGGATGATTAACCCCTCAATACCCAACAACGGATAATCAATTTAAGATTTAACGCTTTTATCACAGTCAAACACACTGTCACAGGTCTGCTGTGACTGATTACCTCCCTCAAAAATGAATTTTGAAGACCCCTGCGCCCTCTGGAGACGTCCTGGATCAAGGAGGAAGAAGCAGGAAGACTGTGCAAGAATTTTAACTGCGCAACAAGGCGCTAAAAAAGGCCCCTCCCACTCATATTACAACAGTGGGAGATCTGTTACAACGGTTTCTATGCAGAAATATACGTTAGCCATATGGAAAAAAATCATGCCCAAAAAGATTTATCACCAAAGTACCTCACAAAACGAATAACATGCCAGTAAACGTTTTAAAAACAACTTTCCAGTGTTATGCAAAGTTATCACTAAGCCTGCTACCAGTTGCTTCTACTGCAGTTAAGGCTCATACATTTATTTCAGTATTAACAGTATTTTCTCAGTCAAATTCTAGTCCCTAGAAAATAACTCAACTGCGCATACATTTATCAGCCTGATACCAGTCGCTACTACTGCATTAAAGGCTGTACTTACATCATATGGGTAACAGCAGTGTTTTCTTAGTCAATTCCATTCCTAGAAAATATTACTGCACATACCTCATTTGCGGGGGACCCCGCATGCTATTCCCTTTTCTGAAGTTACCGCACTCCTCAGAATGTGCGAGAACAGCCAGTGGATCTTAGTTACGTCTGCTAAGATCATTGAAAACGCAGGTAGATTCTTCTTCTAAATACTGCCTGAGAGAAAAACAGCACACTCCGGTGCCATTTAAAAATCACAAACTTTTGATTGAAGAAATAAATTAAGTATAAAACACCACTCCTCTCGCGGACCTCCTTCTATGTTGAGACTTGCAAGAGAATGACTGGATATGACATGTGAGGGGAGGAGCTATATAGCAGCTCTGCTTGGGTGATCCTCTTGCAACTTCCTGTTGGGGAGGAGAATACATCCCATAAGTAATGGATGACCCGTGGACTGAACACACTTAACAAGAGAAATAAAGTGTTGCACTTATACACACTGATAAAAAATATTCAGACAAATATTAATTTAAAAAAATTATATAAGGGCTTACGGTATATGATAAGGTATTTAAATGAAAAGGGATAGAAATACATGTGCAATCTATGTGTATATACATGTGTATTTATATATGTATACACACAAACATGTATATATATGTATTTATACACATACACACTTTCCACTCATATACCTTTTTTGCTGTATATTTACTGTAAATATTTTATATTCCAATATTCTTAGTATTTTAAATGTATATTCCTATATATCTGTATATATCTATACCTGTATATATTCATATATATATATATATATATATATATATTCATATATATATATATATATATATATATATATATATATCTTTATATGGAATTATAAAAGTTACTTTCTATTCAATATCCATCAAATGAACACTCAGCTCCATTTCAATATTTAAAGCACACACTTTTTTATTCCATTTACAAGTGTAGAGTTGCCAACGCTTCGGCCCACACCTAAGGTTAAAGTTAACTTCTATCAGTGTTTGCGTGCAAGCGAAAGTGCTGAATCGTAATCCAGCCCTTAGTTTGGTCAGAGGTACAAAGGTGCATACATTGTGAAAATAGGTAAAATCACCCCAATGTATCCAACATTTTTATAATTAGATATTTTATTTGTTTTATTTTTCTGCATATATTGTCATGTAGTCATTTATATTAGAAAGCAAATGTATAGATTCCTAAATTCAGTTCCCCCCCCCCCCAATTTTTGTTTTTATAAACTGAGGCTAAAATGTGTGTTTTAAATATACAGCAGATGTGCAAAATTTTAAAAACGTTGCCTTTTTTGCCTTCATACAAGTGAATAACATAATTTTGCCCATCTTATATTTAGGACATAACTCATAAGTTTTAAAAATGCTTCCTTTGCTTAAAAAGTATATATATATATATATATATATATGCGTTTGTGAACATACATTACCTCCTATGATTGAGGTAATTTCCGGTAAGGAGACAACCATTCATTTGCCTCATCGCTATTATTGTTCCTGTTTGCATTAAGGACTTGAAAATAGAACAATTTAAAGACCTTAATTATTTTTTATTTGTATCTCGATATTGTATTTAGTTGCACTGAATTCCTTTTGATTAATTCTCTTGCTTCCAATATATATATATGACTGGCCATAAAAGAAATAGTACACAGAGATGTGAAAATGGCTAAGCAGGGTAAATTATTATTTTTAGAACAACAAAGACAATAATAAAAAATAATAATAATAATAAAAATGATTATAATAATAACAGATAGCTAGTTGCACTGCTCTCTATAAAGCATGGAAGTTTTTTTGTTGTTGTTAAATGTTAGCCACAGAGACCTTTGTTACATGAGGGATTTCTATAAAAATATTTTACAAAATGCATGCTTAGGTGTCACAGGTTTACATTAATAGATCTATAGGCAAATCCAATAACCACAAAAACCACTTCTTGAAAAAAAGACAATATACCAGATATTTTGTTTTTTTATTTTCAACATTGAAATTTAGGCTTCCTTACAAAAATGAAGACTGCCATAGGAATGTTGTATTTTGTGAAGCTCTACAGTTTTCCTTGTAAAAACATAAGACTGAAAGGAAGCTTTATTCAACATGCGTCAATAGACTGATTCATTTCAGATTCTGCCATGTTTGCATTTCAAGTCTTAAAGCACACTCTCTTAGAAGAAAATATATTTACAGTAGGTTTCAGTCAGCTTAGACGACAGAACAGAGCATTATATACATATCTATCCCTAAGCACTACTTATTATACATTAAACAAATATAAGGAAAGACGTTCTCCTGCCTCCCACATTTGCAAAAATCACATGGAAACATAAAAAAATATATATATCTCAAAATAGACTAATCCTTGAAAAACAACTTGAAAGCCACCGCTTAAAGTTTAGAACACTTCAGCTGAGAGAGATAGAAACATATACTTTGGAAAAAAGGTGTCAGAATTCTGTTATGCATGTATTGATATATATGCATGTAGTTATATATTATGTACATAAACATAATGTATATATGTGTGGAAATACTGTATGCCACTATAGTCACTAGTCAGGTGAATAAAGTTACTAGTCCAGAGGGACAATAATATGATAAATAGACAGACCCACACACACACACAAAGGTATGAATGGAAAAAATAAAAGTTTGTCCTTGGCTTAACCTTTACCAGAAACCTTAGGGCAATGACATAAAAGATTACAAGATGAAGCAGATCACTTAAAATGATGGAATTCCATCACTTCCAAATTTATTCATAGCATTAACTTTGAAAATACATTTATTAATAGTTTTCTTGTTAATCAGAATCGCAAGTATTATTGCCATAACAACTCAGAAACATATAATTTATGGACATATTTCTAAAGCTAAAAAAAAATGTGACTTGTGTAGTATAAATTAAAAGACAAAAAAAAATGTGTACATTTCTATGCTTTTCCAGTATACATTTATATTTTTATTGGACTAATAAACTAAGGGAAAACCTATCTGATCTTAATTTTGATATAAAAAAATAATGTAGTGGACAGTAACTTACAAACGTTTTAGTGTTTTCTGGGCACCACCTATAGTTTCAGGCTCTGTCGTCTGCTAATGGACTCAGCCTGAATGTGTGGACTAGGGGCAATAGTGAGGGCATAATATAAACCTAGTGCACAGGACAAAGTGCAAACATAAACACATAAAGTGTGTTAAAAGGGGCAGCCCTATTAAAGATACGATGACTGTGTGTATGCACTGAGAAGGGATTTGGATGCATATGTATCAATCACACTTCTCTGTACACTGTCAGATCAGCATAGGACAGTGTAAAAAAACAGAATAAATTATACTTTGGAAGTCAAAATATATATTTCTGTATCTCTCTCTTTTTTTAAAGCGATTATTTTAATTTTAAATGTTTTCTGTTTACTGGTGTCCATATTACTATGCTGTTGTTATAAAATGTGTACGAACCATGTTGACTGGATCACAAGAATTCACAGAGGACCAATTCAGCACAGCATAAAATACTTATTTCTAGGTTAGGTGTTTATGAGTATGCCTAACCTGGTTTTCTATTTTAAGAACACATTTTAAAACTGTAGGTGTTCTTTTGCTGCTGTGCAAAAAAAGCAAGAGAAATACAAAGCAAAAAACAAAACAAAACTAAATGTATGCTTACCTGATAAGCCAATTTCTTCCACAAGCTATCATATGCGGCAATCATATGCTGCCACCTTAACAAAAAGAGAATGCATGGCTTGTGGACTCTCACCATCTCAAAATAAATAAATTTATCCGGTAAGCATAAATTTTGTTTTCTTTCATCAGTGAAAGCCCACGAGCCGTCATGTGTGGAAATCAATACCCATGCTGTGAAGTCCATGAGACCACAGTGAATAGGGAGGACAAACAGTGAAGGCAAGACGTTATTATTCAGACACTTCGGCCTGTAAATGTATGCAAAGAAGACCAAGTTGCTGCTTTGCAAATCTGATCAACTGAAGCTTCATTCTTAAAAGCCCAAGAAGTGGAAACTGATCTAGAAGAATGAGCTGTAATTCTCTGAGGCGGGGCTTTACCCAACTCCAAATAAGCTTGATGAATCAAAAGCTTTAACCACGATGCCAAAGAAATGGCAGAAGCCTTCTGACCTTTCCTGGAACCAGAAAAGATAACAAATAGACTAGAAGTCTTCCTGAAATCTTTAGTAGCTTCAACATAATATTTCAGAGCTCTCACCACATCCAAAGAATGTAAAGATCTCTCCAAAGAATTCTTAGGATTAGGACACAAACCTTAGGTAAGAATTTAAATGAAGTCCGCAAAACTGCCTTATCCTGATAAAAAATCAGAAAAGGAGATTCACAAGAGAGAGCAGATAATTCAGAAACTCTTCTAGCAGAAGAGATGGCCAAAAGGAACAACACTTTCCAAGAAAGTAGTTTAATGTCCAAAGAATGCATAGGCTCAAATGGAGGAGCCTGTAAAGCCTTCAAAACCAAATTAAGACTCCAAGGAGGAGAGATTAATTTAATAACAGGCTTGATACGAACCAAAGCCTGTACAAAACAGTGAATATCAGGAAGTTTAGCAATCTTTCTGTGGAATAAAACAGAAAGAGCAGATATCTGTCCTATCAAGGAACTTGCAGACAAACCTTTATCCAAACCATCCTGAAGAAACTGTAAAATTCTAGGAATTCTAAAAGAATGCCAAGAGAATTTATGAGAGGAACACCATGAAATGTAAGTCTTCCAAACTCGATAATAAATCTTTCTAGAAACAGATTTACGAGCCTGTAACATAGAATTAATCACTGAATCAGAGAAACCTCTATGACTAAGCACTAGGCGTTCAATTTCCATACCTTCAAATTTAATGATTTGAGATCCTGATGGAAAAACGGACCTTGAGACAGAAGGTCCGGTCTTATTGGAAGTGGCCAAGGTTGGCAACTGGACATCCGAACAAGATCCGCATACCAAAACCTGTGAGGCCATGCTGGAGCAACCAGCAACACAAACAATTGCTCCATGATGATTTTGGAGATCACTCTTGGAAGAAGAGCTAGAGGCGGGAAAATATAAGCAGGTTGATAACACCAAGGAAGTGTCAATGCATCCACTGCTTCCGCCCGAGGATCCCTGGATCTGGACAGGTACCTGGGAAGTTTCTTGTTTAGATGAGATGCCATCAAATCTATTTCTGGAAGACCCCACATCTGAACAATTTGAGAAAACACATCTGTGTGGAGAGACCACTCTCCCGGATGTAAATTCTGATGACTGAAATAATCCGCTTCCCAATTGTCTATACCTGAGATATGAACCACAGAAATAAGACAGGAGCTGGATTTCGCCCAAACAAGTATCTGAGATACTTCTTTCTTAGCTTGAGGACTGTGAGTTCCACCCTGATGATTGACATATGCCACAGTTGTGATAATAAATATTTATTGGTAATCTCGCCTCTTGAGATTTCCAAACCCCTTGTGCTGTCAGGGATCCCCAAACAGCTCCACAACCTGAAAGACTCGCACCTGTTGTGATCACAGTCCAGGTTGGACAAACGAAAGAGGCCCTAGAACAATACGATGGTGATCTAACCACCAATCAGAGATAGTCGAACATTGGGATTTAAGGATATTAATTGTGCTATCCTTGTATAATCCCTGCACCATTGATTCAGCATACAAAGCTGGAGAGGTCTCATATGAAAATGAGCAAAGGGGATTGTGTCTGATGCTGCAGTCATTGAGACCTAAAACGTCCATGCACATAGCCACTGAAGGGAATGACTGAGACTGAAGGTTCCGACAAGCTGAAACCAATTTTAATAATCTCTTGTCTGTTAGAGACAGAGTCAAGAACACTGAATCTATCTGGAAACCTAAAAAGATTACCCTTGTGTGAAGAATCAATTAACTTTTTGGTAAATTGATCCTCCAACCATGTTTTTGAAGAAACAACACTAGTTGATTCGTGTGAGATTCTGCAGAATGTAAAGACTGAGCAAGTACCAAGATATTGTCCAAATAAGGAAACACCACAATACCCTGCTCTCTGATTACAGGGAGTAGGGCACCCAGAACCTTTGAAAAGATTCTTGGAGCTGTTGCAACAAATTGGTAATGCTTGTCTAGAAAAGAGAATCTCAGGAACTGATAGTGATCTGGATGAATCGGAATATGAAGTTATGCATCCTGTGAGTCTATTGTGGACATATAATGCCCTTGCTGAACAAAAGGCAGAATAGTCCTTAAAGTTACCATTTTGAAAGTTGGTACTCTTACATATCGATTCAAAATTTTAAATCCAAAACTGGTCTGAATGAATTTTCTTTCTTTGGGACAATGAATAGTTTTGAATAAAACCCCAGACCCTGTTCCTGAAACGGAACTGGCACGATTACCCCTGATAACTCCAGGTCTGAAACACACTTCAGGAAAGCCTGAGCCTTTACTGGGTTTGCTGGAATGCATGAGAGAAAAAAATCTTCTCACAGGCGGTCTTACTCTGAAGCCTATTCTGTACCCCTAAAAGAGACAATACTCTGAATCCATTGATTTTGAACCGAATTGATCCAAAAATCTTTGAAAAATCTTAATCTGCCCCCTACCAGCTGAGCTAGAATGAGGGCCGCACCTTCATGCGGACTTGGGGGCTGGCTTTGATCTCTTAAATGGCTTGGACTTATTCCAATTTGAGGAAGGCTTCCAATTGGAAACAGATTCCTTGGGGGAAGGATTAGGTTTCTGTTCCATATTTTGTCGAAAGGAACAAAAACGGTTAGAAGCTTTAGATTTACCCTTAGGTCTTTTATCCTGAGGCAAAAAAACTCCCTTCCCCCCAGTGACAGTTAAAATTATTGAATCGAACTGAGAACCAAATAACTTATTACCTTGGAAAGAAAGAGATAGTTATCTGGATTTAGAAGTCATGTCAGCATTCCAAGATTTAAGCCACAAAGCTCTTCTAGCTAAAATAGCTAAAGACATAGATTAAACATCAATTTTGATTATATCGAAAATGGCATCACAAATAAAATTATTAGCATGTTAACAATGCTAGACAAATCAGGATCCAATACTTGCGCTAAAGTTTCCAACCAAAAAGTTGAAGCAGCTGCAACATCAACCAAAGAAATTGCAGGCCTGAGAAGATGACCTGAATATAAATAAGCTTTCCTTAGATAAAATTCAAGTTTCCTATCAAAAAGATCTTTAAAAGAAGTACTATCTTCCGTAGGAATAGTAGTACGTTTAGCAAGAGTAGAGATAGCCCCATCAACTTTGGCGATCTTTTCCCAAAACTCTAACGCCTAGATTTAGAGTTTTGTCGGTAATGACCCGCGTAGCTAACGCTGGCTTTTTTCTGGCCGCACCTTTTAAATACCTCTGGTATTGAGAGTTCACAGAATGGCTGCGTTAGGCTCCAAAAAGGGAGCGTACAGGCATATTTACCGCCACTGCAACTCTCGATATCAGAGTTGCTTACGGACGCGGCCAGCTTCAAAAACGTGCTCGTGCACGATTCCCCCATAGAAAACAATGGGGCTGTTTGAGCTGAAAAAAAACCTAACACCTGCAAAAAAGCCGCGTTCAGCTCCTAACGCAGCCCCATTGTTTGCTATGGGGAAACACTTCCTACGTCTGCACCTAACACTCTAACATGTACCCCGAGTCTAAACACCCCTAACCTTACACTTATTAACCCCTAATCTGCCGCCCCCGCTATCGCTGACCCCTGCATATTATTTTTAACCCCTAATCTGCCGCTCCGTACACCCCCGCCACCTACATTATCCCTATGTACCCCTAATCTGCTGCCCTAACATCGCCGACCCCTATATTATATTTATTAACCCCTAATCTGCCGCCCCCAACGTCGCCTCCACCTAACTACACTTATTAACCCCTAATCTACCGACCGGACCTGAGCGCTACTATAATAAATGTATTAACCCCTAATCCACCTCACTCCCGCCTCAATAACCCTATAATAAATAGTATTAACCCCTAATCTGCCCTCCCTAACATCGCCGACACCTAACTTCCAAACATTAACCCCTAATCTGCCGACTGGAGCTCACCGCTATTCTAATAAATGTATTAACCCCTAAAGCTAAGTCTAATTGGATTGAACTTGATTCTGATTGGCTGATTCCATCAGCCAATCAGAATTTTCCTACCTTAATTCCGATTGGCTGATAGAATCCTATCAGCCAATCGGAATTCGAGGGACGCCATCTTGGATGACGTCCCTTAAAGGAACCGTCATTCGTCGGGAAGGGCCCTGTTCAGGGCTGGTAAGGTAAAAGAGCTTTGAACTTAACTTTAATTTAGAATAGGGTAGGGCATTTTTTTATTTTGGGGGTCTTTGTTATTTTAATAGGGGGCTTAGAGTAGGTGTAATTAGTTTAAAATTGTTGTAATTTTTTTCTAATGTTTGTAAATATTTTTTTATTTTTTGTAACTTAGTTCTTTTTTATTTTTTGTACTTTAGTTAGTTTATTTAATTGTATTTATTTGTAGGAATTGTATTTAATTTATTTATTGATAGTGTAGTGTTAGGTTTAATTGTAGATAATTGTAGGTATTTTATTTAATTTATTTATTGATAGTGTAGTGTTAGGTTTAATTGTAACTTAGGTTAGGATTTATTTTACAGGTAATTTTGTAATTATTTTAACTATTTTAGCTATTAAATAGTTCTTAACTATTTAATAGCTATTGTACCTGGTTAAAATAAATACAAAGTTGACTGTAAAATAAATATAAATCCTAAAATAGCAATAATATAATTATAATTTATATTTTAGCTATATTAGGGTTTATTTTACAAGTAAGTATTTAGCTTTAAATAGGAATAATTTATTTAATAAGAGTTAATTTATTTCGTTAGATTTAAATTATATTTAATTTAGGGGGGTGTTAGTGTTAGGGTTAGACTTAGCTTTAGGGGTTAATACATTTATTACAGTAGCGGCGAGATTAGGTCGGCAGATTAGGGGTTAATAATTGAAGTTAGGTGTCGGCGATGTTAGGGAGGGCATATTAGGGGTTAATACTATTTATTATAGGGTTATTGAGGCGGGAGTGAGGCGGATTAGGGGTTAATAACTTTATTATAGTAGCGGTGAGATCCGCTCGGCAGATTAGGGGTTAATAAGTGTGGGCAGGTGGAAGCGACGTTGAGGGGGGCAGATTAGGGGTTAATAAATATAATATAGGGGTCGGCGGTGTTAGGGGCAGCAGATTAGGGGTACATAGCTATAATGTAGGTGGCGGCGCTTTGCGGTCGGCAGATTAGGGGTTAATTATTGTAGGTGGCTGGCGGCGACGTTGTGGGAGGCAGGTTAGGGGTTAATAAATATAATATAGGGGTCGGCGGTGTTAGGGGCAGCAGATTAGGGGTACATAAGTATAACGTAGGTGGCGGTCGGCAGATTAGGGGTTAAAAAAATTTAATCGAGTGGCGGAAATGTGGGGGGACCTCGGTTTAGGGGTACATAGGTAGTTTATGGGTGTTAGTGTACTTTAGAGCACAGTAGTTAAGAGATTTATAAACCGGCGTTAGCCAAGAAAGCTTTTAACTACTGACTTTTTTCTGCGGCTGGAGTTTTGTCGTTAGATTTCTAACGCTCACTTCAGCCACGACTCTAAATACCGGAGTTAGAAAGATCCCATTGAAAAGATAGGATACGCAATTGACGTAAGGGGATCTGCAGTATGGAAAAGTCGCGGCTGGAAAGTGAGCGTTAGACCCTTTCCTGACTGACTCCAAATACCGGCGGTAGCCTAAAACCAGCGTTAGGAGCCTCTAACGCTGGTTTTCACGGCTACCGCCAAACTCTAAATCTAGGCCTAAAGAAACTGCTGGCAAAGGATACATTTATTAGAAGGCGGGATGGCAGACAAAGCCTTCTGAATAGAATCCGAAATAAATTCTTTTAAATTTACAGGTATATCTTGTGCATTAGATGTTGAGGGAACAGCAACAGGTAATGAACTACTTCTGATGGATACATTTTCTGCATGTAAAAGTTTATCATGACAACTATTACAAACCACAGCTGGAGATATAACCTCCACAAGTTTACAACAAATGCGCTTAGCTTTGGTAGAACTGTTATCAGGCAGCAGGGTTCCAACAGTGATTTCTGAGACAGGATCAGATTGAGACATCTTGCAAATGTAAGAGAAAAAAACAACATATAAAGCAAAATTATAAATTTCCTTATATGGCAGTTTCAGGAATGGGAAAAAATGCAAACAGCATAGCCCTCTGACATAGAAAAAAAGGCAAGAGGCATATAGGAATGGGGTCTTAAATAATGAAAATATTTGGCGCCAAGTATGACGCACGACACAAACAGAAAAATATTTTTTGGCAACAAAAACGTCCAGAAATCACACTCTCGCATCACAGAAGACGCAACCTTGTGAAGGATTCGGCGTCAACTAAGACGCCGGAAATGATGAAATTGCGTCAACGAACGTAACTTTGCGCCAAAAAAATCTTGCGCCAAGAATGACGCAATAAACTTTGGCATTTTGCGCCCTCGCGAGTCTAATTCTGCCCGCAAATTTAAAAGACAGTCAATTTGAAAAAGACTATACCCCAGGTAAGAAATACATTTTTCCTAAAAAAAAAACATTTCCCAGATTTGAAACTGACAGTCTGCAAAAGGAAATATACTGAAAACCGGAATCATGGCAAATATACTGTAAGTACAATACATATATTTAGAACTTTATAAAATACATAAAGTGCCAAACCATAGCTGAGAGTGTCTTAAGTAATGAAAACATACTTACCAAAAGACACCCATCTACATATAGCAGATAGCCAAACCAGTATTGAAACGGTTATCAGTAAAGGTAATGGAATATGAGAGTATATCGTCGATCTGAAAAGGGAGATAGGAGATGAATCTCTACGACCGATAACAGAGAACCTAAGAAATAGATCTCCCATGAGGAAACCATTGCATTCAATAGGTGATACTCCCTTCACATCGCTCTGACATTCACTGTACTCTGAGAGGAAGCGCATATCAACATAGAAATCTTAGCACAAACTTACTTCACCACCACCATAGGAGGAAAAGTTTGTAAAACTGAATTGTGGGTGTGGTGAGGGCTGTATTTATAGGCATTTTGAGGTTTGGGAAACTTTGCCCCTCCTGGTAGGATTGTATATCCCATACGTCACTAGCTCATGGCCAGCTTAGCAAGTTCTTGATCTTGAAAAAAGCTTACGAGCTGAAATGCGTAGATGACCTAACTTGGTAAGCTGGCCAGCTCTAATGATCTGATCGGTCCCTGCTGACATTCACCTATCTGCCGTTTCAAACAGCTAAAGCAACATTGGGGAGATTGTTGCAGCAAAGGAGTAACATTGAGGAGCAACATTGAGGACACTAAGACCCCTTTGAAATGGGTACATGCACATTCAGAGTAACCCGCAGCTTGCGATTATGCACCGGTAACCCGACCGAGCCATTGGCTAATCATATTGGACACGTGTGAGTATACACGTCACGGCCTGAGCTAACGGCCGATTTAGGAGACGCCAAATAACTGTTTGCAAAGGTAAAGGCACGGTCGGGGAAATACAGTATAAACCTTCGGATTCTGGTGAGTGAAAGCAAGTTTCTTGGGGCTTAAATATCTATTTACAATCTCCCTAATAAGCGTATGAATTGGAGTGACACTGTATTGACATTATTATAACCAACCCAAAGGATACTGTTTCAGCTTAAAACGGATATAAAAGGCTTTGATTAGCCAAGCTGCAATATTGGATACAGTTTTTTAAAAGATCAATTATAAGCTTTTTACCTGAATGTTAAAATAACTAAAATAAATGTACAATTGGATGCTATGATTTTTAAAGTATTAGTTTTATAACTGTTCAAAAGGTGCACCTTAGTAATTTAATATATATATATATATATATATATATATATATATATATATATATATTATATTTTTGTGTTTGTAAGAATTATATGCATTTAGAAATAAACTATTAATATTTTACATTTAAGTATATTTATTTTTAGCATTAATTTGAATTCATTTTATGTTCTTAACTATTAGGTAGAGCTGTTTATGCGCACTCTGATATTTGGTACTTATTATTTTTCAGTGTGAATATTGGGAAAATCACACTTTGTGAGTTGCAGAAACTACCTATTTGGGGTATTCCATTGTTACCTACTTTCCAGCCATGACTGTGAAGAAACCAGAGTAGGGAGCAACTGCTATACCCTGGGATCTGACAACTAATAGCAAATCACCCAAAACATTGGGGAAGATTCTGGGAACTGTAACTAGACCAAAAGGAAAAGCTACAAACTCATAGAGGCCTATTTATCAAATGTCTGTCGGACCTGATCCGACAGTGCGGATCAGGTCCGACAGACATTGCTGAATGCGGAGAGCAATACGCTCTCCGTATTCAGCATTGCACCAGCAGCTCACAAGAGCTGCTGCTGCAACGCCGCCCCCTGCAGACTTGCGGCCAATGGGCCGGCAGCAGAGAGGTGTCAATCAACCCGATCGTACTCGATCGGGTTGAATTGTGGCGACCTCTGTCCACCTGCTCAGAGCAGGTGGACAGGGTTATGAAGCAGTGGTCTTTAGACCGCTGCTTCATAACTGCTGTTTCTGGCGAGTCTGAAAACTCGCCAGAAACACGGGCGGGGCCATACGGCGCTTGATAAATGTGCCTCATAGTGTCTGTTCAAAAAATTAAAACAAATAAACTGGTGATGTTCCTTGTATATAGGAATGTGAATGTAGGCCTTCTTCGAGTCTATGGTTGTAATAAACTGACCCTGTAGGACAAAAGGAAGTACAGAACTGATTGTTTTCATCTTGAATGAGGGAACCCTCAAAATTTTGTTCAGAGTCCAGAATAGGTCTGAAAGTTCCCTTCTTCCTTGGAACAAATAAAATATTGGAGGAAAAAAAATCCTTCCCAAGTCTTCCAGATCTTGAATACATTGAAGGAAAGAAAAATCTCTTCTCTAAAGAGAAGAAACCTCCCTCTAAGAGACCTTGACCGAAAGCCTATTCTGCACCTCTGAGAAATAATCTCCAGTACCTAGGGGTCCTGAACACATTGAGACCAGGTCTTCTGAAAAAGGCTTAATCTGCCCCCAACCAAATACAATGCTGGACTGGGGACCATGCCTTCATGCAGATTCTGCATTGGAAGGAGACTTCTTAGATTGCTTGGATTGGGTTTCCAGTTAGAGTTTGTGGAATCTGATTTCTGAGAGGAAGAACATTTTTGGGTTCTGGACTGACAAAAGGAGCAAAAACAGTTATTGGATTTACCTTTAGATTTTTTATACTGTGGGGAAAAAAAGCTCTATTGCCACCTGTAAAACTGGGAATTATAGAATCCAAACCAGAAACAAATAAGATCTTTCCTTGGAAAGATAAGGAAAATAGATTAAACTTTGAGACTATATCTGCAGACCAAGATTTAAGCCACATGGCCCTTCTAGAAAGGACCGCCAAGGCCATATGCTAAGCATTAATGCAAAAAAAATTCAATTACGGCACCACAAATCAAAGAAATGGCTAAATCTTAAAACCCTAATGTGATCCTAAATATCTTCTAAAGAAGATTCTCTGACAAGGAATTGCACCAAAGGGAAGCATCTCCTTCAACACAAGCAATGACCACAGCAGGTTGAAATAACAAACCCCCTTGAAGAAAAGCTTTCCTGATATAGTTTTCTAGCTTCTTATCTCTGGAGCTCTGAAAAAAAGTGCCATCTTCTAAAGGGATCGTGGTTCCTTTAGCCAGAGTAGAAATTGCAGCATCCACCTTTTTTTTTAAATATTTTTTATTAGGATATGCGAAATACATATACAGTAACACATTATTGTCAGTGAGCTATTATCAACAGAGGGTCTTTTTCAGAAAGTATGCTTCAGTGAACCCATTCCATTGTTTGCAGTGACCCTACATTTTTCTAGTTAGGCTGGGTCCAATGTCTTTAGTTAACATCAAGGAAGAAACATTCATGCTCTTTGACAATGTAAAACAGAAAGCGGATAACAAGATAACTGTGAAACATCAGATCGAACACATGGTATGCAAACATCTCCAACAGATAGTAGTAAATCTATTCACATCAATACTGTTAATGCACCAATATTTGTCGATTTAGAAAGGAGCTGTCAACTATTGAGATATCGCTGAGTGAAGAAAAAAGGAAAGAAGAGGGGGAGGAAGAAAAAAAAAAGGGGAAAGACGGGGATGGGGGGGGCGGAGAGGAGAATGGGAGGGGGAAGTGGGGGAAGGCAGCCGTAGGGTCATATTTGGTGCAGGTCATGCCCCTGTGGTATAAAGCAGTATTGTAATCTGGGATATTATATAATGAGGGCAAAGGAAGGTCTCACATGGGACCATGATCCCAGATCAGAACTTGGAGGTTTTCAGAACCATGGATGTGGGATACATATGATTCCATCGATTTGAGCTGGTGATATGTTGCCCCCTCACTCTCAGAGAATGAATGTGAGCCGCCGCTGTCCACTGTCTTAGCTTGTTGGCTAAAAGCCTGTCGGCTTTGTTGCCTTTATAGCAATACAACTCCTTAGGCCTAAGGAGTCCATCAGCTATTCATTCAGTTTCCAACTGGACTATCCATTATTTAAGGTCCGCAAGCTGCTTAGAGAGTCGAGGTGTAGGGTTTGTTTTATGTTCCATAGACAATTTGCGAAAATTCACTAACAATTGTGCTAAAGTTTTTCCTTTGCATTTTTTTGAGCCGCCGCTATTTTGATAAAGGATCCCCGTATGTAAGCCTTCAATGTGGCTCACAATGTGAAATCATCCACTGTGCCAGAATCATTCACCTCCAAAAATTCCTCCAAATCTCTAGCAATGGAAACAGCAGTATCTGGATCTTAGAATACGGTCGGCAAGAGCCGCCATGTCGGGGAATGTTGCAGTTCCATCGGTGATTATAAAGTGATATGGACGGGGTCATGATCTGACCAAGGGCACTGAGGAATCCATGACCTGGCTATACAATCCAAAAGTCTTGGTTCGCAAAAGAAGAAATCTATTCGCGAATAAGAACGGTGGACTGACGAGAAATAAGTATAGTCACGTGAGGACGCGTTGGGAGCACGCCAGATATCAAATAGGTTCAACTGGGACATGAGATTCTTAAATTAGTGTGAAAGGTCGGCTAATACCTTATCGGATTTACGAGCTTTATTAGATTTCTTGTCAAGATGGGAATCCCAAACAATGTTAAAATCCCCTGCAATGAGGAGGAAGCCTTGGCGTATGCACTCCAATTTATTCAGGAATTTACGCAGAACTCGAATGTGCTGTTTGTTAGGACCATAGTACAAAGCTAGAGTATAAACAACACCATCAAGTTTGCAGATAAGAATAAGATATCTGCCTAATGGGTCTGCTTCGACATGTATGTTTTCATAAGAAATATCTTTTTGGATAAGAATAGCAACCCCTCTCGATTTTTGAGAAAAGCTTGCTGCTTCAACAACTGGGAACAGCTTGGATTGGATGGGAATTTTTGTACCTCTTAACCAATGGGTTTCTTGTAAAAAAAAACAGACGGGCACTACTTTTATAGAGAGACCGCAGAAAAATACTTCGCTTGGTTGGGGAGTATAGCCCCCTAATGTTTTGAGTGATACAGTTATACGGTATTATGGGAAGGTTGTATATAGGGCTACTGAAAGGGAGGGGAGAGGAAAAAAAAAGTTGGGGGTAGGAGGGGAAAGAGAAAGAAGAGTTAGAGAGAAGGAAAGAATTAAAAGTCACTCAGCAAGGATCTGAAGATAGAAGGTTAGCAATTTTTCTGGTAGGGTTGTGCGGTATTCGAGGAAGGTAAACCGCGTTGGTAGCCTCTGAAATAAAATTCAGAGTACTTTAGAGGGGGGGGGGAGAGAAAAAAAACAAACAATGAAAGCTGGCAGCAAGGTGATAGCAACGAATAAAGGGAGGGGGGGGACCCCAGGCCACAAAATAAATTAAAAGAACACAAATCAACATAAAACAAGATAAGACAGACAAACAAGAAATAAGGCACATACGACTACAAGACAAACCAAACAGATAAAAACAAACAATAATAAGAAAACCAGACAGGACAACATAAAGTACACATAATGAACATGGCAAAAGGGGAAAAAAGGCAGTTGATACTATTAAGTAGATGAGGTCAATATACCAACATTTGGAAAATTGGAACAATATTAGGCACAGGATAAAGTAACATTTTATCTACATATAACCTAGTCCATTAAACACAATAACAAACAAATAGTAGATGTACATTAGTAAGATAATGCTGGTACATGACATGACCTAAAAAAGCATTTGAACTATGATTAAATTCTATATGAACACCTAGGTGGCATCAGAGCTAGAACAGCATGAACAGTGGTTAGTGAAACTAAACGCATGACCAACAGTTCCTGTTAATTCCCCCTAGCCCTAGCACAATTGGGGGTGCATCCAGTAATTAGGTAGGGTCTAGTGAGGAGTGCAGGTATATAAGGATTCAGCGCTCCCTAAGTAGTGCAGTAAAACATCTCTGTCAAGCAATGGACAATGATTGCATTAAGGATAAATGCTAATAGAGATGAAAAAATGTTCAACATGAATGATATAAAAGTCCAAAACGATGGATGAGAGAATGATGAATTGATGAAGGTGAAAAATGAAGATGAAGTTGAAGAGAAAAAGGAAAAAACACAATATGGTTGCACAGTACCGTGTCTCTATGAAGTCCTAGATAGTCAGGCAATAATCATGGTACTCACAACCTCAGAATTACTAGATCGATGAAAGGTCCTTGAGATAAGGTAGACTTTTTCCTCCTCTTTGTGATATATCACCGATGTTTTTAGTGTAGTATAGCTCAAATGAGACTCCAAATGCTGTGTCACACTTAGAGTATGCCTGTTGTCAGAAGCAGCTGTAGCTTGAAGGAAACTTCCTTGTCAAAAGTATCCAAGATGAGAGATGCTGAAAAAGATAAACACAGCGCATTCCTTCTAAGAGTAAAAGTTTTTATTGGCACATAAAAGCGCTTATTTAAAATCACACTTACAAAATATATAAAAATTCATGCACATAATAAAATGTGTAGTCAACCGCTCTACTACGCCGTCTAACGGATTACCAGCAGGACAGGAGCTGGATGGAAAGGGCCGCAAACGAGACTGGCGCCAGGTAGCACTCGTGGGCACTCCGTCGAGCTTGGATAGTCCGGAAGCGTGCGTGACGTCGAGCGTTGATGACCTCAACGTGTTTCGTCCTATAGCGTTAGGACTTTCTCAAGAGGGAGTTGATGTCACTAGTTGCCGGGTAGACTCGTAAATAGCAGCAGGGTAAACCTGATTGGTTCAAAACACAGGTAACCTTAAATCATGTGATAAAACAGCGTGTGCTGTATACGGTTATACCCAAGCAGCAGTGAGATGCAAAGGTACAGGTTATATTGTGTTTAAAACATTATTATCAAATTAATTGTATAACACAATTCTACAAACACATGTATATGGAACTGAGAATAACACATGAAAAAAATAATAAATAAAAGGAGATTGCATGAGATAAAAATATTGAATACGATAAAAAGTATAAGAAAGTGAATTTTGGGACCAAAGCTAATGATTTCGCCTGTTTACTTGCACTAATATCAAGCGGAGGGTAGGCTATAAGAAAGAGTATAAAACAAAGAGTATAAAATAAAACCCACTGGTATCAGGGCAGTCTGAGTAGAGTGAAATGCTTAATTTTTTACATGAAGGCATTTAGGTCAAGATCTATATTTAGACCCTTGGGATTCAAAGTGTCTAGTTCATGAATCCAAAAAGTCTCTCTCTGGCGGAGAGTTCTAAGTCTGTTTATATGTTTACTAGGAGGTACCTCTTCAATAATTTTTACTTTTAGACAATCGGGATTGGACTTATGTTTGTGTTTGAAATAATAAGATACGCTATGTGTATCAAGTTCATGTGTGATGTTATACTTGTGTTCGCTGAACCTCTTTCTCATAGTTCTCTTCGTACGCCCGATATAAATTAGTTTACAACTACAACTCAACATGTATACAACATAAGTAGAACTACATGTTGATCTGTTTTTGATATTGTATTTCTTTTCCTGCATAGAATCATGAAAGTGATCCTGTTTGCAGATGTGAGGGCACATTCCACATCTTGCTACCCCACATCTCTTGGTACCTAAAGAGGGAACTAACCAATTATCACATATGGTATTTTTCAGAGATGTTTGCTTTATCGGTCTTAGTTTTGATGGAGCCAAAATGTTTTTAAGATCCCTGTTTTTCTTGTAAGTGATAGTAGGTCTATCGGGAAGAGAGTTACCTAAAATTGGGTCAGCTTTAAGGATGCCCCAATGTGTGTTCATGATTCTTTCTATATATTTACTGCCCTGGCTATATGTTGTGATGAACCTGATGTTATCATCTTTATTTCTCTCTCTGGTGAGTGATGGATTGAGCATTTCCTTCCTATCCATCTTATCTACTTCCTTTTTAACTTCCTCTAATAGTTCCTTTTTGTAACCCTTTTCTTTGAATCTATTGTCCAGTATGTTTACTTCTTTCTCATAGTCTGATGGATGGGTACAGTTCCTTTTAATACGCTGATATTGGCCTAGTGGTATGTTCTGTTTCCATCTCCTGAGATGGCCACTATTAGCATTAAGTAATCCATTTTTGTCGGTCAGTTTCCAAAAATTCTTTACTGCTACCTTATTATCTGTTCTCTTGAAAAGTGTGAGATCTAAAAAATCTATGTGCTCCCTATGTGTATTGTGAGTGAATTTTAGATTAAATATATTGTTGTTGATGTGTTCCAGAAAGTTGGTAATGTGGGACACCTCACCTTTCCAAATGATTATAATATCATCGATATAGCGATGGTAATGTATGATGTTACCCATGAAGGGATTATTTTGCCAGATGTAATTGGTTTCAAAGTTACCCATGTAAATATTCGCATATGATGGTGCAAAGGTGGTACCCATCGCAGTCCCCTGTATTTGCAATATATAGTTATGGTCTAAAATAAATTTGATGCAAGATAGCAAGAATTCTATTTGTTCAGATGCCAATTCACTTAATAGCAAGGCGTCTCTGATGGCTTCTATACCTTGATGGTGGGGGATGCAGGTATATAGAGCAGTCATGTCACATGTGAGCCAGGTGTAGTCATTATCCCAATTTAGTCCTTCAAAAGTATTTATTATATGTGTTGTGTCTCTAATAAAAGAAGGGATCTTCTTAACTATGGGTTGTAAGAAGTGATCGATATATGTGGATAGGTTACTGGTAAGGGAGTTGATACCTGAAATAATGGTTCTCCCCGGGGGGTCTGTAAGGGACTTATGTACTTTAGGGAGGTGGTAAAAGAGGGGGATACTTTTCAAGACAACAGATAATAAGGTAGCAGTAAAGAATTTTAGGAAACTGACCGACAAAAATGGATTACTTAATGCTAATAGTGGCCATCTCAGGAGATGGAAACAGAACATACCACTAGGCCAATATCAGCGTATTAAAAGGAACTGTACCCATCCATCAGACTATGAGAAAGAAGTAAACATACTGGACAATAGATTCAAAGAAAAGTTCCCTCTTTAGGTACCAAGAGATGTGGGGTAGCAAGATGTGGAATGTGCCCTCACATCTGCAAACAGGATCACTTTCATGATTCTATGCAGGAAAAGAAATACAATATCAAAAACAGATCAACATGTAGTTCTACTTATGTTGTATACATGTTGAGTTGAAGTTGTAAACTAATTTATATCGGGCGTACGAAGAGAACTATGAGAAAGAGGTTCAGCGAACACAAGTATAACATCACACATGAACTTGATACACATAGCGTATCTTATCATTTCAAACACAAACATAAGTCCAATCCCGATTGTCTAAAAGTAAAAATTATTGAAGAGGTACCTCCTAGTAAACATATAAACAGACTTAGAACTCTCCGCCAGAGAGAGACTTTTTGGATTCATGAACTAGACACTTTGAATCCCAAGGGTCTAAATATAGATCTTGACCTAAATGCCTTCATGTAAAAAATTAAGCATTTCACTCTACTCAGACTGCCCTGATACTAGTGGGTTTTGTTTTATACTCTTTGTTTTATACTCTTTCTTATAGCCTACCCTCCGCTTGATATTAGTGCAAGTAAACAGGCGAAATCATTAGCTTTGGTCCCAAAATTCACTTTCTTATACTTTTTATCGTATTCAATATTTTTATCTCATGCAATCACTTTTTATTTATTATTTTTTTCATGTGTTATTCTCAGTTCCATATACATGTGTTTGTAGAATTGTGTTATACAATTAATTTGATAATAATGTTTTAAACACAATATAACCTGTACCTTTGCATCTCACTGCTGCTTGGGTATAACCGTATACAGCACACGCTGTTTTATCACATGAATTAAGGTTACCTGTGTTTTGAACCAATCAGGTTTACCTTGCTGCTATTTACGAGTCTACCCGGCAACTAGTGACATCAACTCCCTCTTGAGAAAGTCCTAACGCTATAGGACGAAACGCGTTGAGGTCATCAACGCTTGACGTCACGCACGCTTCCGGACTATCCAAGCTCGACAGAGTGCCCACGAGTGCTACCTGGTGCCAGTCTCGTTTGCGGCCCTTTCCATCCAGCTCCTGTCCCGCTGGTAATCCGTTAGACGGCGTAGTAGAGCGGTTGACTACACATTTTATTATGTGCATGAATTTTTATATATCTTGTAAGTGTGATTTTAAATAAGCGCTTTTATGTGCCAATAAAAACTTTTACTCTTAGAAGGAATGCGCTGTGTTTATCTTTTTCAGCATCTCTCATCTTGGATACTTTTGACAAGGAAGTTTCCTTCAAGCTACAGCTGCTTCTGACAACAGGCATACTCTAAGTGTGACACAGCATTTGGAGTCTCATTTGAGCTATACTACACTAAAAACATCGGTGATATATCACAAAGAGGAGGAAAAAGTCTACCTTATCTCAAGGACCTTTCATCGATCTAGTAATTCTGAGGTTGTGAGTACCATGATTATTGCCTGACTATCTAGGACTTCATAGAGACACGGTACTGTGCAACCATATTGTGTTTTTTCCCTTTTCTTTTCAACTTCATCTTCATTTTTCACCTTCATCAATTCATCATTCTCTCATCCATCGTTTTGGACTTTTATATCATTCATGTTGAACATTTTTTCATCTCTATTAGCATTTATCCTTAATGCAATCATTGTCCATTGCTTGACAGAGACGTTTTACTGCACTACTTAGGGAGCGCTGAATACTGTTTTCTGTTTGTTCACCTTTTTTCCTGTTTTTATTCATAGCGATCCCTGGATTTAGTGTTTATATATATATATATATATATATAGGATACAAAGAAAAGTCCGGATCCTCAAATGCAGATAAAACATAAATCCTTTATTTGATAATGCAGGTAAAAGCATAGAGTATCGGCAGATACAGTTATTTAAACCAAGACTGACATTTTAACATAGACAGCTGGGCAATCTGCAGCAGACATGTTTCGTGCCTTCAGGCACTTGTTCACTGCTCACAGGTGTCCCAGCTCATTATCCTTAAATAGGTATTTCTTAAAGGTATAGAGACTCAAATGAGTAAATGGTAATCTAATTATTGTCTATGTTAATAACTATTATAATATATACAAATCACAGATACATATATACATATGAAAGTCACTAAGCTCAGATAAACACTTCAGTTCATACACTTAAAAATACTAATATGAACTATTGAAGATTAAATATGAATAAATACACATAAACTCTGTTCATAATCTTATAACCTAATGCATATAGTGAACAATCATAATATAGAGGGGCAGTATACAAAGACATGTGTATTAAATAGAGTGTGGAAGTCTAAGGATTAGATTTATACTATCCCCTGTTTAATGTATAAATATACAAAATTCCTCTCTTATTTATGTTAAATATACAAATCTATGTCCCTTCTAAAATTTAATCCTTGCGGAATGATAGTATTGAGGGAAAAAATCCAGAATACTTCCCTAGTATCTAGCTTTGTTTCTCTGTCACCTCCCCTCTTCCATAGGGGTACATGGTCTATTGCTTGGACCATTAATAGGCTGGCATCAGAGTTGTGATGCTCTCGAAAATGCCTAGCTATTGGGGTGTCAGACTCAATATCATCTATTGACCTGAGGTGTGCCAAGAATCTGTCCTTTAAGGATCTCTTAGTTTTTCCCACATACTGTTTATAGCACCCCCTACAGGTCAATAGATATATTACATGTGTGGTGTTACAGTTTAGATAAAAATTAATTTTGTACGTTTTTTGAAGATGGGTTGAAACAAATGTTTCCCCCTCTGATACATGATCACAGGTCTTACAAACATTCCTTCTGCATTTGAAAAAGCCTTTCCGCTTTTTCAACCAACACGTTGCAGAACCACTGCCAGAGCTGTCAGAGGGAGAAACATAGTTTCCTATAGTTTTCCCCTTCTTAGAGATAAAGTCACATCCTTTTTGAATTATTTTCTTTAATGCCAAATCTGTATATAAGATTGGAATACATTCTTTTATGATGTTACACACTTCCCCATATTCCAGACTGTAAGTTGTTATAAATTTGGGTCTATTTTCATCCTGCTTATCCTTATTGTACCCCTGTCTTTTACGATATCTTAACAGTTCATTCCTTGGTATGACGTTTACATCATTCCTAGCTTTTTCTAACACTCTAGGGGAATAACCCCTATCCAATAATCTTTCAGTAATCAAATTAGCTTGAGTTTCATAACTTTCATTAGTAGTACAATTTCTCTTGGCCCTTATGTATTGACCCTTAGGAATACCATTTAGGGTATGCCTTGGATGACATGAGTTATATTCTAGAATAGTATTACCTGCTGAGGCCTTTCTAAATAGATCTGTTTCTATCATCTCCTGTGTGGCACTACCCTTTAATGTTATATCCAGGAAGCAGATTGAGCTCTTATGCTGTTCCCCTATCAGCTTAATGCCACAGTTATTATTATTCAAATAATCACAAAATCCTTCTATTTCACTTTCCTCACCATCAATTATAAAAATCAGATCATCTATGAATCTTGCATAGAAAATGATCTTATTACGGAGGGGGTTGCCATCTCCAAAGACGTGGAACCGCTCCCACCATCCCATAAAGAGATTGGCGTAACAGGGGGCAAACTTGGCCCCCATAGCGGTTCCACGCCTCTGGAGATAGAAACCTCCCTCGAACATAAAATAATTGTGAGTCAATAGGTATTCAATTGATGTCAGAATAAATTGTTTGGTGGTCACATCATAATTGCTATGTGTATCTAAAAAATATCCAATAGCATCTAGCCCTTTATCATGTTTGATAGCTGTATATAGTGAGGTTACATCTACCACCAAAAACCTATAAGATGACTTCCATTTAATATTCTGCAATTTTACCAGTAAGGAGGTGGTGTCTTGTATAAAGCTTGGAAGTTCTTTCACCAATGGCTGCAAGTAACTATCTATGAGCTCCGAAAGAGATTCATTTAATGAATTTATACCAGCAATTATGGGACGCCCCGGGGGATTAAACATGTCTTTGTGCGTTTTAGGGAGGTAGTGAAATATAGGTGTCACTGGATACTCTGGGATTAACATATCCTCAATAGCCTGATTAATGACATTATTGTATCTAGCGTGTTTTACTATATCTTTCAAAATTTCTTTGTACTGTAAAGTTGGATTTTCTTTTAATTTTACATATACTTCCTTATCACTTAATTGTCTACTGGCTTCTTTTAAGTATGAATCCCTATTAAGTACTACCACATTTCCCCCCTTGTCTGAGGCTCTCACCACAATTTTGGTATTGTCTGAAATCTTTTTAAGTGCCTGTTTTTCTTTAAAGGATAAATTATGTCTTTGTTTCTTCTCTTTCTTAGAATACACAGGAACTATCTAATACGTTAATTACGGAAAGAGATATAGATTTGTCTAAATTTAAGAAGAAAAGCAATTTCTATCCGGTGCACTCTAGAACTCACCCGGTGGAGACCTTCCAAAAAGTAGTTGAGGAAAAACTAAGGGAACTTGATAAGAAAGAGAAGAAACAAAGACATAATTTATCCTTTAAAGAAAAACAGGCACTTAAAAAGATTTCAGACAATACCAAAATTGTGGTGAGAGCCTCAGACAAGGGGGGAAATGTGGTAGTACTTAATAGGGATTCATACTTAAAAGAAGCCAGTAGACAATTAAGTGATAAGGAAGTATATGTAAAATTAAAAGAAAATCCAACTTTACAGTACAAAGAAATTTTGAAAGATATAGTAAAACACGCTAGATACAATAATGTCATTAATCAGGCTATTGAGGATATGTTAATCCCAGAGTATCCAGTGACACCTATATTTCACTACCTCCCTAAAACGCACAAAGACATGTTTAATCCCCCGGGGCGTCCCATAATTGCTGGTATAAATTCATTAAATGAATCTCTTTCGGAGCTCATAGATAGTTACTTGCAGCCATTGGTGAAAGAACTTCCAAGCTTTATACAAGACACCACCTCCTTACTGGTAAAATTGCAGAATATTAAATGGAAGTCATCTTATAGGTTTTTGGTGGTAGATGTAACCTCACTATATACAGCTATCAAACATGATAAAGGGCTAGATGCTATTGGATATTTTTTAGATACACATAGCAATTATGATGTGACCACCAAACAATTTATTCTGACATCAATTGAATACCTATTGACTCACAATTATTTTATGTTCGAGGGAGGTTTCTATCTCCAGAGGCGTGGAACCGCTATGGGGGCCAAGTTTGCCCCCTGTTACGCCAATCTCTTTATGGGATGGTGGGAGCGGTTCCACGTCTTTGGAGATGGCAACCCCCTCCGTAATAAGATCATTTTCTATGCAAGATTCATAGATGATCTGATTTTTATAATTGATGGTGAGGAAAGTGAAATAGAAGGATTTTGTGATTATTTGAATAATAATAACTGTGGCATTAAGCTGATAGGGGAACAGCATAAGAGCTCAATCTGCTTCCTGGATATAACATTAAAGGGTAGTGCCACACAGGAGATGATAGAAACAGATCTATTTAGAAAGGCCTCAGCAGGTAATACTATTCTAGAATATAACTCATGTCATCCAAGGCATACCCTAAATGGTATTCCTAAGGGTCAATACATAAGGGCCAAGAGAAATTGTACTACTAATGAAAGTTATGAAACTCAAGCTAATTTGATTACTGAAAGATTATTGGATAGGGGTTATTCCCCTAGAGTGTTAGAAAAAGCTAGGAATGATGTAAACGTCATACCAAGGAATGAACTGTTAAGATATCGTAAAAGACAGGGGTACAATAAGGATAAGCAGGATGAAAATAGACCCAAATTTATAACAACTTACAGTCTGGAATATGGGGAAGTGTGTAACATCATAAAAGAATGTATTCCAATCTTATATACAGATTTGGCATTAAAGAAAATAATTCAAAAAGGATGTGACTTTATCTCTAAGAAGGGGAAAACTATAGGAAACTATGTTTCTCCCTCTGACAGCTCTGGCAGTGGTTCTGCAACGTGTTGGTTGAAAAAGCGGAAAGGCTTTTTCAAATGCAGAAGGAATGTTTGTAAGACCTGTGATCATGTATCAGAGGGGGAAACATTTGTTTCAACCCATCTTCAAAAAACGTACAAAATTAATTTTTATCTAAACTGTAACACCACACATGTAATATATCTATTGACCTGTAGGGGGTGCTATAAACAGTATGTGGGAAAAACTAAGAGATCCTTAAAGGACAGATTCTTGGCACACCTCAGGTCAATAGATGATATTGAGTCTGACACCCCAATAGCTAGGCATTTTCGAGAGCATCACAACTCTGATGCCAGCCTATTAATGGTCCAAGCAATAGACCATGTACCCCTATGGAAGAGGGGAGGTGACAGAGAAACAAAGCTAGATACTAGGGAAGTATTCTGGATTTTTTCCCTCAATACTATCATTCCGCAAGGATTAAATTTTAGAAGGGACATAGATTTGTATATTTAACATAAATAAGAGAGGAATTTTGTATATTTATACATTAAACAGGGGATAGTATAAATCTAATCCTTAGACTTCCACACTCTATTTAATACACATGTCTTTGTATACTGCCCCTCTATATTATGATTGTTCACTATATGCATTAGGTTATAAGATTATGAACAGAGTTTATGTGTATTTATTCATATTTAATCTTCAATAGTTCATATTAGTATTTTTAAGTGTATGAACTGAAGTGTTTATCTGAGCTTAGTGACTTTCATATGTATATATGTATCTGTGATTTGTATATATTATAATAGTTATTAACATAGACAATAATTAGATTACCATTTACTCATTTGAGTCTCTATACCTTTAAGAAATACCTATTTAAGGATAATGAGCTGGGACACCTGTGAGCAGTGAACAAGTGCCTGAAGGCACGAAACATGTCTGCTGCAGATTGCCCAGCTGTCTATGTTAAAATGTCAGTCTTGGTTTAAATAACTGTATCTGCCGATACTCTATGCTTTTACCTGCATTATCAAATAAAGGATTTATGTTTTATCTGCATTTGAGGATCCGGACTTTTCTTTGTATCCTATACACTTTTTCAGCGCTCTTTGGATGAAGTGAGCGCTGTAGCTTGGATCCCCTGCGCAGTACGTCTATGAGTGACGTCTCCCACGCTCCAGTGTGCCGTAGCCAGGAAGGAGGAAGCATTAGACGGGTAGTGTGAGCGCAAGGCGAGTGTTTGTTACATATATATATATATATATATTCTTTGTATTGATCACTGTTTTTAGGATTTTAAATTTATTTTGATTTATTTGCACCATCTATTATCATGTCTGTCTCTAACACAGATATGGATAACACTGAAAGTTTTTTTGGGGACTCCCATTCTAGACACTCTAGGAACAGATCCCATGATTTGCTTAATATAGCATCCACTGAATGTCTAATAGAATCTACAGATCCAACAGAGTTATTTAAAGATTTAGAGAAATTGCTGACTAATGACACCAAAGAATGGCAAGATCTAATTCTATTAGATAATTATGTACTACACAACATAGTGCCACGAGGTCTCAGGATTTTCAAATATCCAGCGTTTGACCTAGAAGAAGTTGAATTTAGTACTGATTGGGATAAAGCTTTATCGGATTGCTCTATGATTCTGATCAAAATTTTGATCAGATATAGAGAATATAAACTCAAAAAGGTTAGTACAGCACTAGATGCATTACTACCTAAGATACAGCCCTTTAGTAATGATGAAAAGTGGAAAACCTTAAATGATAATATTCAAAGGAGAAATGAGAAACTTAATAAGGAGATTGAAATTAACAAATATAAAAAATTGTGTAGGGATATGGAGGACTATAATCTAGATAGGGTCTACACATATAAGAAAAAACAGACCAACAATAACAATAAATTCTCTACACATAAACCACATACCCCAAGAACCAATAACCAGGAATCAGAATAACCACAATCCAAACTTTGATAAAGTGAAGCAACCCACAAGTTCGTATGAAAATACAGGACAGGCTACATCCAATTCTAAAATTATGGAGGAGAAATCAAGATCTTCTAAAAGCAATGGAGAAAATAACAAAATATCACACCATAGAAAAGATTTACAAACCAATAACCATACATCTAGGGGCCAAATACATCATGATTCATACATTCCACACAACAGACCTAATTACCATTTTGATCACAATGCTCCTGATACTCTCCCCAGGAGACAATACCCTGAACCACCTGAACCACCCAATAAACAAAGTACATACGCTCAAAATAGATATGAACATCCCCATTATCGTAGGGAATATGATCATAATTGGGATACCCAGGGAGCTAGACCTAGAGTATCTGATCTGTATCAGAATGATCAATATCATACCGAACATACTCAGAGAAACCATAATGAAAAATATTTTTTAGGGAGGGAGGGGGAACCAACACCCTACATAGACCCTCACATCTATCAGAGAACGAGGGAAAAACGAGACAATCACAATCCATCGGATTTTCCAAACACAACCCACAATCAAAAGAGAAAAAGAATAAGCGAGGGACAACAGCAGGAAGAAAGTTACAATTAATTAAAACTAAAAAGGAACAGAATAAGATAGAGAAAACATCTACAATTTATCAGATAGAAAATTGGATACATGTGAGACCAATCTCCTGGCTAAAGGGTTAAATTATGCTCCAAAAGCCGGCCCCAACAAATTTCAAACATACATCGATTTACAGCAGTACGTAAGGAAGCTTACATTGAAACGGTATTTTATCAAAAATCCTCCATATACCAACAACAATATACTATATACAGCATCTAATACTATGTAATTGAAAGAAATTAGTTGCTAAATTACAAGTACAGGTCCTAATAATAGTCCAATCAATACACCACCATCTTTAAGCCCGCCCACTCTAGATACAAACATCACATCAGAGCCTGATCTGGATTGGAGTATCCATAAAGACGATAATCCTAAGATCATTCAAACACATTTTAAAAGAAAATCTTCCTTTTATCCAGTAGGGGCACAAGGGGAATACATTAGTATTTTTAACAAATTGGTCAATGATGATTTTTCAAAATTATGGGAGCAAAATAAAGGAAAATGGGTGAATAGATTTAATGACAATCTCACCAGGGAGGAGAGACATACATTATCTACATTGAAAGCAGACACTAGTATAGTTATAAGGGCTGCAGACAAAGGAGGGGGGGTCGTCATCCAGAACAGGTCAAATTACACCAAGGAAGCGTCCAATATCCTTGGCGACTCAAATACATATAAAAAATAAAATTTTAATCCCACGGAAAATTTTACCAAAAAACTATTTAATATTCTAAAGCTGGCTAAAATTAGGAACATCATTACCAGAGATGAATTTAATTTCATTTCGGAACCACATCCAAGTATCCCTCTCTTTTACCACCTCCCTAAAGTACACAAGTCCCTTACAGACCCCCCGGGGAGACCCATTATTTCAGGTATCAACTCCCTTACCAGTAACCTATCCACATATATCGATCACTTCTTACAACCCATAGTTAAGAAGATCCCTTCTTTTATTAGAGACACAACACATGTAATAAATACTTTTGAAGGACTAAATTGGGATAATGACTACACCTGGCTCACATGTGACGTGACTGCTCTATATACCTGCATCCCCCACCATCAAGGTATAGAAGCCATCAGAGACGCCTTGCTATTAAGTGAATTGGCATCTGAACAAATAGAATTCTTGCTATCTTGCATCAAATTTATTTTAGACCATAACTATTTTGAATTTGAAAGGAATTTCTATTTGCAAATACAGGGGACTGCGATGGGTACCACCTTTGCACCATCATATGCGAATATTTACATGGGTAACTTTGAAACCAATTACATCTGGCAAAATAATCCCTTCATGGGTAACATCATACATTACCATCGCTATATCGATGATATTATAATCATTTGGAAAGGTGAGGTGTCCCACATTACCAACTTTCTGGAACACATCAACAACAATATATTTAATCTAAAATTCACTCACAATACACATAGGGAGCACATAGATTTTTTTAGATCTCACACTTTTCAAGACAACAGATAATAAGGTAGCAGTAAAGAAGTTTAGGAAACTGACCGACAAAAATGGATTACTTAATGCTAATAGTGGCCATCTCAGGAGATGGAAACAGAACATACCACTAGGCCAATATCAGCGTATTAAAAGGAACTGTACCCATACATCAGACTATGAGAAAGAAGTAAACATACTGGACAATAGATTCAAAGAAAAGGGTTACAAAAAGGAACTATTAGAGGAAGTTAAAAAGGAAGTAGATAAGATGGATAGGAAGGAAATGCTCAATCCATCACTCACCAGAGAGAGAAATAAAGATGATAACATCAGGTTCATCACGACATATAGCCAGGGCAGTAAATATATAGAAATAATCATGAACACACATTGGGGCATCCTTAAAGCTGACCCAATTTTAGGTAACTCTCTTCCCGATAGACCTACTATCACTTACAAGAAAAACAGGGATCTTAAAAACATTTTGGCTCCATCAAAACTAAGACCGATAAAGCAAACATCTCTGAAAAATACCATATGTGATAATTGGTTAGTTCCCTCTTTAGGTACCAAGAGATGTGGGGTAGCAAGATGTGGAATGTGCCCTCACATCTGCAAACAGGATCACTTTCATGATTCTATGCAGGAAAAGAAATACAATATCAAAAACAGATCAACATGTAGTTCTACTTATGTTGTATACATGTTGAGTTGTAGTTGTAAACTAATTTATATCGGGCGTACGAAGAGAACTATGAGAAAGAGGTTCAGCGAACACAAGTATAACATCACACATGAACTTGATACACATAGCGTATCTTATCATTTCAAACACAAACATAAATCCAATCCCGATTGTCTAAAAGTAAAAATTATTGAAGAGGTACCTCCTAGTAAACATATAAACAGACTTAGAACTCTCCGCCAGAGAGAGACTTTTTGGATTCATGAACTAGACACTTTGAATCCCAAGGGTCTAAATATAGATCTTGACCTAAATGCCTTCATGTAAAAAATTAAGCATTTCACTCTACTCAGACTGCCCTGATACCAGTGGGTTTTGTTTTATACTCTTTGTTTTATACTCTTTCTTATAGCCTACCCTCCGCTTGATATTAGTGCAAGTAAACAGGCAAAATCATTAGCTTTGGTCCCAAAATTCACTTTCTTATACTTTTTATCGTATTCAATATTTTTATCTCATGCAATCTCCTTTTATTTATTATTTTTTTCATGTGTTATTCTCAGTTCCATATACATGTGTTTGTAGAATTGTGTTATACAATTAATTTGATAATAATGTTTTAAACACAATATAACCTGTACCTTTGCATCTCACTGCTGCTTGGGTATAACCGTATACAGCACACGCTGTTTTATCACATGATTTAAGGTTACCTGTGTTTTGAACCAATCAGGTTTACCCTGCTGCTATTTACGAGTCTACCCGGCAACTAGTGACATCAACTCCCTCTTGAGAAAGTCCTAACGCTATAGGACGAAACGCGTTGAGGTCATCAACGCTCGACGTCACGCACGCTTCCGGACTATCCAAGCTCGACGGAGTGCCCACGAGTGCTACCTGGCGCCAGTCTCGTTTGCGGCCCTTTCCATCCAGCTCCTGTCCTGCTGGTAATCCGTTAGACGGCGTAGTAGAGCGGTTGACTACACATTTTATTATGTGCATGAATTTTTATATATCTTGTAAGTGTGATTTTAAATAAGCGCTTTTATGTGCCAATAAAAACTTTTACTCTTAGAAGGAATGCGCTGTGTTTATCTTTTTCAGGTATATAACGATGTTAGAGCGAAGGTATCGGGCCAGTTCACTAGGGTATGGAAGAATCAGAGCCACACTATATATGGGGTTAGATTACACCCTGATTCTAGGGGCCCAGTACGCTCGACACCATTGGTGATCAGATAACCAAGACGGGGGGGGGGGGGGGAGAGAGGTGCTCAGCTAATTCCCAAGGATAACTAATCTAGGTGGAATCACCCCAGAAACTATATCATCCCCCTGTAGATCTAGGGCCCAGTTTACCATATGTAGTGAGAGAAGGACCCGACCCGCGGGAGGGGAAACTCTAAAACGTCCCAGCCAAGAGGGGGGGGGGAAGGGGTTCTCCTAGAGATAAATCAAGGGTGGTCAATTAGTGTAAGTGGGCTAGGTCATTAAGATAAGTGCGCTAACAGAAACGCTAGGCAAGCTATAATAAGGTTCTTAATAAACAGAAACAACAACATATGTGGAAGCGTTAAAGCTAAAACAGTATAAATGATAAACAAGGGATAATGTCGACTGTTCTTCATGAGTATGACCACCTAAAGAGAAAAAAATAATAATAATACACATATACACCGTCTCAATGTGACAATAACATGGAATATATGAAAACCATGTATTTAAGGGTATCTTAAAGTCCTTCTACAGAATCAGGGCATGTAAACAGACATGTTACCCTTGGAATCATCTCTCATTCAGCTATTTTCTTCTTCATGTGCCTGGTTTGGGCCAGCAGAAGCACCAGAGACCCTCTGTGGAAGTGGGTCCCATTGCGGGGCTGACAGGTCTAGTGGAGTCTGTGAGGAGCTATGTGATGGTACCTGAGAGTCCCACAGTTTCATTGAGACCCTGGCTTTGTTCCAGGGTAGTGATGGAATGTTGCTGATTATCTTTAAGGACTATGAGCCTGGTTGGGTGTCCCCAACGGTATTTGATGTTGCAGGCCTTGAGAAACCTTGTAAAGTCCCCAAATGATTTCCGTTGCTGGAGTGTACGGAAGGAGAGATACGCAAAGATATTTATGTTCTGGAACTGAGCAGGGAGAAAAGGTTTAGAGAGAGAGATGCTCTCACCAGTCTCTCTTTGTATGTGTAAAGTGCAACCTCACAATGGTATCCCTATGTTTATCAGAGGACAAGCTTCTGGGGCGCAAAGCCCTGTGAGCCCTGTTTGGGTTGAAGGAGGTGCCTAACATCCAAAATACTCCTTCAGAAGTTAATAAGTCACCGGGGCCACACTTTCTGGAGTTCACCACAGCCGCAAGTTATTACAGCGGGAGCAGTCCTCCATGTCTGCTATTTTATCTTCCAGGATGGTTAGTTGCTCTGCTAGATTTTAATCATGTGATAAAACATTAGCCTTGTCCACTGCCATATCTTCCTGTTTTCTTTCCACAGTATCTAGGCTTTCTGAAGTGGAAGTGAGATCTCTCCTCAGATCGGCCAGAGAGGAAGTAATTTGGGTTTGAAAAGAGGAATGATGTGCCTCTAGTAAGGATTTGAGAGAGTCTAGTATAAAGGCAGGGGTCACATTTGATGGAGCTGCATCTTGTAACGCTTGGAAGTTGTGGTAATGGTATCAGATGTGGGACGGGACATAGTTAGACTATCCTGAGAGTCCTCTAGTGTAGAGGGAGGTATGGAGTTAAAATGGTCTGCCACCGTCTTTTTAGGGCCCACAGCTGAAGATTTATGTTGTCTCTTATTAAGCTGCGCCATTGAAATAGGGCCTCTGCCAAGCACCAGAACACTAGGATGATGATAGTGGAGCAGGTTCCAAACAAACAGGGCAAGAGAGTGAGTCGGTGATAAAACACAAAAAAAAAAAGAAATTTAAGTGACTCGTGGGTCCCCCACACCACCAGCACAGCTAGCACCACATTTTTTGTGAAAGTAGAGCCATATGGCCTAAGGGCTCCCTGAGATGGAGTGGGGGACAAAAGTTCAACAGTGCGCACAGAAGGCTAATGACACTTTCAGAACAGGTAAGGCTGGCACAAATCAGGCTTAATGAACAGAGACAGTAGTGTTTAGGTTATAGTACGCTGCCTATTCCCACAAGGTTTGCTCTGGGTGTGGTGAGTTATCAGTGTGCTACAGCCTTGTTTAAATGTAGTGGTACTGGGCCCTGAATGATCTGCCGTGCCTTTGGTGTCTCCTGTATCTGTATTAGGAAGCTCAGTGGGAAGATATGTGGGGGGAGAGGGGCCCCTTCAATTTATGCAAGTTCCAGCCAGTAGTAAAGGATATAAACTCATTAAAAAGTAGTTTCTTGATTGAAGATCTAGCTGGGAGTAACAACAGAGGTCTCTCCCCTGGGGAAGTGCACCTTATGGGCGATGTGAGGGAAAAGGAGTTGGGCAGAGTGGGCCAATGGGAAAGGGAGGGGAGAGACTTGTCGCCCCTTTCTCTTTAAAGTATAGGAGAGGGGAGAGGTAATGCCAAGAATGTTATTGAAATCCATGTATATGGGGTAAGTGGTGTGTACAAGAAGTGAGGCTGCCTGCAGTTATAAGACTATGTAGTGGATAATGTTAGGCTGCTAACTAGTTTGGATTGCAGCACAGGTATCTGATGACCAGCAAGCAAGTGTTCAGTTCTTGTGATTGTAGCGGTATAGGCCTCAATGGATGTATAAGCAAGTTCAGAGGGCCTCAGCCTCCAAGCTTATCACTATGGTTTGTGAGGTCTGCAAAGCAATATGGCACCCTGTTGTGGCCTATACTAATTTCTGATGAGGTAAATATGAAGAGAGGAAAAGACCACTCCTTGTACCTTAGTGCTGCTGGTCCCGGTATTACAGTCGCTAGGCTTGTGATAATATAAGCTCTTTTTCTCACTACAGGCACACCTCATGTGGTAACGTTACCCCCCCTCCTCACTCTCCTGTAGCACGGATGCAATGTCGGATGCAGGGCCTGGAACCAGGAGCTTCCTTTTCTGACAAGCTCGTCTGCCCTCTGTAAGTGCCGAATCCAGAGCAGAGCCCCAACCCTCCGGATCGGCAATCAGCTGGTATGGGGATGTAGTTCTAGTCACCATGCAGCGTCGGTTCTGTAGGTCTGGATAATACCACGCTGGTAGGCCACACTCTCTCCGTGTCACAGTTCCACAGTGGAAGATGAAACTGACAGCCTCCGTGTACCGAGCATTACACCTGTGTCTCCCACCTCAATCAGGGAGCCGTTACTCAAAATTCAGTTATAAATTCTGCCATAAAGAGCTCTTTTATTCGGTTCAGCTGCGGAGCTCTCTCAGGATGCAACCTCTCTCATTGGCGGTTACCTCCGCCCCCCAGCATCCACCTTTTTATTGGTTTCCCAAACCAAGTTAGCAGTTGAAACCGTAAACAGATATAAATTTTGGAGAAGAAAGAAAACGCAAGGAATTTTAACAATCTTCTTATGAAACCAAACAGACAGAGTAGAAATCCGACCCTTCAAAGAACTGGCTGATAAACATTTATCTAAGTCTTCCTGCAGGAATTCAATAACTCTATGAATTCTAAAAGAATTCCAACGGTAACACTACAAAAAAAAGTTTTCCAGATCTTATGATAAATATGTCTGTTAACAGGTTTTCCAGCTGGAATCAAGGTATCAATAACCTTGTCACCTATCAAAAACCTCTCTGAGAGAGAATTAAGAGTTCAATCACCATGCTGTCAAATTCAGAGATTTGAGATCTTGATAAAAGAAAGGACTTTGAGAGAGAAGATCCTTTATTTAGGGGAAGCCCCCAAGGTGAGCACAATGACATCTGCACCAGATCTGTAAACCAAATCCTTTGAAGCCACGCTATAGCAATCGGAATTGTTGGAGCTCGTTACTGCTTGATTCCGGCTAGCACCCTGGATAACAACACAAATTAAGTAAATATATAAATCAGGTTGAACGACCATGGAATCCCTAGGGTGTCTATCAGTCTTGCCCGAGGGTCCCAAGACCTGGCACAATACTAAGTTAGTTTGAGATTCAAATTGGAGGCCATGAGATCTATCTCCAGCAGACCCCAAAGCCTCAGAATGTGGTTGAACACTTCCTGATTCAGAGACCATTCCCCAGGGTGAAGAGACTGGCAACTTAGAAAGTCTGCTTCCCAATTGTCCACATCTAGAATATAGATTGCAAAAATCCTGCAATGATAGCGTCCTGCCCAACGGATGATGTGAGAAACTTCCCTCATTGCTAAGGGACTGAGTTTGTTATGTCCTGGAACTTGTCAGTGCAAATAAGGCCTCAAAATAGTACTGAAAAGGGGAATATAACACGGCAGACAAGGATGCAGTATAGTAATAACAGTGTTTATTTTTAACCTATTGCATTAACATAAATTAGTAATCAGCTTGTAAGGCAAGGCAGTGGTTAAACTATAAACACATTACTCATCTTTGGGTTTCGAAAAAGGCATTCATATCAGTGTACAAGGGTAGACATAAAGTGTCATCTCAGTGGAAACCATGCAACAGATTTAACAGGTGCTAATGTCCAAGACCTCTCTCTCAGATGTTACCCACAATTCTCCTGCCCACTCTAGCAATTTTAACAATTAAACTACAGTTTAACAGGCGTGCCTCATCATAATATTTAATGTAGTGAGCGTTTAGCAAAATAAGAGTGTTCTCAAAACAAACAAATATTCACACAGCAGAGCATAGTACTATCTCCCTTGGAATGTGACATCCCACTCTTTCTAGCATATAACAGTGCTTAAGAACAAACAGGCATAGTGAAACAGAGTAACTTCTTTTTTTAAAGGCAATACTACTCTTAAAAGGCATATATGTGTATGTATGTGTGTATGTATATATATATATATATATATATATATATATATATATATATATATATATATATATATATATATATATATATATATATATACATACATACACATATATATATATATATATACATACACAAACACACACACATATACAGTTGTACTCATAAGTTTACATACCCTGGCAGAATTTATGATTTCTTGGCCATTTTTCAGAGATTATGAATGATAACACAAAAACTTTTTTCACTCATGGTTAGTGTTTGGCTGAAGCCATTTATTACCAATCAACTGTGTTTACTCTTTTTAAATCATAATGACAACAGAAACTACCCAAATGACCCTGATAAAAAGTTTACATACCCTGGTGATTTTGGCCTGTTAACATGCACACTAGTTGACACAAAGGGGTTTGAATGGCTATTAAAGGTAACCATCCTCACCTGTGATCTGTTTTCTTGTAATTAGTGTGTGTGTATAAAAGGTCAATGAGTTTCTGGCCTCCTGACAGACCCTTGCATCTTTCATCCAGTACTGCACTGACGATTCTGGATTCTGAGTCATGGGGAAAGCAAATGAATTGTCAAAGGATCTGCGGGAAAAGGTAGTTGAACTGTATAAAACAGGAAAGGGATATAAAAAGATATCCAAGGAATTGAGAATGCAAATCAGCAGTGTTCAAATTCTAATAAAGAAGTGGAAAATGAGGGGTTCTGTTGAAACCAAACCACGGTCAGGTAGACCAACTAAAATTTTAGCCACAACTGCCAGGAAAATTGTTTGGAATGCAAAGACAAACCCACAAATAACTTCAAGTGAAATACAGGACATGTGGTGTGGCTGTTTCAAGATGCACAATAAGGAGGCACTTGAATAAGGATGGGCTGCATGGTCGAGTCGCCAGAAGAAAGCCATTCCTATGCAAATGCCACAAAGTATCCCGCTTACAATACGCCAACAGCACAGAAACAAGCCTAAAACCTTCTGGCACAAAGTCATTTGGAGTGATGAGACCAAAATTTAGCTTTTTGGCCACAACCATAAACACTACATTTGCAGAGGAGTCAACAAGGCCTATGATATAAGGTACACCATTCCTGCTGTGAAACACAAAGGTGGATCGCTGATGTTTTAGGGATGTGTGAGCTACAAAAGGCACAGGAAATTTGGTCAGAATTGATAGCAAGATGAATGCAGTATGTTATCAAACAGAACGCCTCACTTTCCACTTCTTGATTAGAGTTTGAACACTGCTGATTTGCATTCTCAATTCCTTGGATATCTTTTTATATCCCTTTCCTGTTTTATACAGTTCAACTACCTTTTTCCCACAGATCCTTTGACAATTCTTTGTCTTTCCCCATGACTCAGAATCCAGAAACATCAGTGCAGCACTGGATAAAAGATGCAAGGGTTTGTCAGGAGGCCAGAAACTCGTTGACCTTTTATACACACACACTAATTACAAGAAAACAGATCACCGGTGAGGATGGTTACCTTTAATAGCCATTAAAACCCCTTTGTGTCAACTTGTGTGCATGTTATCAGGCCAAAATCACCAGGGTATGTACACTTTTGATCAGGGTCATTTGGGTAGTTTCTGTTGTCATTATGATTTAAAAAGAGTAAACAGAGTTGATTGATAATAAATGGCTTCAGCAAACTCTAACCATGAGTGAAAGAAAAGTTTTTGTGTTATCATTCATATTCTCTGAAAAATGGCCAAGAAATCATAAATTCTGCCAGGGTATGTAAACTTATGAGCACAACTGTATATATATATATATATATATATATATATATATATATATATATATATATATATATATATATATATATATATATATATATATATATATATATACACATCATACACACATACATATACACACACAAATACTATATATAGGTTCCTCTGTGATGACTTACATAAGCCACTGCCATGACATTGTCTGACTGGAATCTCAGAAAAATTTGAGTCTGAGGTCGGGCCAACTCTGGAGAGCCCTGAAGATTGTACATAGTTCTAAAACATTTATTGGTAACCTCACATCCTGAGGAGACCAAATTCCCTGTGCTCTCTGAGACCCCCAGACAGCCCCCAACCTAGCACTGGATGAAGTAAGGAGGCTCCTTGAACCAAGGACTGGTGAGTCTGTCACCAATTCAAGGACTGCTTGGTCCTGTGATCTAACTGAATCCTTTGAGTGAGACAAATCTTCATGGTCCCCATTCCATTAATGTAGCATATACAATTGGGAGGATGAAACATGGCAAATGGAACTGCATCTGATGCAGCCACCATGAGACCCACAGATTCCTTGCACTGAGCTACAGAAGGAAGAGGATTCAGCTGCAGATGAGCACAGGCCTGTTGTAGCTTTAGTCTGCACTGATATGTCAGAGACAAGGACATGGTCACGGAATTGATTATGAATCACAGAAAAGACACACAAGTCTGAGGGGTTAACAAACTGTTCAATATTTTGAGATCCAAAAAGGTCAAAAAGCACCTTCCTTCTTTGGTACTATAAAGAGATTTGAATAAAACCCCTGGTTTAATTCTAAAGTTTAAACTTAAGCAATACCACCGTTACTTCCAAATCTCTTACACAAGCCAAAAATGTTTGGGCATTTAAAGGATCTCAAGGCACTAGAGATATGAAGAATCTTTTCCAAGGAGGCCTTGAACAAAACCTTATTCATTACCCCTGGGAAATGATTTGCAATACCCAAGGATCCTGAACAGATCTATCTCAAACCTCCTGAAAGAGATTAATTCTGCCCCCCCCCCCACCTGTGACTGGTCTGGCATGGGGGCTGAACCTTCAAGCAGTCTTGTGAGATGGGGCAGACTTCTTGGACTGTTTGTTTTGAACTAAGGGTATTTAGACTTCCAGGATTATTTAGAGTAGTCAGATATCTGAGCAGAGGAGGTATCTTTCTGCGACTTTGATTGACAAAAAGTGCAAAAAGAACCAGCAGATCTAGGCTTACCCTTAGATTTATTATCCAGGGGCAGAAAAGCTCCCTTACCTTCTATGACTGTGGCAATAATAGCATCCAGTCCAGACTAAATCAGAGCTTTACCCTGGAAGGGGAGAGAAAGTAGTCTGCATTTAGAAACCATATCAGAAGACCAAGACTTAAGCCACAAGGTTCACTTAGCTAAAACAGCTAAAGCAGAAAACTAATTTCAACTGCTGAATAACAAATAAAGGAATTTGCTGTTCTCAAGAGACTAATATGACCCTGAATCACATCCAGAGTGATTTCCCCAGTAACAAGTTCTCAGAGATTGTCACACTACAGTGAAGTGGCAGCAGTGACACATTCTACACTAACTGCAGGCCTCAACATAAAACCTGCAGGCTTATAGGATAACCTATGGAAACCTTCAAGTTTCCTATCTAAATGATCCTTAAAAGAAGAACTATCCTCCAGAGGAATAGTAGTACTCCTGGCCAATGTAGAAATAGCTGCATCTACCTTAGGCACAGTCTCCCAAATCTCTGTATTAACATAAGGGCCTCGTACACTTGAATTTGGAGGATGGAATAAAAGGAATATCTGGCTTCTGTCATTCCTTAGAAATTATTTCAAAAACTGAGTCCGGCACATGTAATGTAGTTACATTGTAGCTAGCTTAGGATTTATTTTATTTTACAGGCAACTTTGTATTTATTTTAACTAGGTAGAATAGTTATTAAATAGTTATTAACGATTTAATAGCTACCTAGTTAAAATAAAGACAAATTTACCAGTAAAATAAAACCTAACCTAAGATACAATTACACCTAACACTACACTATAATTAAATTAATTCCCTAAATTAAATACAATTAAATACAATTATCTAAAGTACGAAAAAAAAACACTAAATTACAGAAAATAATAAAATAATTACAAGTTTTTTAAACTAATTACACTTAATCTAATCCCCCTAATAAAACAAAAATGCCCCCCAAAATAAAAAAAAGCCCTACCCTACACTAAATTACAAATAGCCCTTAAAAGGGCCTTTTAATTAAAGATTAAAAAATCCAATTGGCTGTTGCAATTAGCCAATAGGATTGAGCTCACATTCTATTGGTTGATTGCAACAGCCAATAGGATTTTTTCACCTTTAATTCCTATTGGCTGATAGAATTCTATCAGCCAATCGGAATTCAAGGGACGCCATCTTGGATGACATTACTTAAAGGGAAACTTCATTCTACAGCAGTGATCGGAAGAAGAGTATGCTCCGTGCCGGATGTCTTGAAGATGGACCCTCTCCGCGCCGGATGGATGAAGATAGAAGATGCCGTCTGGATGAAGACTTCTGCCCGCTTAGATGAGGATGGATGTCCAGTCTTCGAAAACTGTAAGTGGATCGTCGGGGGTTAGTGTTAGGTTTTTTGAAGGGTTTATTGGGTGGGTTTTATTTTTAGCTTAGGGTTTGGGCAATGTAAAAGAGCTAAATGCCCTTTTAAGGGCAATGCCCATCCAAATACCCTATTCAGGGCAATGGTTAGCTTAGGTTTATTTAGATAGGTTTTTATTTGGGGGGTTTGGTTGGGTGGGTGGTGGGTTTTACTGTTGGGGGGGTGTTTGTATTTTTTTTTTGTCCGGTAAAAGAGCCGATTTCTTTGGGGCAATGCCCTGCAAAAGGCCCTTTTAAGGGCCATTGGCAGTTTAGTGTAGGCTAGTTTTTTTTTATTTTGAGTGGGCTTTTTTATTTGGATAGGGCTATTAGATAAGGAGTAATTGATTTTTATTTTGGATAATTTTGTTTTTTATTTTGTGTAATTTAGTGTTTATTTTTTGTAATTTAGACAATTGCATGTTATTAATTTATTTTATTTTATTGTAATGTTTTAGTGTAAGGCAGGTAAGGTTTTATTTTAAAGGTAAATTTGTATTTATTTTAACTAGGTAGCTAGTAAATAGTTAATAACTATTTACTAACTAGTCTACCTAGTTAAAATAAATACAAACTTACCTGTGAAATAAAAATAAAACCAAAGATAGATACAATATAATTAATAGTTATATTGTAGCTAGCTTAGGTTTTTTTTTTTTACAGGAAAGTATTTAGTTTTAAATAGGAATTATTTAGGTAATAATTGTAAGTTTAATTTAGATTTATTTTAAATTATATTTAAGTTAGGGGGGTTAGGGTTAGATTTAGGTTTAGGGTTACGGTTAGGGTTACGTTAGGTTTAGGGGTTAATATATTTATTTAGTGTTAGTGATGAGGGAGGCCAGAGGTTTAGGGGTTAATAACTTTAGTATAGTGGTGGCGACATTGGGGGTGGCAGATTAGGGGTTAATAACTGTAATGTAGGTGGCGGCGATATCGGGAGCGGCAGATTAGGGGTTCATAGTTTTATTTAGGTGGCGGCGATGTTAGGAGCAGCAGATTAGGGGTTAATAACTGTATGTAGGTGACAACAATATCGGGGGTGCAGATTAGGGTTTAATAACTGTAATGTAGGTGGCAGCGATGTTAGGGGCAGCAGATTTGTGGTGTTTAGACATGTTTTTTATGTTAGGGTGTAGTGTTAGGTTTAAACGTAACTTTTTATTTCCCCATAGACATCAATGGGGCTGCGTTACAGAGCTTTTGTTTCCGCGATCGCAGGTGTTAGGCTTTTTTTTTAGCTGACTCTCCCCATTGATGTCTATGGGGAAATTGTGCGCAAGCACGTCAAAACACTGCTTGTATTTGGGTGAGGTATGGAGCTCAACGCAACCATATCGCCCGCACAAGCCGGGTTTTGCAAAACCTGTAATAGCAATGCTATAGGGAGGTTAAATACTGCCGCTTTTGTGGCGGTCATTAATTTCCCTATAGCTCTCAAAACTCGTAATCTAGCTGTATGTTAATAACTTCACACACTAGCCCATAGGTAGATATATTATTTGTTTTACTTTCTGGGATGAGATTTTTTTTGTGATAAAATGCAGGTAATTTTGAAAGGAAATTACATTTTAAGTTAAGCAGTTACACTAAAGCATCAGCTCAATTGCAATGTGTTGATTAACTGAAGAATACAGCAATTTTTTAAGTTTTATAATATTTTGAAGCAGCTGAAAATTACATTGCAAGTTAGCAGTGGCGAAAAAAAAAATGATGTTAAGTTTTTATAATGTCTCTAGCAAAAATTAGATTCCTTTTCTCTTGGTCTAAGATCACATAATTATAACGTAAAAATGTAGTAATAAAAAAGTTGCATTGCTCACATTCAGGAGTCCCGGCTTTGCAGAATGGGGAAGGCTAGGGGGCAGGGTTGACAGCTAATCATTTCTGCCCTGTATTTGACTGTTCTCTTCAAAGAGTGCTTCGCTATTGCTGCTCTGTTAAGGAAAAGGTGTCTTGTTCTTACAGTAGACAGGCTGCATTTTCTGCAATGACATCTCAGATCACAGCATGTTCTGCCTTGGGGCCCACTAGGACACCCATTTAGTATTAGGTACTTGTGTATTATTAAATTGTATTATTACTCACAGTAAATTTCCAAAATTAACCTGTCAGTAAACTGCTCCATTATTTTATAATTATACTAGTCCTAAAGCCTGTGTACACGGGCCATTTTTTGCAGTACAGCGGTCCCACCCCTTGCTCTCTCTCTATCCCCCCTCTCTTTTGCTCTCTCTATCTCCCCTCTCGTTTGCTCTCTCTCTCTCCCCTCTCATTTGCTCTCTCTCTCCCCCCCTCTCTTTTGCTCTCTTTCTCCCCCTCTCTTTTGCTCTCTCTCTCCCCCCTCTCTTTTGCTCTCTCTGTCCCCCCTCTCTTTTGCTCTCTTTCTCCCCCTCTCTTTTGCTCTCTCTCTCCCCCCTCTCTTTTGCTCTCTCTGTCCCCCCTCTCTTTTGCTCTCTATCTCCCCCCTCTCTTTTTCTCTCCCCCCCCCCCTCATTTGCTCTCTCCCCACTCTCTTTTGCCGTCTCTTCTCCCCCTCTCTTTTGCTCTCTCTCCTCTCGTTTGCTTTCTCTCCTCTCGTTTGCTCTCTCTCTCCTCTCTTTTGCCGTCTCTCTCCCCTCTCTTTTGCTCTCTCTCCCCCTCTCTTTTGCACTCTCTCCCCCCTCTCTTTTGCGCTCTCTCCCCCCTCTCTTTTGTGCTCTCTCCCCCCTCTCTTTTGCGCTCTCTCCCCCCTACCTTTTGTGCTCTCTTTTGTGCTCTCTCCCCCCTCTCTTTTGTGCTCTCTCCCCCCTCTCCTTGATGCTCTTCCCCCCTCTCTTTTGTGCTCTCTCCCCCTCTCTTTTGTGCTCTCTCCCCCCTCTCTTTTGTGCTCTCCCTCCCCTCTCTTTTGTGCTCTCTCCCCCCTCTCTTTTGTGCTCTCTCCCCCCTCTCTTTTGTGCTCTCTCCCCCCTCTCTTTTGTGCTCTCACTCCCCCCTCTCTTTTGTGCTCTCTCCCCCCTCTCTTTTGTGCTCTCTCCCCCCTCTCTTTTGTGCTCTCTCTCTCCTCCTCTCTTTTGTGCTCTCTCCCCCTCTCTTTTGTGCTATCTCCCCCCTCTCTTTTGTGCTCTCTCCCCCTCTCTTTTTTGCTCTCTCCCTCTCTCTTTTGTGCTTTCTCCCCCTCTCTTTTGTGCTTTCTCCCCCTCTCTTTTGTGCTCTCTCCCCCCTCTCTTTTGTGCTCTCTCCCCCTCTCTTTTGTGCTCTCTCCCCCTCTCTTTTGTGCGCTCTCCCACTCTCTTTTGTGCTCTCTCCCCCTCTCTTTTGTGCTCTCTCCCCCCTCTCTTTTGTCCTCTCTCCCCCTATCTTTTGTGCTCTCTCCCCCTCTCTTTTGTGCATTCTCCCCATCTCTTTTGTGCTCTCTCCCCCCTCTCTTTTGTGCTCTCTCCCCCTCTCTTTTGTGCTCTCTCCCCCTCTCTTTTGTGCTCTCTCCCCCCTCTCTTTTGTGCTCTCTCTCCCCCCCTCTTTTGTGCTTTCTCCCCATCGCTTTTGTGCTTTCTCCCCCTCTCTTATGTGCTTTCTCCCCCTCTCTTATGTGCTCTCTCCCCCTCTCTTTTGTGCTCTCTTCCCCCTCTCTTTTGTGCTCTCTCCCCCCTCTCTTTTGTGCTCTCTCCCCCCTCTCTTTTGTGCTCTCCCCCCCCCTCTTTTGTGCTTTCTCCCCCTCTCTTATGTGCTTTCTCCCCCTCTCTTTTGTTATCTCTCCCCATCTCTTTTGTGCTCTCTTCCCCCTCTTTTGTGCTCTCTCCCCCCTCTCTTTTGTGCTCTCTCCCCCCCTCGCTTTTGTTCTTTCTCCCCCTGCTCTCTTTTGTGCTCTCTCCCCCCCTCTCTTTTGTGCTCTCTCCCCCCTCTCCTTTGTGCTCTCTCCCCCCTCTCCTTTGTGCTCTCTCCCCCCTCTCCTTTGTGCTCTCTTCCCCCACTCTTTTGTGCTCTCTCCCCCCCTCTCTTTTGTGCTCTCTCTCCCCTCTCTTTTGTGCTCTTTACCCCCTATCCTTTGTGCTCTCTTTTGTGCTCTCTCCCCCTCTCTTTTGTGCTTTCTCCCCCCTCTCTTTTGTGCTCTCTCCCCCCCCCTCTCTTTTGTGCTCCCCCCCCTCTCTTTTGTGCTCCCCCCCCCCCTCTTTTGTGCTTTCTCCCCCTCTCTTTTGTGCTCTCTCCCCCCTCTCTTTTGTGCTCTCTCCCCCCTCTCTTTTGTGCTCTCCCCCCCCTCTCTTTTGTGCTCTCTCCCCCCTCTCTTTTGTGCTTTCTCTCCCTCTCTTTTGTGCTTTTTCCACCTCTCTTTTGTGCTCTCTCCCCCCTCTCTTTTGTGCTCTCTCCCCCCTCTCTTTTGTGCTCTCTCCCCCTCTCTTTTGTGCTCTCTCCCCCTCTCTATTGTGCTCTCTCCCCCTCTTTTGTGCTCTCTCTCCCCCTCTCTTTTGCGCTCTCTCCCCCTCTCTTTTGCGCTCTCTCCCCCCTCTCTTTTGTGCTCTCTCCCCCCTCTCTTTTGTGCTCTCTCCCCCCTCTCTTTTGTGCTTTCTCCCCCTCTCTTTTGTGCTTTCTCCCCCTCTCTTTTGTGCTCTCTCCTCCTCTCTTTTGTGCTCTCTTCCCCCTCTTTTGTGCTCTCCCCCCCCCTCTCTTTTGTGCTCTCTCCCCCTCTCTTTTGTGCTCTCTCTCCCCCCTCGCTTTTGTGCTTTCTCCCCCTGCTCTCTTTTGTGCTTTCTCCCCCCTCTCTTTTGTGCTCTCTCCCCCTCTCCTTTGTGCTCTCTCCCCCTCTCCTTTGTGCTCTCTCCCCCCTCTCCTTTGTGCTCTCTTCCCCCACTCTTTTGTGCTCTATCCCCCCCTCTCTTTTGTGCTCTCTCTCCCCTCTCTTTTGTGCTCTCTCCCCCCCTCTCTTTTGTGCTCTCTCTCGACCCCCTCTCTTTTGTGCTCTCTCCCCCCCTCTCTTTTGTGCTCTCTCCCCCTATCTTTTGTGCTCTCTTTTGTGCTCTCTCCCCCTATCTTTTGTGCTCTCTCCCCCCTCTCTTTCGTGCTCTCTCCCCCCTCTCTTTCGTGCTCTCTCCCCCCTCTCTTTTGTGCTCTCTCCCCCCTCTCTTTTGTGCTCTCTCCCCCATCTCTTTTGTGCTCTCTCCCCCTCTCTCTTTTGTGCTCTCTCCCCCCTCTCTCTTTTGTGCTCTCTCTCCTCCTCTCTTTTGTGCTCTCTTCACCCTCTTTTGTGCTCCCCCCCCCCTCTCTTTTGTGCTCTCTCCCCCTCTCTTTTGTGCTCTCTCTCCCCCTCGCTTTTGTGCTTTCTCCCCCTGCTCTCTTTTGTGCTCTCTCCCCCCTCTCTTTTGTGCTCTCTCCCCCTCTCCTTTGTGCTCTCTCCCCCTCTCCTTTGTGCTCTCTTTTGTGCTCTCTCTCCCTATCTTTTGTGCTCTCTTTTGTGCTCTCTCCCCCCTCTCTTTTGTGCTCTCTCCCCCCTCTCTTTTGTGCTCTCTCCCCCATCTCTTTTGTGCTCTCTCTCCCTCTCTCTTTTGTGCTCTCTCCCCCCTCTCTCTTTTGTGCTCTCCCCCCCTCTCTTTTGTGCTCTCCCCCCTCTCTTTTTTGCTTTCTCCCTCTCTCTTTTGTGCTCTCTCCCCCCTCTCTTTTGTGCTCTCCCCCTCTCTTTTGCGCTCTCTCCCCCCTCTCTTTTGTGCTCTCTCCCCCTCTCTTTTGTGCTCTCTCCCCCTCTCTTTTGTGCTCTCTCTCCCCCTCTCTTTTTTGCTCTCCTCCCTCTCTTTTGTGCTCTCTCTCCCCCCTCTCTTTTGTGCTCTCTCCCCCCTCTCTTTTGTGCTCTCTCCCCCTCTCTTTTGTGCTCTCTCCCCCTCTCTTTTGTGCTCTCTCCCCCCTCTCTTTTGTGCTCTCTCCCCCCCTCTTTTGTGCTTTCTCCCCCTCTCTTTTGTGCTCTCCCCCCCTCTCTTTTGCGCTCTCTCCCCCTCTCTTTTGTGCTCTCTCCCCCCTCTCTTTTGTGCTCTCTCCCCCTCTCTTTTGTGCTCTCTCCCCCTTCTCTTTTGTGCTCTCTCCCCTTTCTCTTTTGTGCTCTCTCCCCCCCTCTCTTTGTGCTCTCTCCCCCCCCTCTCTTTTGTGCTCTCTCCCCCCCTCTCTTTTGTGCTCTCTCCCCCCTCTCTTTTGTGCTCTCTCCCCCCTCTCTTTTGTGGTTTCTCCCCCTCTCTTTTGTGCTTTTTCCACCTCTCTTTTGTGCTCTCTCCCCCCTCTCTTTTGTGCTCTCTCCCCCCTCTCTTTTGTACTTTCTCCCCCTCTCTTTTGTGCTTTTTCCACCTCTCTTTTGTGCTCTCTCCCCCTCTCTTTTGTGCTCTCTCCCCCCCTCTCTTTTGTGCTCTCTCCCCCTCTCTTTTGTGCTCTCTCCCCCTCTCTATTGTGCTCTTTCCCTCTCTTTTGTGCTCTCTCTCCCCCTCTCTTTTGTGCTCTCTCCCCCCTCTCTTTTGCACTCTCTCCCCCCTCTCTTTTGCGCTCTCTCCCCCTATCTTTTGTGCTCTCTTTTGTGCTCTCTCCCCCCTCTCTTTTGTGCTCTCTCCCCCCTCTCTTTTGTGCTCTCCCCCCTCTCTTTTGTGCTCTCCCCCCTCTCTCTTTTGTGCTCTCTCCCCCCCTCTTTTGTGCTCTCTCCCCCCTCTCTTTTGTGCTCTCTCCCCCCTCTCTTTTGTGCTCTCTCCCTTTGCGCTCTCTCCCCCTCTCTTTTGTGCTCTCTCCCACTCTCTTTTGCGCTCTCTCCCCCTCTCTTTTGCGCTCTCTCCCCCTCTCTTTTGCGCTCTCTCTTCCTCTCTTTTGCGCTCTCTCCCCCCTCTCTTTTATGCTCTCTCCCCCCCCCCCTCTTCTGCTCTCTCTATCCCCCTTTTTAGAGCTCTCTGTCTCGGCAGTCGGCCCCGGCATCTGGCCCCACCCGCGTCACGCCCGGCCTGTGTCACGCCCGACCCCGTCATGCCCGGGCCGTGCCCACGTCGCAACAGCCCGGCCACGCCCACTCCACCACACGCTGACGCCAGATGCCAGGTCAGTTGGAAGGCCTGTTATTATATAGGATATTGATCTTAACTCTATAAGGAATATACAAAATATGCCATGGGTGTGTCTAAAGAGAACATCTGGCTATACAAATGCAATGTTAAAAAGCTGACTATTTTTAAAAACATGTTTTGCATAGTGCAAAGTTTAAAAAATGCAATATTGTAAAATAAAAAAAGCTGCAGGCTTTGTCTTCTATGGGATATTAATATCCTGTACACAAAATCTTAATCCTAATAAGAAAAGTACATGCCACAATATGCCTACAACCCCCCACTCCCACCCCGCTCATATTGTAAAATAAAAAAAAACTGCAGGTTTTGTCTTCTATGGGATATTAATATATTATACACAAAATCTTAATCCTAATTAGAAAAGGACATGCCACAATATGCCCACAACCCCCCCCCCCCCCGCTCATACGTGTTTATTATTAAAGGACCAGTAGATTTGCATAATCAACAAATTAATGATACAAGGACAATGCAATAGCACTTAACCCCTAAACGACCAAGTATGTGTCAGGCACGTCCTACGAAAAATAGGATGTATCAGGTGAGAGGCTGCTACAGGCTACCTAAATAACCCCTTAACTTCTGGGTATAATACAAGTGTGGTGCGCAGCGGCATTTGCGGCCTTCTAATTACCAAAAAGTAATGCCAAAGCCACATATGTCTGCTATTTCTAAACAAAGGAAATCACAGAGAAGCATTTACAACCATTTGTGCCATAATTGCACAAGCGGTTTGTAAATAATTTCAGTGAGAAACCAAAAGTTTGTAAAAAAAGGTTTGTGAAAAAGTTAACAATTTTTTTATTTGATCACATTTGGCTGTGAAATGGTGACATGAAATATACCAAAATGGGCCTAGATCAATACTTTGGGTTGTCTAATATATATATATATATATATATATATATATATATATATATATATATATATATATAAACACACACACATGTAATGGGTTATTCAGGGATTCCTATCAGATATAAGTGTTCCAATGTAACTTAAAGGTGATAGGCCAGGTGCCAATGGAAAATCTCACCGCTCTTAGTGTTCACTTGGCACTCACAGAAAGCTGGGTTTATATCCAATCAACTATTTTATTTTTATCAAATGAAATGAGAATTATTTCTTATATGCAAAACAAGCTCCAGTGGTATAAATAGAGACAGAGAAAGAGTAGAAGGGAAGGCTATTGTCCCTAGAGTTTGCAAATAAAGAAGGAACACATTTCTAATAATATATTACCAGGGTTATAGGTCACTCTGTGAAGCCAAAAAGTAAGAAGCTTATTCTACAAAAAAGCTATGGGGTTTCATGTACATCAGATCAGTAAATAAGTTTTCTCCTGGAAAACATACTATTCTGACTGGTAAATGACATAAAATGAATTTAATATAAAGAACACATGGTAGTACAAGGAACCGACTCCCTTCTACTCAAACTGAAATAACTACTAGTAGTATTTATATAAACACCATTTCTTTGAGACAAGGGTATAAATAATAATCATAACTAAAATGTTGGAAACGGTCTCTTTCTATTATTTATAGGTATTATATATGATTGCTGAATTATTTTTTTTAAGGACTGGTGCCACTATACTGTATTACTAAAGGAACATAAAACTCAAAAGTGAAATGCAAATAAATGTATTTCAGTTTTGAAAAGTTAGGAAGTGAAATGACTTTCAGTGACAGATTTTACTGTGCACAGGCATTTGTATATACTAGGGCTCGACAAACCCTCAAAACCCCTGGCTCCTAACTTGTTGGGTTATTCTCCATATAGCTATAAAGAAATACCACTGTCTGGCTCCTAGAAGCTTGTCTGGCTAGTAACTTTTAAACAGATTTGTCGACTCCTGGTATATACTATACATAGTGAATCCTCATTCAAACACTGACCGTAATCAAAGGTGCCAGCAGTATGTATTCATCAGCACTGATGCAAATTGAGTGATTACAGAGGCAGTATATGCAAACTAAGCAGGTTCAGTCTATGAATGCCGGCTCATGAGACATATGTAACATTTTTAAAAGAATATTACAGAACTATGTTGTGTGTGTATATATATATATATATATATAATTAGTTGAAGACATGGCTACAGCAGAAACCCTGACAGAGGGTTTGTTTTGAATTTGTAAGGTGGTAAGAGCTAAATGGTTTTTTGAGATGTAACGATTTCTGTATGTATGCTCACTTTCATTGAACATTATTGGGCTTTCTTTTACAAAGACACACATGCAGTAGGTTTAATTCTACTTTACATATTTTTTCTACTAGTGTGATTGTAATAGCACAGCTTTTTTTCCAGTGTTTCCTATTGAACAAATTAAATGTACAAGATATTACTGATTTTCTTTTTAAGGTCCTTCCTGGAATTTTGTCTTAAATAGTGTGGTGCGCTGTGGGCTATTTGAAAAATATGAATTTAACCTAGCGGGGAGCTGCTTCTGACAAATAGGACAGTAAGACAGTAGCCAGCAGATTTGTTTAAATTCTGTATACACGCCAAATCACATATACATCTATTTAATGGACCATTTCAAAGACATAATAGAACTTGAGAATGAAAACATATATAGGCTACGCTCTAAGTTTAATCCTCTTATACTATAGCAGCTATTAAAACTTAAATCAATGTAATTACCAACAATGCCGTGACAGCTGTAAGGAGCAAAGAGCAGGTATAGGAATGGCATGGGATTAAAAATTACAAATAAAAACCCACAGAAATTTAAAATCACAATATTATGCAAATAATCATTTTCATTGTTTTGTTTTATTGTTATAATTATTTGTATTTCCAGGTATATATTTACTTTTATTCATGTATTATGACCCATACACCTACACATACTGTATGTGCCAAAATCCAATAAAATCACTATGGCCTAGATTTGGAGTTTTGTCGGTAAGGACCCGCGTAGCTAACGCCGGCTTTTTTCTGGCCGCACCATAAAAATAACTCTGGTATTGAGAGTCCACATAAAGGCTGCGTTAGGCTCCAAAAAAGGAGCGTAGAGCATTTTTAACGCAACTTCAACTCTCGATACCAGAGTTGCTTACGGACGCGGCCAGCCTCAAAAACGTGCTTGTGCACGATTCCCCCATAGGAAACAATGGGGCTGTTTGAGCTGAAAAAAACCTAACACCTGCAAAAAAGCCGCGTTCAGCTCTTAACGCAGCCCCATTGTTTGCTATGCGTAAACACTTCCTACGTCTGCACCTAACACTCTAACATGTACCCCGAGTCTAAACACCCCTAACCTTACACTTATTAACCCCTATTCTGCCGCCCCCGCTATCGCTGACCCCTGCATATTTTTTTTAATCCCTAATCTGCCGCTCCGTAAACCGCCGCTACTTACATTATCCCTATGTACCCCTAATCTGCTGCCCCTAACACCGCCGACCCCTATATTATATTTATTAACACCTAATCTGCTCCCCACAACGTCGCCTCCACCTGCTTACACATATTAACCCCTAATCTGCCGACTGGACTGCACCGCTACTATAATAAAGTTATTAACCCCTAATCCGCCTCACTAACCCTATAATAAATAGTATTAACCCCTAATCTGCCCTCCCTAACATCGCCGACACCTAACTTCAATTATTAACCCCTAATCTGCCGACCGGAGCTCACCGCTATTCTAATAAATGTATTAACCCCTAAAGCTAAGTCTAACCCTAACACTAACACCCCCCTAAATTAAATATAATTTTAATCTAACGAAATTAATTAACTCTTATTAAATAAATTATTCCTATTTAAAGCTAAATACTTACCTGTAAAATAAATCCTAATATAGCTACAATATAAATTATAATTACATTGTAGCTATTTTAGGATTAATATTTATTTTACAGGTAACTTTGTATTTATTTTAACCAGGTACAATAGCTATTAAATAGTTAAGAACTATTTAATAGTTACCTAGTTAAAATAATTACAACATTACCTGTAAAATAAATCCTAACCTAAGTTACATTTAAACCTAACACTATACTATCATTAAATTAATTAAATAAAATACCTACAATTACCTACAATTAAACCTAACACTACACTATCAATAAATTAATTAAATACAATATCTACAAATAACTACAATGAAATAAACTAACTAAAGTACAAAAAATAAAAAAGAACTAAGTTACAAAAAATAAAAATATTACAACAATTTTAAACTAATTACACCTACTCTAAGCCCCCTAATAAAATAACAAAGCCCCCCAAAATAAAAAATGCCCTACCCTATTCTAAATTAATAAAGTTCAAAGCTCTTTTACCTTACCAGCCCTGAACAGGGCCCTTTGCGGGGCATGCCCCAAGAAGTTCAGCTCTTTTGCTTGTAAAAAAAAAACATACAATACCCCCCCCAACATTACAACCCACCACCCACATACCCCTAATCTAACCCAAACCCCCCTTAAATAAACCTAACACTAAGCCCCTGAAGATCATCCTACCTTGTCTTCACCTCACCAGGTATCACCGATCCGTCCTGGCTCCAAAATCTTCATCCAACCCAAGCGGGGACTGGCGATCCATCATCCGGTGGCTGAAGAGGTCCAGAAGAGGCTCCAAAGTCTTCATCCTATCCGGGAAGAAGAGGCGATCCGGACCGGCAACCATCTTGATCCAAGCGACATCTTCTATCTTCATCCGATGACGACCGGCTCCATCCTGAAGACCTCCACCGCGGACCCATCTTCTTCCGGCGACGTCCAACTGAAGAATGACGGTTCCTTTAAGGGACGTCATCCAAGATGGCGTCCCTCGAATTCCGATTGGCTGATAGGATTCTATCAGCCAATCGGAATTAAGGTACGAATATTCTGATTGGCTGATGGAATCAGCCAATCAGAATCAAGTTCAATCCGATTGGCTTATCCAATCAGCCAATCAGATTGAGCTCGCATTCTATTGGCTGATCGGAACAGCCAATAGAATGCGAGCTCAATCTGATTGGCTGATTGGATCAGCCAATCGGATTGAACTTGATTCTGATTGGCTGATTCCATCAGCCAATCAGAATATTCCTACCTTAATTCCGATTGGCTGATAGAATCCTATCAGTCATTCGGAATTCGAGGGACGCCATCTTGGATGACGTCCCTTAAAGGAACCGTCATTCTTCAGTTGGACGTCGCCGGATGAAGATGGGTCCGCGGTGGAGGTCTTCAGGATGGAGCCGGTCGTCATCGGATGAAGATAGAAGATGCCGCTTGGATCAAGATGGTTGCCGGTCCGGATCGCCTCTTCTTCCCGGATAGGATGAAGACTTTGGAGCCTCTTCTGGACCTCTTCAGCCACCGGATGATGGATCGCCAGCCCCCGCTTGGGTTGGATGAAGATTTTGGAGCCAGGACGGATCGGTGATACCTGGTGAGGTGAAGACAAGGTAGGATGATCTTCAGGGGCTTAGTGTTAGGTTTATTTAAGGGGGGTTTGGGTTAGATTAGGGGTATGTGGGTGGTGGGTTGTAATATTGGGGGGGGGTATTGTATGTTTTTTTTTTTACAGGCAAAAGAGCTGAACTTCTTGGGGCATGCCCCGTAAAGGGCCCTGTTCAGGGCTGGTAAGGTAAAAGAGCTTTGAACTTTATTAATTTAGAATAGGGTAGGGCATTTTTTATTTTGGGGGTCTTTGTTATTTTATTAGGGGGCTTAGAGTAGGTGTAATTAGTTTAAAATTGTTGTAATATTTTTCTTATGCTTGTAAATATTTTTTTATTTTTTGTAACTTAGTTCTTTTTTATTTTTTGTACTTTAGTTAGTTTATTTCATTGTAGTTATTTGTAGATATTGTATTTAATTAATGTATTGATAGTGTAGTGTTAGGTTTAATTGTAGGTAATTATAGGTATTTTATTTTATTTAATTAATTTAATGATAGTATAGTGTTAGGTTTAATTGTAACCTAGGTTAGGATTTATTTTACAGGTAATTTTGTAATTATTTTAACTAGGTAGCTATTAAATAGTTCTTAACTATTTAATAGCTATTGTACATGGTTAAAATAATTACAAAGTTGCCTGTAAAATAAATATTAATCCTAAAATAGCTACAATGTAATTATAATTTATATTGTAGCTATATTAGGATTTATTTTACAGGTAAGTATTTATCTTTAAATAGGAATAATTTATTTAATAAGAGTTAATTAATTTCGTTAGATTAAAATTATATTTAACTTAGGGGGGTGTTAGGGTTAGGGTTAGGCTTAGCTTTAGGGGTTAATACATTTATTAGAATAGCGGTGAGCTCCGGTCGGCAGATTAGGGGTTAATAATTTAAGTTAGGTGTCGGCGATGTGAGGGAGGGCAGATTAGGGGTTAATACTATTTATTATAGGGTTAGTGAGGCGGATTAGGGGTTAATAACTTTATTATAGTAGCGGTGCGGTCCGCTCGGCAGATTAGGGGTTAATAAGTGTAGGCAGGTGGAGGCGACGTTGAGGGGGGCAGATTAGGGGTTAATAAATATAATATAGGGGTCGGCGGTGTTAGGGGCAGCAGATTAGGGGTACATAGCTATAATGTAGGTGGCGGCGCTTTGCGGTCGGCAGATTAGGGGTTAATTATTGTAGGTAGCTGGCGGCGACGTTGTGGGGGGCAGATTAGGGGTTAATAAATATAATACAGGGGTCGGCGGTGTTAGGGGCAGCAGATTAGGGGTACATAAGTACAACGTAGGTGGCGGTCGGCAGATTAGGGGTTAAAAAAAATTAATCGAGTGGCGGCGATGTGGGGGGACCTCGGTTTAGGGGTACATAGGTAGTTTATGGGTGTTAGTGTACTTTAGAGTACAGTAGTTAAGAGCTTTATGAACCGGCGTTAGCCCAGAAAGCTCTTAACTACTGACTTTTTTCTGCGTTAGATTTCTAACGCTCACTTCAGCCACGACTCTAAATACCGGAGTTAGAAAAATCCCATTGAAAAGATAGGATACGCAATTTACGTAAGGGGATCTGCGGTATGGAAAAGTCGCGGCTGAAAAGTGAGCGTTAGACCCTTTTTTGAGTGACTCCAAATACCGGAGTTAGCCTAAAACCAACGTTAGGAGCCTCTAACGCTGGTTTTCACGGCTACCGCCAAACTCCAAATCTAGGCCTATGATTTTATTGCTGAGGAAATGACTATTGTTAGAGAAAAGAAACAGACACTGTTAAGTTTATTTTTTTAGAAACAAATAAATGTTACAGAGCTTTTCTTATCAGAATAATACATTTGGTTTTGTATCACCAACGTGTACTTAAATATTTTTTGTATATGTTATACCAAATTGTTTTATACAGTAGTATTTCTCCTTCTACATGCATCACACGCAGTACACAAGCAATTCTATTTATCCAAAGATTAATTTCTAGCTATACTTTCTGTCACTAAACTACTTCACACAGACACATGTGCATTAATTGGTTTACTGGCCATTATTGCCTTCTCTATATTTTGCATTGCATGGTAAATGGAAAATGCAAGTGGCTGTTATTGATGCAGTACATTTTACTAGGGAATGTGTTTGCTGTCAACTACAGCACAAACTTTATTGTCACCTATTTTATTCTAACTTAGTATAAGTTTGCTATCAGCACTGTTGTTTTTGTTAATGCTGACTACATGTTCCTAACATTTTTATTGATTCACTATTATGTAATAAAATTCACTTTCGCCTTTAATTTAAAACTGTGAGTATCTTATCCTATTTATATTGTGGCACATAAAGGAATCAATTAACATAAAGACCCTTAAACCTGTGATGTAATTTTTAAATTCCCAAAAATCATAAAATATAGAGGTATGTCTCGATGATGTATTATCATTAAGATTTCCCACCAAATGTGTGGGCCTAAAGTGGGAGATCATATGGTAACACCAATGTGAAGTTATTTCTTAATGTAGGTTAGTAAATGTTTGGAGTTTATACAAGATTAAGCAGTTTCTGCTCTATATGTGATACCCAAACAGTTTGAATTAGAATAAATTTGTCCATAATTTGGTAATTGAAATCTGTGGTAATGAAACTCTTCCAATTTGAGAACCTCTGCATACCTGAATCTCCACATCCGTACCATAGGCACATTCTTATGCTTCTCTGTAATCACTGCTACTCAGTATTTAGACACCACACCTCCAAAATCTGTTGCACTTTGAGGGGATAGCAGGTGTAATTGTAGGGGAGAGTAATACTATCTGTGTAGGTTCTTGCAATTAATTTCTATAGATAAAGATACACACAATGACATTGTATTTTGTAACATAAACAGACTTTGTTGAGGTATAATTATAGTCCCCCAAGTCTCTTTTCCATCATTCTATGCAAGTTGGTAAACATCCTGGAGAAACAGGTGAGTCAGAGTCACTGAGTTTCTTCAAGTTAGTAAGAGAGCGGAGGAAGTTATTAGATTGTTTATGAGTTTAAAATAGTTATATAAACGTCCGTAATTGAACCAACTCTTTCTTATACCAAATTAAACCTTTTTTCTTGCAAAAATGATTGGAAGAGGATATTCACTTTGTCTGTGACCTAGACAAGGACATGTCAGGGTGCTTCACCCTCATAATGAATAAAGTATCTCACTTCCCATGGGGAATTTAGAGTTTAAGGTTAATGATGTTAAAGGGTAAGGTCTAGAGGTCAAATAAGGAGATTTTGTTGAAATTTGCTCCCACACAAGAAATGTTTAATTGATTATTGGGTTCTGAAAAGTAGATCAATGTGGTTTCTGTGTTGATTGCCAGCAGAGCTCATCTAAATGATCTATATTGCTCATGTGGTCATAGTGGATATACCAATCAACCATTCTAATTGGAAAAATGGCATATCGGTATAGCTCCAGGTTTAGAGAATTCCCAGACCTTATTTTGGTCTGGTCAGCTGCATAACTCGTTTACTAATTCCGGGGCACCTCCTGTTCCAAATGAAGTCACCAAATGCTTTTTTGTACTGAAGAAATGAAGGAAGGGAGAAAGAGAATTAAGAGAGCCTGTAAAATATAAAACATTCTAGGGAATGTATTCATCTTGATAATTCTCCCAAACATGAGAGATTCCTTGTTCACCAAGATGATCTCTAATAATCTCATCAAATTAAATATTTTCGATAGTATATTGATTGGTTCCTGATACAACACATGAAGCCATTTTGTCTGTGATATTAAAAATGACTTGCAACCAGGACAGTGTAGCCTTTTAAGATATTAGCATTTTCAAAGTCAAATAACAAGTTGTTCACAGACTGCAGATAATTTTAACTTGAGTGACCATACACACTCACTTAAACAAGAAATCCCAAATATTACAACATATTTAGAAAAATACTCAAACTGATCCAGGAAAGCAACATCTAACAGAGTTTGTAGATTACTTTTCAAAAATGTTCAATACACCTACATTTCTTAGGGACACCTTTAATTATTTGAAGGACGCAACCAAAGGCTAATTATTACAACTAAAAATAAATAAATAAAAAAGAAGCCTTTCAAAACATATCTGAGCACTGTTTTCTTAAACCAACTTAAACTAAAGATGTGTTTTTAATGTAAAATCTGTTAAGAGTGACTTAAAGAGACAGTATATATATATATATATATATATATATATATATATATATTTCTATTTAATTATCTGTATTCTTTTTAAATTTTATTTTGGGGGGACTTAGTACGCCAATGTTTGCCTTTTTAAATTTATGTTTAACATTTGTAGATATTTGTACACAATATATACATGGTATATATATATCTATATATGTAAGATACACCATTCCACAGGTGCTGCAATTAATGTTAAAGGGACAGTCAAGTAAAAAAAAAACCTCAGGATTTAAATAGGGAATGTAATCTTAAACAATTTACCTTTGTCACCAATTTTGCTTTGTTCTCTTGGTATTCTTAGTTGAAAGCTAAATCTAGGAGCTAATTTCTTAGACCTTGAAGGCCGCCTCTAATCTGAAAGCATTTTGACAGTTTTTCACCACTAGAGAGCATTAGTTCATGTGTTTCATATAGATAACATTGAGCTCACGCGCGTGAAGCTCCTAGGAGAGAGCACTGATTGGCTAAAATGCAAGTCTGTCAAAAAAACTGAAATAAGGGGGCAGTTTGCAGAGGCATAGATACAAGGTAATTACAGAGGTAAAAAGTGTATTAATATAACTGTGTTGGTTATGCAAAACTGGGGAACGGGTAATAAAGGGATTATCTACCATTTTAAACAACAAAAATTCTGGTGCTGACTGTCTCTTTAAAGTAAATGTAAATATATATGTATATGCTTAACAAGAGGTGTTTGTAGTGCTAATTGCTACCGCTAGGTTGCAGTAGCAATAACTAGCCACTTGTAATGATAAATTAGCGCTCCACTTGTAATCTAACCCTATATGTTTTAAGAAATTCAACGTGTCTTTTCTGCATGACAGAAAGTGTGTAATTATTTGTTTCTGTTCCAATAGATTAATATATCAGTCTGACCATTATTAGAACAAATCTTTTTATGATCAAGCCCCACCCACCACTTTACTTATTTAAAGCAGCCAATCCAGATTTGTGTCTGGTGAAAACAGGACTTGCCTCTGTCATTATGTTAACACAATCTACACTGTTTGGCTTCCACAGAAACGATAAGATAAACCACAAAATAGGGACATATGTGGCAAGGTTAGGCTTGTGAAGATTGCCATGTGCTCTTTCAGTTTAAAGAATTGGAATACCCGCAATTTGCAGATTTAATTTACAGGTTAAGAGGTCAATATAAATAATGAAAGTATACTTCCGGAGCGGTCTTCTTCATTCAACCTCTGATCTACATCTCTTCACTCCTATTATCTCTTCGTCTCCCTCTCTCCTCCAGAACTTCTCACATGCTGCTCCTGTCCTCTGGAACTCTCTACTCTGCTCCATCAGACGTTCTCCAACTTTGTATACCTTTAGACGCTCTTTAAATACATACCTTCTGTCTTTCATCCTACCTAAAATAAATCTGCTTTGACTCACTGTTGCAACTAAAGTCCAAATGAAAAACTACCCCAAACCTTATGTCTCTACACCCTCCGACAGTAGACTGTAAGCTCTTGGGAGAAGGACCCTCCTCCTCCTGTACTAGTTTTGTCTAGTGTGATGTTTTTGTATCTTATCACAAATCTTTGTCATTCTATACTTCTATCTCCTATCTCTGTACCCAGCACGACATAATTTTGTGGCACTATACACATAAATAATTATAATAATAATACAGTTATTTTACTATGCAAAATTAACCATTTAATATTACAATCTTAAAGTGTTTTCTGTCCCTTTAAGGATGTAATCATCACTGATGCTGGTATCGTACACTCTACAATGAATTCTTAAACTCCTGCAATTTCTCTGTTTTCTCTAATATCTACTCAACCATCAAGATCCCAAAAAGCCTTTTGTAGAGTGAGAAAATACTTCATGAAGCTTCAATTATTTTTTTCTCCTGATAACCATTATTTTTTTTCTCAACTGTTTAAAAATAACTTCTCTGCCAACTTCTAAACCTCATTAGTGTAAATACTTTACATACGGCCAGATTACGAGTTTTGCGGTACTAACTTGCACGTTATTCTCACCGCTCACTTCCCTACAGCGCTGGTATTACAGGTTTTCTGAAACCCGGCGTTAAAAGACAAAAAGTGAGCGTAGAGCAAAATTGAGCTCCATATCGCACTCCAATACCAGCGCTGCTTAAGTCAGCCATGAGCTGGTTGCACGTGCTCGTGCACGATTTCCCCATAGACATCAATGGGGAGAGCCGGCTGAGAAAAAGTTTAACACCTGCAAAAAAGTAGCTTAAAGCTCAGTAACGCAGCCCCATTGATTTCTATGGGGAAATGAAATGTATGTTTACACCTAACACCCTAACATGAACCCTGAGTCTAAACACCCCTAATCCAGGGTCGGCTCCAAGGGGGGGCTTTGGGGGGCAATGCCCACCCAAATGGAATGCTGTGCCCCCTCAAAACACAGGATTTTTGTAAATTATTTTTTTAATTTTTTTTTTACTTAAAATGTTTTATTTTTTTGCCCCGCACCTTTTCTGGGGGCGGGGCTTGTGCACGCTCAAATGTGCACTCAGTCAGTGCAGTGGAAGGCTGGGGTATGACTTAGCTATACCTATTTCACAATAGGTGGCTGGCACTGCTGAAGATGACTGACTGATCCAGCTGGCCTCACATGATGACGCTGCATTCTCCCTGACACTCATCATGACTCATCACTTCCTCCCACCCAGAGTCCCAGCGCGGGAAGAGTGAGAGCTGACTCGTGAGAGGGAATCAGCGTGAGGTGATGCAAGGAGGAAAGAAGCAGCAAGACTAGGCTGGTCACGGTGATAAAAAAAAATCACATTCAGCAGTGATGTTATTTAGATTTGTTTTGCTCAGTCAGTCTAAGTGTAAGGTGTATTCTGCACTAGGCACACATTCACAAGGCATTTACTTAGGGCAGCAGCTGAAGCATTGCTCTAAGGCAGCTGTAGTGCAGGCAGGTACTTTTTATGGGTAATTTTCCCCATCCTCACCTCTCAGTGCACACATCAGACCTAGCTGTCATGCTGCCTCCCATGTATTTTACAAAGCAGCAAGCTCAGATAACAAATAATGTATACAGCAAAATGTATTATCTGGCTTGGTCCCTTCCAGCTAAAGTACCAATAAAGTCACAGCCCTCACATCACAGGTCCTTCAGCCGGATGGGATCTAGCTGCAAACGTATCTGTAAGTGTGAGACTGAGGGAACCTTCTTGCAATATAGTAAGGTACTGAGGAGGGGGTTGTGTATATATTATATAAGGTAATAGGGAGGCTGTGTGTATGTGTGTGGCAGAGCAGAGGGAACCTCTCTATAATGTTATAAAATTGTGTATAAGGTGTGTGACTGAGTGTGTCTGTCAAAGAGAACCTCTCTATAATATTATTTATATTTATATAAGGAGTGATATTTATTTAAGGTACTGGGGAGGGGGCTGTGTGTGTGGGAGACAGAGGGAACCTCTTTATAATATTATATATTTGTATATAAGGGATGATATTTATTTTTATTTAAGGTGCTGGGGAGGGGTCTGTGTGTGTGGGAGACAGAGGGAGCCTCTTTATAATATTATATATTTGTATATAAGGGATGATATTTATATTTATTTAAGGTACTGGGGAGGGGTCTGTGTGTGTGGGAGACAGAGGGAGCCTCTTTATAATATTATATATATATATGTCTATAAGGGATGATATTTATATTTATTTAAGGTACTGGGGAGGGGTCTGTGTGTGTGGGAGACAGAGGGAACCTCTTTATAATATTATATATTTGTATATAAGGGATGATATTTATTTTTATTTAAGGTGCTGGGGAGGGGTCTGTGTGTGTGGGAGACAGAGGGAGCCTCTTTATAATATTATATATTTGTATATAAGGGATGATATTTATATTTATTTAAGGTACTGGGGAGGGGTCTGTGTGTGTGGGAGACAGAGGGAACCTCTTTATAATATTATATATATGTCTATAAGGGATGATATTTATATTTATTTAAGGTACTGGGGAGGGGTCTGTGTGTGTGGGAGACAGAGGGAACCTCTTTATAATATTATATATTTGTATATAAGGGATGATATTTATTTTTATTTAAGGTGCTGGGGAGGGGTCTGTGTGTGTGTGGGAGACAGAGGGAACCTCTTTATAATATTATATATATGTCTATAAGGGATGATATTTATATTTATTTAAGGTACTGGGGAGGGGCTGTGTGTGTGGGAGACAGAGGGAACCTCTTTATATATATACACCATATACCATATACCATATATCCATAATATATATTGTATTTATACATTTCTGGAAGAACATTAATATAAAAAAAGAGCAGCACACTATTTTGACACATTTGTATTTAATACTTTTTTTTTATATTATGCTTTATTTAACATTTATTATGTTTATACTAAACTATACTATTATACTAAAGGGCCAGGCAGCAAAGTTTAAAATAATCTTGGCAACAGCAGATAAAGCTTGCTAAACTCCTTCAGCAATCCATTCATCAATACCATTCATTCACACATTCATCCATTTACCCATTCAGGTATTTTACTAACTTATTTGTGTCTGTGCCTGGAAATAAAAAGAACTTCTCCCTACAAAAAGATTTAATTAATTTATTAAGTGGCAATAAACAAGTTGTTTGCCAAATCCTAACCATTTATTATTACTACGATATGTGCATAAAATGTGTAAATATGTGCAGGTTAGATTATATAATCAGATGTACTGTAGGACACACTATATGACATATAGTGTGTCCTACAGTACATCTGAGTTTAAGGGTTTTGGATCATGGTGATTAAGGGGTGAATTGTTTTTAAGGAGCTATTGCACTGGGGGTCTCAAGTTTAATGGCTCTGTTTTAGTGCACTGCATAAGATTTAGACTTCATTCTTTTACCTAGTGATTTAGCACATATTCTCCAAATGTTAATAGTGGGGGATAAGCCAGCTAGAAGCTACACTTTCCTGCAGAATATGTAGGTCTGCTCTTATTTTGACTTTCATATATGCTTTGTAAATGCGTGCCCCCTCGTCAGAAAAAAATGCCCCCCCATTTCATTCGTTCTGGAGCCGACCCTGCCCTAATCTTACACTTATTAACCCCTAATCTGCTGCCCCCAACATTGCCGCACCTACATTATACTTATTAACCCCTAATCTGCCGCTCCGGACATCACCGCCACCTACATTATACTTATTAACCCCTAATCTGCTGCCCCCAACATCGCCAACCCCTACATTATATTTATTAACCCCTAATCTCCCGCCCCCAATGTCGCTGCAACCTACCTACACTTATTAACCCCTAATCTGCCGCCCCCAACGTCGCCGCCACTATAATAAACATATTAACCCCTAAACCGCCGCACTCCCACAACGCAAACATTAGTTAAATATTATTAACCCCTAATCTGCTGTCCCTAACATCGCCGCCACCTACCTACATTTATTAACCCCAAATCTGCCGCCCCCAACGTCGCCACCACTATACTAAAGTTATTAACCCCTAAACCTAAGTCTAAACCTAACACCCCCTAACTTAAATTAATTAAAATAAATCTAAATAAAACTTACTATTAATAACTAAATAATTCCTATTTAAAACTAAATACTTACCTGTAAAATAAACCCTAAGATAGCTACAATATAACTGCAATTTGCGTAAATTGATTTGCGGTAAGGCCAAAAAAAGTGTGCAGGACAGCTGTACCTACAAGACTCGTAATAGCAGCGGTAGTAAAAAAGCAGCGTTATGAGCCTTAAAGGAACAGTCAAGTATAAATTAAACTTTCATTATTCAGATAGGACTTTTAATTTTAATTGACTTTCCAATTTACTTTTATCATCAAATTTGCTTTTTTCTCTTGGTATTCTTAGTTTAAACTAAACATAGGTAGGCTCATATGCTAATTTCTAAGCCTTTGAGGGCTGCCTCTTATCACATGCTTTTTAAATCTCTTTTCAACACAAAGAGACAGAAAGTACACGTGGGCTATATAGATAACGCTGTGTTCAGGCACAGGGAGTTATTTAAGATCTAGCACAACACAATGCTAAATTTAAGACAATAGATAATTAACAGTCACAGTCATGTGATCAGGGGGCTGGAAGAAGGTTCCTAGATACAAGGTAATCACAGAGGTATAAAGTGCATTAATATAACTGTATTGGTTATGCAAAACTGGGAAATGAGTAATAAAGGGATAATCTATCTTTTAAAACAATAACAATTCTATGGTTGACTGTCCCTTTAACTCTGCTTTTTTACTCATAACGCTAGACTCGTAATCTAGCCGATTGTATTTACTGCTCTATAACTAATTCTCAAAAGACAAAATCCAATGTAATCCAGCACAACAAACAGGTGTGCACGCCCACAGGTCACTGCAAAAACCTTTGGATAATACAAAAGTTCAAGAAAACGACAGCACCACCTTGATATGCAGTAAATCCTCTTTATTCTTTATGTAGGAGCAGGTACAAAATGACTACGTTTCGGGTTACATACCCTTAGTCATGTCAATTACAACTGTGTATTACAACAACCTTAAATACCTTAACCAGGTGAACTGGCTCCTCCCCTTTAACTATTACTTATATTTTTCATTCTGGTTCAATCGAGCTCCCCCTATTGGCAGAGGAGTGAAACTTCAATACAAAATAAAACAAAACAAAATACACACATACAGATATGTAGCAGGTTAGCCTATCAAAAAAAATCTTTTTTTGAGGAATATATATATATATATACACACATATTTTTGTATATTATAAGTCAAAGTCTCTGTTCATTCCTTTTGGTTTTAAAGCATCTAGGGTATAAATCCAGAATAATTCTTTCCTTTTTAACAGCAGTTCCCTGTCACCTCCTCTCCTGGGAACAGGGACCCAGTCTATGACCTGAAACCTTAACTGTGAAATGTTGTGGCCTGCCTCTATCAAATGGCAAGCCGTCTATGACCTGAAACCTTAACTGTGAAATGTTGTGGCCTGCCTCTATAAAATGGCAAGCCGTCTATGACCTGAAACCTTAACTGTGAAATGTTGTGGCCTGCCTCTATAAAATAGCAAGCCGTCTATGACCTGAAACCTTAACTGTGAAATGTTGTGGCCTGCCTCTATAAAATGGCAAGCCGTCTATGACCTGAAACCTTAACTGTGAAATGTTGTGGCCTGCCTCTATAAAATGGCAAGCCGTCTATGACCTGAAACCTTAACTGTGAAATGTTGTGGCCTGCCTCTATAAAATGGCAAGCCGTCTATGACCTGAAACCTTAACTGTGAAATGTTGTGGCCTGCCTCTATAAAATGGCAAGCCGTCTATGACCTGAAACCTTAACTGTGAAATGTTGTGGCCTGCCTCTATAAAATAGCAAGCCGTCTATGACCTGAAACCTTAACTGTGAAATGTTGTGGCCTGCCTCTATAAAATAGCAAGCCGTCTATGACCTGAAACCTTAACTGTGAAATGTTGCGACCTGCCTCTATAAAATGGCAAGCCGTCTATGACCTGAAACCTTAACTGTGAAATGTTGCGACCTGCCTCTATAAAATGGCAAGCCACCGGTTTGTTCCACTGTTCCACTGAGTTTAAATGATAACAAAAAACACTAAATCCATATTCCGCTCCCCAATGCGCCTCTGTTCCTGAGCTGTACATGGCTACAATTTTAAGTTATGATTAAAGTTACTCAATAAATATTGGATTTTCTTAAAGGGACCGAGCATAGAATTTAAAAAAAAATCCAGTTTACTTCTATTATCAAATTTGTGTTGTTCGGTCAGTATTCTTTGAAGAAGAGATACCAAGGTAGGTGTCTGGAGAACTACATGGCAGGAAATGGTGCTGTTATCTAGTGCTCTTAAAAATAGATAACATTCAAATCTGCTGCCATATAGTGCTCAAGACATGGGCATGCTCCTGAGCTTACATCCCTGCTTTTCAACACAAGATACCAAAAGAACAAAGAAAAAATGATAATAGAAGTAAACTAGAAAGTTGTTTAAAATTGCATGCACTATCTGAATCATGACAAAAAAAATGTTTGGGTTTCACATAATGTTAACTTGATAAAAGTATCATCAGTTCGAAAAAGTATAGTGATGTTAGTTTTTGGTTTAGGCCCAATGTACCCAGGTAAGCAGTTGATAAGAGTTAATTGCAGAAACATTGCCTAAAGCAACACTGTGATTGGAGGAAGGCTGGGATCGTCATTTCTGACGTAGGAAGAGGCTTGCGACGGGCAGAGCGCTGGAGCGGCTTTCACAAAGAAAAGATAAGTATTTTAACAAAACCAGTGAAATGTAAAGTTTGATGAATGAAAGTGCCCCTTTTTTTTTTTTTTTATAAATCAAAGTTTTTTATTAAGGTAGTTGGCGATACAAAGTATAATGCATAACAACCGATAGATCGACATAAAAATATAACAAGTCTATAAAATTACACATCTAGTATATCATTTAAGCTATTTTCATGATACCTTAGGTTTTATTTTATATATTAAGTTTACTGTGATACCTCTATATGCAATTAAGCTAATAACTAGCATGATACGCACAGTTAAGATATTCAGCATAATACCATACGTTCAGAAATGAGAGGTAAAGTTTGAACGTTAAAGGACAACTATAGTATAATATAATGTAACACCTCCCAGCTTAAGCCGGGTCACTTTTGTACCCTGAAGAAAAAATCTCAAACTAGAGAGGGTCTCAACTAACACATATGGTCTCTCTGGTACCCAAACAATGTTTATACAAGTATTGAAATTAACTAATGATACGACATGTAGGTGAAAAATGCCTGGAACCTTTTCTTTATATGGAAGTGAGGAGGTGCCACAAAAATATACAGAAGACGTAAGAGATTTTTACAGAATATCTATATTCCTAGGTGGTAACCCGTTTAACTGGTAGATTTAAGATGAGCACACCGGATACCTTATATTGGAATAATTGGGAACAGGCAAGCTCCTACTGGAGTAAGATAAAAGTTAACACTATTAGTATCCCCATGACAGGATAACGTATAAAAAGGGGATATTCCATTAGAAACGTATCGCCAGAGACTAGTAACTGCAGTCTGTCTCTGTGATCTCGGGACTCCATAATAATACCCCTTCAGTATGCTAAGTGAGGTCTGCAAACTGCATTAGTGACAATCCTAGGCTCATATATAGCGCCATACATCACTTGCTCTATGTTAACATTAACTTGCTGTGGTTCATCGGCATATGACAACTTATTACCTATCAAATTTTTCGCATCAAAAGTATATAATGGTTATAAAGATTAGTAGAAGAAAGTGGATTAATACCACAACAACAATTCACCAGATTGGGTGAGTACCTAAAAAGTAGGTTAGATGGGGGGGGGGGGAGGGGTCAAAATGGAGCAGTACTTAACATACCTTTTAATGAAATAGCAATTTTACAATAAAACATACTGCGTTAGCTACACTGCTTGCATGAGTTAGGTGCTGAATTTTTAATTTGCAACTAAACGAAAAGTTATGGATTATTAACTGGGGAATCATAAAATATTATAACAAAGTATACTTATTCAACTTTCTAAGTCTGGATATTACTGAACCCCATATCCTCAGAAGCAAGAGTTCATATAGTTATAGTAAAGTAATTCTCTGAAGAGCCCAAAATATATAAATATTAGAGGAAAGATAACATTTAGTACCTCATTATTATGAACTGCCTAGAGGCGAACTAGCATGTTTCGCTGAGCTCAAATGTGTAAAGGAGGGCCTATGAAACACCATGTGTAATAGACCACATGAAACCATACAGTGTGGTCAAATAGCTGGAGGTAGAATGTGTGTCTCGTACACTAACGATATTAGTAACCTATGTAACTAACAATACCTCATGAGGGGACAACCCTGGTCCCAAACCTAACCGGGTTTGTTTCTCTAAAATTATAGGGGTGAATTTCCTTGCAAGGCTAGAATAAAAATGAACTTGTGATAATGCTGGATTGTATAGTGAAGTAGCAAATATTTCAGTGAAAGCATGTCATTAATATCTTGCTGAATTACAAGGACATTGAGTGCAAAAATTATGTAAAGAAGACAAATAACATGTAAAAGCAACCATAACATCTATAGGCAATATATACAATATTTAAACTTAAATCCAACTTCAGAGTGGCTCAAATGTATTTGTCCTTTTATAAGCAAGCTGAGGTCCTGGTGTGATATCTCCGATGTCACCGGTGTAGGAATCCAGGGTTATACAATAGAGGGGTATCTAAGAGTTAGAGGGAGAAGCAATTGCAGCTTACTTTAATACCCTGCCAGATCATATGCCAAACCCTCCATCCTAGCCTACCCCTAAACGGGGCAAGCCCTGTGTGTTATGTTGGGAATCCCAACCACCATGCATAAACCTCTTGGAAACAGAGGTAAACCCCCGCAAGGTCTCTCCTGCTTGAAATTCTGCTGGGCTATCGGGTGCAATAGTAAACAGCTCCATTGGCAAACATTTTTCAAATGCAGGCTCAGGACACTCAGCAATATGACCACGGGAGTCGGCCGTACCTCCCGCGGGAAACAACTGATATGCAGCTACGCTTCCTCCAGCTCTACTCCGTAGAGAAGCTAATGCCCGCTGATTCTGGTAAGCTGTGTGTGGGCATTTCAGGTCACAGCTGCGTTGCGGTCCCCGTGGTGTTAGTGAGGAAGAGCCGGCTGGAGGTATGTGATCAGGGCTATTCTTAACCTGTGGTCTCCCCACGCTAAGTCCGCTCTCCTCCCCAGCTGGATCCCAGCCAGAAGTAAGCTCTGCCCGCAGTGAAAAGAGTTGGGCGTCAAGCTTGTCTCCCAGCTGCTGAAAAAGCAAAGTGATCTCCGCCATTTTAGGTTTAATTTCGCTCCACGATGGTAACAGATCCACTGAATAGTAACGTGATGGGTATTTGCGCTGAGTGGTATGATAGTTGAAAAGGGTAGAGCTGCTCCTTAACACGATCAGTGCTGCTTAAGATCCATGCTGTTTCATAGTATCCCAGGGCATAATTTACAATGCCGCGTGGTATTCCGACGATCGAGAAGCTGAATCCTATATGTTTCTGCATTTCCAGCTATCTCTTAGCTCACCAAGTGGTGTTATCCCCTTCTGGAACATAGGTCCTAAATCATTTTGTGAGGAATTTTAGACATAAAAGTTGTTTTAAATGATATAAAATCAGGAGCTCTATCAGGGCACGTCTTGCTCCCTTGATGGCTAGCTCCGCCCCCCATCGAAAGTGCCCCTTTTTTTAATAGGATTATTAAACACCGGGCACTGGTTCATCAAAATTTACATTCACTTTAAGTCTTAAAGGGTTCACATAAATATGTTTCAAAAGGCAACAGCAACAGAAATTTTGAAACTAACATTAAAAAAAAAAAAGAAGCAAAAAAAACCACACACTTTCTGTGCTCTTAATAAAGTCAATACTGCCATCTGTTTTTTCTATTTATTCCACGTGCTACAGCAGAAAAACTCGCCAATCTTGTCTGTCAGATCCATTTCAAGTTTTATGCAGGTAATTCCATCATGCAACATTCAATATGTCTGCTCTGAGCAACCCTCCTGGGAACTACAAGACACTTCTGCTCAATTACAGATCAATTTGAACGTTATAAGAAAAAGGAAAACAGAATGTGCTAAATATGATTAATGCACAAAACAAACATAGTTGTATAGTTTGCTAATTTTGTAAGAGAAAAGCCTTACATAATTTTTACTTTACACATATAAGAGGGATACATTATTAATAAGAGCTTGTCCAATTTAGAGCCAAGAGACACATTGGGCTCTGAATTTAATCCTTATAAATCAAAACTACATAATAAATAAAATGATTGATTATTTGCTCAGATTTGATAGCAACATTTTTTACCGAATGAAATCAAAATTGGGAACCTAACATGAAAAAATATTTTAAAACTGGATCACATAGCACAACACTTTAAGGCAAATCAAGGCAAAATCACACATCTCAATTAAAGGGAAAGTCTACTTGATTTTAATTATTTTTTTGAAAGATAGATAATGCCCTACTACCTATTCCCCAGCTTGGCCTAACCAAGAATTTTTATATTAATATACTTTATTATCTCAGTGCTTTTATTTAGCTTTTTACAACCTTACACACAGCCAGACAATCCTAGTTCATGTGTGCCATACAGATAACATTGTGCACACTCCCATGGAGAATAATCAATGTTTATTCAGGAACCAGCATTAATTGGGTAAAATGCACGTTTGTAAAAAGAACAGAGATAAGGGGCAGGATATGGGGGACAAGGAGTAGTCTGCAAAGGCTTAGATACAGGTAATCACTGAAGTAAAAAGTATATTGATAAAATAGTGTTGGTTATGCAAAACTGGGGAATTGGTAATAAAGGAACTATCTATCTTTTTAAACAAGAACAAATTCCAAGTAGACTGTCCCTTTTAGTAAAGTGATGATTGACATTTTTCTTTTGATTTATAGCATTTTTGACAATTTGTGTTACAGCACTGCCAGTGTATACATAGTAACATAGTAGATAAGGTTGAAAAAAAGACTGAAGTCCATCGAGTTCAACCTATACAAATCTAAAATACTTTCAAAAAGCTCCAGTTAAGCTTAAATAACCCCATTAAAATGTGACCCATTTAATACTAGCAATCATATCCATGAATTTTGTTTATATACAGAAATTTATCCAGACTATTTTTAAATGTATCTATGGTATTGGCATTCACTACCTCCTTTGGTAATGAGTTCCACAATTTTATTGCTCTTACAGTGAAAAAACGTTTCCGTTGCAGGAGATTAAATCTCCTTTCCTCCAGCCTTAAATTATGACCTCTTGTCAGAAACAATTTTCTTGGAATAAACAGAGCTTCTGCCATCTCTGTATATGGGCCTTGAATATATTTATATAAAGTAATCATGTCACCTCTCAAGCGCCTTTTTTCTAAAGAAAACAGACCCAGTTTGGCTAGCCTCTCCTCATAGGTTAATTTCTCCAATCCCCTTATTAGCTTTGTGGCCCTTCTCTGAACTTTTTCTAGTTCTGCAATATCTTTTTTAGCAATCGGTCCCCAGAACTGCACTCCAAACTCAAGGTGAGGTCTTACCAGGGCTTTATATAATGACAGAATTATGCTTTCCTCCCTTGAATCAATGCCTCTTTTAATACATGCTAGTATCTTATTAGCCTTTGAAGCCGCTGCCCTGCATTGTGCACCCATCTTTAGCTTGTTATCTATTACTACTCCCAAATCCCTTTCCTCCTGTTTGGCTAAGTCGTGTCCCATTTAAAAAATACGTAGCCTGCTTATTTTTACTTCCAAAATGTAGAACCTTGCATTTTTCTGTATTAAATCTCATTTTCCATTCACTTGCCCATAGTTCTAATTTTAGCAAATCCCTTTGTAAAGAGAGTTCTTCCTGCTCTGACCTAATGACCTTACTTAACTTAGTATCATCTGCAAAAATAGAGATGTCGCTATTTAATCCTTGCTCCAAGTCATTTATAAAAATATTAAAAAGAACAGGGCCCAGTACTGATCCCTGGGGGACGCCACTGATTACCTTTGTCCAATCTGAGTATGATCCATTTACTACTACTCGTTGCTCCCTATCTTTTATCCAGTTATTTATCCATGAGATAACATTTTCAGCTATTCCCAGTCCCTTAATTTTGTGCATTAATCTCTCATGTGGCACTGTATCAAATGCCTTTGCAAAATCTAAGTATATCACATCAACTGATTCCCCTTTATCTACTTCTACTTCCTCGTAGAATCTAATTAGATTAGTTTGGCATGAACTATTTCTCCTAAAGCCATGCTGATTAGAACTCATAATCTTGTTTACACGAATATGCTCATCAATATAATCCCTTATAATCCTTTTCAAATATCTTCCCCACTATTGATGCCAGACTAACTGGTTGTAATACCTTGCTTCCAGGTATTCCTCTGAAATGTACTGGTATGGGTTATTCCTGCTTTTTAATACAGGGGTTTAATAAGATCACAATATGCAGAACTATATACTACAATATTGGTGTGTATCACAATGGGATAATATGTCGCCACTATTGAGAGGGAATGGTAACAAGTTTACCGGTTGTGAATATGTAGCAGTTATTATAGGATTGAATGAAGTCAGAGGAGATACTGATAAAGTATTCCTTTAACCATAAACTCTTTATGAGAAAAAGCACTAACTGTTAGTTTCTCTGGATGACTAGTGTTGTAGTAAATGTCCTTTACTTGGTTTTGCATCAACCTTCTTACCCTCCGCTACTGAACAGTAGAGATAGCTCACTGTTACGTCACAGCGAGGAGTGGCTTCAGTTATCCGGTGTCCGTTATGCTCACAGAGATCCGTGATCAGGCTTGGCGGTACTGACAGCCGCGTCTGTGTTGCGGTTAGCGCCCACTGTTACGTCACAGGGGGAGTAAATGCGGAACTCCGGTCTCCGTGTTAGTTACGGAGTAGTGCTTACGGGTAAGATTGGCGTTGAAGTGAAATCTGTATACAGCATAAGTTGTTTCACTCACAGTGGTAAATCCTGCTTGTTCTTTTTTGTGGTAGTCAGCGGTTCCGTTACTTTAGGAGTTTGAGAAAAACAACAGCGTTGTAGTTGAATGAGGGGTAATCTCCAAAGTTTGTCTTTGTAAATCTCAGTCTGAGAAAGCTGATGAAAAGTCTGTTAGAAATCAAAACTCTGATTAGGAGAGGAGCTCAGAATTACTTGCTGCTACAATACACAAGGTTGCTAACAAATTGCTAAGCACCTGTTTGCAGGTGCGGTGAGGATTTGTAGTGTGTGGAGGAGGGCTTAGCTTAAAGGGACAGACCTGACATCACCCCCTCTTCAAGCAAGTGGTCCCAACACTTGAGGTCTAGGACGATCAGGGAAACGGCGGTGAAACTGTGCAACCAGTCTGGGGGCGTTTAGATTAGCAGACGGTTCCCAGGAGTTATCCTCATTCGAGTAACCCTTCCACTGTACCAAGTATTCCAGGCAACCTTTGTGGTATCGAGAATCCAAGATATTTTTAACCTCATATTCATCCACTGGTGGCAATACTGGAGAAGGAGGTAGAATTGGTGTAGTCACTCTCATGAGCCCTGCCGGTTTTAATAAGGAGACATGGAATGTGGGGTGTATTCGCAGGCTAGGTGGGAGATCTAAAGTAACAGCGTTTTGGTTGACAACCTTAAGGATTGGAAAAGGTCCTAGGAAGAGACTACCAAATTTTTTAGTAGGAACCTGTAGACGAAGGTTTTTGGAGGACAACCAAGCATGATCTCCAACCTTATACTCTGGGGGTGATCTACGTCGTAGGTTGTAATTCAATAGGACAATCATATTGTCTGTGAGGTGGTAATGCTTCAGCCTGTTTTTTACTGAAGACGTCTGCGAAGTCTGCATACTCTGCAGGTAAACTCGGTCCTTCATCACTGATGTTGAGAAGAGTCTCCATGCCGGCATAGCAGGTCTTGGAGCAGTATGCGGAATTGAAAGTGACATGGAGAGCTTTCCAATCTATCGAGGGTTGATGTAGTTGTAGCCAAGTTAAACCTTAAGACTACCGGGAAAAGAGGTGAGGGAATTACATCTAGTGTTAAGTATTCACTGTGACCATTGGTAGTTTGTACCAATAGGGGTATCGTTTGGTGTGTGATAGGCCCAGTTTTGATTGCTGTACCATCAATAAGACGAATATAGACAGGGTTTTGCTTACACACAATAGGTATCTTGTTTATTTTTACAAGGTTTACATCTATATAACTGTTTGTGGCTCCCGAGTCGATAATTGCTTCAGTGTTGACTCTCTGTTGGTGCCACTGTAGAGACAAAAGTACATGGCAGTAAGTGGGTTTAGGTGAGGTGGCAGTATGAACAGTACTGATTGAACACTTACGTCTCTTCATCTTGACAAGAAGTGGACAATCCTTAACAGCATGTGATGGATTTGCACAATACATGCAAAGCATCTGACTCCTTCTGCGGTTCCTTTCTTGGGGAGTGATGGGTCCTCTGATAACCCCCAAATCCATTGATTCATCAGAGGTTCTCTGGGTTGAGATCTGTTGTGGGTTGGATGGAGGCTGTCTTGTTGAAGTCTCAGAGTGGTATCGCTCAACCTTTCTCTCTCTTAACCTCCTATCTATCTGTATAACAAGCTTCATCAGTGCTTCAAGGCTATTTGGAATCTCTAACCTTGCCAATTCATCTTTTAGTTGGTCTGAAAGGCCTAAGCGAAACTGATTTCTCAGAGCGATCGCATTCCACTGCGAGTCAGTACCATACTGCTTGAACTCTGTGATGTACTCTTCGACTGGCCTGCGACCTTGTCTGAGAGCCCTCATCTTAGCCTCTGCAGTCAGTTGTATGTCACTGTCTTGGTATAGTTCATCCATAGTGGTATAGAAACTTTGTAGTGAGGAGAGGATGGGATCGTTGTTCTCATAACATGTGTCTGCCCAGACTCGGGGTTCACCCCTTAAAAATGAAACAATCGTCAGGACTCTTATCCGGTCTGAATGATATGTTTTTGGTTTAAGTGTGAAGAGTAAATTGCAGGCATTTTTGAACTGCCGGTATGATTTCCTGTTACCTGCAAAGGTCTCAGGTAGAGAGACCTGTGGTTCAGGTGGGAGGTCCTTGTGTACTAATGTCTCTTTTATAATACCTCTCAAAGTTTGGTTCTCTAGTTGAAGCTCTCTGAGACCTTGGGATAATTGGTCCACCTTCTGTGAAAGATTGTAAACTAACTGAGGTAGTTCTGCTGGATCCATTATGGGGCTTAGCAATATGTAATACCTTGCTTCCAGGTATTCCTCTGAAATGTACTGGTATGGGTTATTCCTGCTTTTTAATACAGGGGTTTAATAAGATCACAATATGCAGAACTATATACTACAATATTGGTGTGTATCACAATGGGATAATATGTCGCCACTATTGAGAGGGAATGGTAACAAGTTTACCCGTTGTGAATATGTAGCAGTTAGAGGAGATACTGATAAAGTATTCCTTTAACCATAAACTCTTTATGAGAAAAAGCACTAACTGTTAGTTTCTCTGGATGACTAGTGTTGTAGTAAATGTCCTTTACTTGGTTTTGTATCAACCTTCTTACCCTCCGCTACTGAACAGTAGAGATAGCTCACTGTTACGTCACAGTGAGGAGTGGCTTCAGTTATCCGGTGTCCGTTATGCTCACAGAGCTCCGTGATCAGGCTTGGCGGTACTGACAGCCGCGTCTGTGTTGCGGTTAGCGCCCACTGTTACGTCACAGGGGGAGTGAATGCGGAACTCCGGTCTCCGTGTTAGTTACGGAGTAGTGCTTACGGGTAAGATTGGCGTTGAAGTGAAATCTGTATACAGCATAAGTTGTTTCACTCACAGTGGTGAATCCTGCTTGTTCTTTTTTGTGGTAGTCAGCGGTTCCGTTGCTTTAGGAGTTTGAGAAAAACAACAGTGTTGTAGTTGAATGAGGGGTAATCTCCAAAGTTTGTCTTTGTAAATCTCAGTCTGAGAAAGCTGATGAAAAGTCCGTTAGAAATCAAAACTCTGATTAGGAGAGGAGCTCAGAATTACTTGCTGCTACAATACACAAGGTTGCTAACAAATTGCTAAGCACCTGTTTGCAGGTGCGGTGAGGATTTGTAGTGTGTGGAGGAGGGCTTAGCTTAAAGGGACAGACCTGACACTGGTCTATAGCTTCCTGGATCATCCCTGCTTCCCTTTTAGAAGAGTGGCACCACATCAGCTTTACGCCAATCCTGGGGTACCATGAGGATAATGAGTCTTGAAAAATTAAGAGTAAAGGTTTGTCTATGTGCTAAATTCCCTTAACACCCTTGGGTGTATTCCATCTGGGCCTGGAGTTTTATTTACCTTAATATCTTCCATTTTTTTCCTGATATCCTCTAAACAAAACCCAGTTAGTGGTATGGACTGGCATGTTCTATTCTGTTCCAAAGTATCATTCAATGGTTCCTCTCTTGTGTATACTGAAGAAAAAAACTGGTTTAGTACCTCAGCCTTCTCCCTGTCATTATTTATCATGCTACCCTCCACACATTTTAATGTACCTATATTATCCTTCTTAGATTTTTTGCTATTTATGTACTTAAAGAACCTTTTAGGGTTAGACTTAGAATCCTTGGCAATTAATTTTTCATTTTAAATTTTGGCTAATTTGATTGCTTTTTTGCATGCTTTGTTACATTCCTTATAAATATTGTATGCTGAGTCTGTACTATTGGTCAATTATTCTGCATCTATTTGTGCATGTTCTAAACAAATATGAGATCTTTTAAAACATTTGCATTCAATTTTCTTATTTTATTGCATAAAAAGAACAGTTTTGCAATGCTATGTAGAAAATGCATATCACCGCTATAAAGAGTGCCTTAACAAGCTATAGCATTAGTGGATTGAAAGAAACTGAAATGTGTGCCTTAGGTTAACTGTGCTTGACTGAACAGAGAAAGAAGAGATTCAAAAGGACAGTCTGTCTTATGCGTGAGCGGATCTTTTAACATTATATATATATTTAAAGCTTTTTATTAAAAAACGGTAAATGATTAGATGTGCTACATTGACGCTGCAATGCAACTTAATGAATATCAGTAGGTCTATCACAGCTTATTGTGTATTTAAAAAAAGAACTTCCTGGTGTGAAGCTGATTTCCTTATATGACACCCAGGCTACAAATCTCTGTAACAGAATTATCACAAACTGTACTCTAATTGCAAGATTCTAAGTATATTGAAAATTGTACTTATGCTACTAAAACTTTGAAGGTCACAGTTCAGAAACCTGCAGTATTTATACCAAAGGACAACGGAATTATTTTTAGAGTATTTCTTTTTTTTTTTTTTTTTTGATAGTTTTACATAGAAGATACAGACTTCTTTTCTTCAAAAAAAGAGACTAAAAGAGTGAGTGTGTGAGTGAAAGTTTAAGAGTGAGAGAGGAACCAATATAACACTATCCATCAATCTGTGCTATCAGGGTAATTTGGTCTCTACAGAAGGGATGATGTTTAATGATATTTGTACCCTAACAATTTAAAATAAACATATATCTAGCACTCTGGATAATCATAAAACAGCACTATGAATACAAATCTTCCCAAGCTCTTTTCCATGTGCCGTTAAAGTACAATTAGGGCAAGTAACTAACAGCTAGATTACGAGTTTGGCGTTATGAGTGAAAAAGCATAGTTATGCTTCATAACGCTGCTATTACAAGTCTTGCAGGTATAGGTGTAGCGCACACCTTTTGGCCGTCACGCAACGTCAGTACCGTACTTTTAAAAAAGTTTTTTTAATGGGACTTCCATAGCGCGGGTATTACGAGTTTGCCTGGGAGGCCAAAAAGTGAGCGGTACACCCTATAACCGACAAGATCTGTACCGCCATCTAAACTCAGCAGTTATGAGTTTTACGTTACAAAGCTGTAGCATAAAACTCATAACTAAAGTGTTAAAAAGTACACTAACACAGATAAACTACCTATTAACCCCTAAACCGCCGCCCTCCCGCATAGCAAACACTACTTAAATATTATTAACCCCTAATCTGCCGCTCCGGACAACGCCGCCACTATAATAAACCTTTTAACCACTAAACCGCAAGCCCCCCACAACGAAATATACTAAATAAAACTATTAACCCCATAACTCTGGCCTCCCACATCACTACATAAATATATTAACCCCTAAACCTAAAGTGACCCTAAGCATAAGTCTAACCCTAACCCTAACACCCCCGAACTTAAATATAATTAAAATAAAGATAAATAAACCTTACAATTATTACCTAAATAATTCCTATTTAAAACTAAATTCACACTTACCTGTAAAAAAAAAAAAAAACCTAAGCTAGATACAATATAACTAATAGTTCAAGACATCCGGCGCGGAGCATCCTCTTCTTCCGATTTCGGTGTAAAATGAAGTTCCCTTTAAGTGACGTCATCCAAGATGGCCTCCCTTACATTCCTATCAGCCAATAGGAATTAAAGGGGAAAAAATCCTATTGGCTGATCCAATCAGCCAAAAGGATTGAGCTTTAATCCTATTGGCTGATCCAATCAGCCAATAGGATTGAGCTTGCATTCTATTGGCTGATTGGAATAGCCAATAGAATGCAAGCTCAATCCTATTGTCTGGATCAGCCAATATGATTTTTTCCCCTTTAATTCTGATTGGCTGATAGAATTATATCAGCCAATCGGAATGAAAGGGACGCCATCTTGGATGACGTCACTTAAAAGGGAACTTCATGTTACAGTGACGATCGGAAGAAGAGGATGCTCCGCGCCGGATGTCTTGAAGATGGACCCGCTCTGCGCCAGATGGATGAAGACTTCTGCCCGCTTGGATGAGGACTTCTGCCCGCTTGGATGAGGACTTCTGCCCGGTTTTCGAAAACTGTAAGTGGATCGTCGGGGGTGTTAGTTTTTTTTTAAGGGTTTATTTGGTGGGTTTTATTTTTAGCTTAGGGTTTGGTCATCGTAAAAGAGCTAAATGCCCTTTAAAGGGCAATGACCATCCAAATGCCCTTTTCAGGGCAATGGTTAGCTTAGGTTTATTTAGATATAGTTTTATTTGGAGGGTTTGGTTGGGTGGGTGGTGGGTTTTACTGTTGGGGGGGTGTTTGTAATTTTTATTGCCAGGTAAAAGAGCTGTTATCTTTGGGGCAATGCCCCGCTAAAGGCCCTTTTAAGGGCTATTGGCAGTTTAGTGTAGGCTAGGGGTTTTATTATTTTGGGGGGCTTTTTTATTTTGATAGGGCTATTAGGAGTAATTCGTTTTTTGTTTTTTTTTATAATTTCGTTTTTTATTTTGTGTAATTTAGTGTGTTTTTTTTGTAATTTAGATAATTGTATTTGGATTAATTTAATTTATTTGATTTGATTGTAATGGTAGGTTTTAGTGTAAGGCAGGTTAGGTTTTATTTTACAGGTAAATTTGTATTTATTTTAACTAGGTAGTTAGTAAATAGTTAATAACTATTTACTAACTAGTCTACCTAGTTAAAATAAATACAAACTTACCTGTGAAATAAAAATAAAACCTAAGATAGCTACAATATAACTATTCTAGCTTAGGTTTTTTTTTTACAGGTAAATATGTAGGTTTATGTAGGTTTATTTAGCTTTATTTTAATAATATTTAAGTTAGGGGGTGTTAGGGTTAGATGTATGCTTAGGGTTACGTTTAGGGGTTAATAACTTTAGTATAGTGGCAGCGATATTGGGTGCAGCAGATTAGGGGTTAGTAACTAATGTAGGTGGCGGCGATGTTAAGGGCGGCAGATTAGGGGTAATAGATTTTTTTAGGTGGCGGTGATATTAAGGGCGGCAGATTAGGGGTTAATAACTGTAATGTAGGTGGTGGCGATGTTAAGGGCGGCAGATTAGGGGTTAATAGTTTTATTTTGGTGGCTGCAATGTTAAGGGCGGCAGATTAGGGGTTAATAACTGTAATGTAGGTGGCGGCGATGTTGGGGGCAGCAGATTAGAGGTGTTTAGACGTGGGGTTTATGTTAGGGTGTTAGGTTTTAATGATACTTTTTCTTTCCCCATAGACATCAATGGGGCTGCGTTACGGAGCTTTTGTTTCCGCGATCCCAGGTGTTAGGCTTCTTTTTTGCCGGCTCTCCCCATTGATGTCTATGGGGAAATCGTGCACAAGCACGTCAAACAGCGCTTGTATTTCGGTGCGGTATGGAGCTCAACGCAACCATATCGCCCGCACAAGCCTGCTTTTTGTAAACCTATAATACCAGCGCTATAGGGAGGTGAATTAACTCCACTTTTGTGGCGGTTGTTAATTTCCCTATAGCGCTCAAAACTCGTAATCTAGCTGTAAGTGAAGTAGTTTGGAGATTGTAGGTATCATTTTACCTTTGCTTTAAATGTGTTAGAAAATGACTACAGTACAAATTTGGATAACTTTTAAACAGTTTAGCTATAACAAATAAATTGTAATAAATTGTATAATTCTTAAAAGAAAAATATTGTCACACTTGCCCATTTGAAGATTTTCTTTTAAAAATATTTCCTCCAAAATTATGGGGAATTAAAATAAGTAACTATTACATTTCAGTTGATAATTGTGTAGCGTTAGAAACCGTATCAGTGATAGATAAAGACTTCTGCAGGTTTTAGAGTTAGCTTATGTTAACCACTTCTAGGCTTGGTACAATTTGTACATTCTATCTGTCAAGAATTTCCTCTTTAAGCGGACCTTCCTTTATCCTCCACCATTCACCATTGTATTGTATGTTCCCTCATTTATGGAGAAATATACATGTGATTGTTAGGAGTACTTTTTTACATTTGCGTTTCCATAATTGGTTTCTTATAATCTCTTAATTATAATATAATAAATAATAAACCAAATTATAATTTTCTTATAATCGATAAATATGGGGTATTGGGAGAAAATGTATAATGTTGAACCATAATATGGACTCCCTATCTCATTATAACACAAGAATAATAACTGGTCTAATATTTCAACCTGTTCATGTCAAAACAAAGGAGTGTTTGTGATGGCAGGGGTGAATATCAGCTAGCAATGGGGTCAACAGAATTTTTTTTTTGGAGGGGGAGACATAAAAGCCCCACCTACCCCCTTTTTTAAGTATTCCCATCTTTTCTCTCCAACTACCAATTAGACTGTAAGCTTTCTTGTGAGCAGGGCCCTGTAAATCATTATGTCCATGTCTTCCTTCACTGTCTTATCTTTATTTGTAGTACCCCCTGTACAGCACTACTACATAACCCATTGGTACATTACAAATAATAATACATATCTAGTAGAATACATACTTGGTAATTTACATCTATACATTTGATAGCTAGATGGTCATGTGACTCATCATATAAAGATAGTTTGTGCCTCAAAATCTAAGATTGCAACTTTGTGCTTGTTTATTTTTTTTATAAAGAGGGTGAGGGGAGTTTCCTTGACCTATCCATTATATTTCTCTAGTGCAGAGCTTTCCAAACTTTTCATGTTGGTGACACACTTTTTAGACCTACATTATTTCGCGACACAGTAATTCAGTTGTACTAGCAAACAGGAGGTTAAACTAACTTGTTTTAAAAGATATGGACACATACATAAATTATATAATAACAACATGCATTTACAAGTAACAGTAAGTATGTGCAAGAATTAAAAAAAGTATAATAACACCAATAGCTACTTACTATTTTAATGGGATGTATGAGGTTGATGGGATGAACACAGTTTTGGAATATTTGGTGTAATATTAGATAAAGACACTCACATTTCATCATCAAGCATTTTTAAACTTCCACTTCCTATCCATATATCAAGAGCAGGAGAAGCAAGGCACTACTGGGAGCTAGTTGCAAAAAAATCCCATTGACTTCAGCTCAGCATTTAAGCTGCCACTCTCAGAGATCTGTGAGTCCGACTGACTACTGCCCGCGCTGCAAACACACGGCTGTCCCACTCACTGGCTACACTTGCAGTCAGGAACCAATTAAGGAGACTACATGTGCAGTCAGGAGCCAATGTGCCCCAAATCTGCCAATGGTAATAGTTTCAGTTCCCATTGAGCTGTGCCAATTGGTTAAGATGATCTGTGACCCACTAGGTATCAATCACGTGCCAACCATGTGATATGCGTAGCAGGCAGGCGGAAAGTCAGAAACCAAAAAACAATTTAAAAAAAAATAATTTAAATTTTAAAAAAATTGTGCTGAAGCAGGGACACACCTACACACTGCTGCCGACACACTAGTGTGTCCCGACACACAGTTTGGAAAGCGCTGCTCTAGTGTCTAGTGGAGTACATATTTACTATCCTTTCATCAATCATATGACACCTTGAGTGTTGTTACCTTTCATTTGTATATAGTAGGTTAAGAAATTATCATTGTTATCCCAACAACATGATAATTAGAGGGCCAAATGATCCCTCATTTCAAAGAAGGGATCTTCCTCTTGAGGTTTCATGTATGTATAGGTTGATTTCTGTGCGAGATCCAGCATTTATTACTCTTGACCATTTCCCAGCTTTGCATAAACAACATTGTTATATTAATTTAATATACTTTATAACCTCTATGTTTGCCTGTTTCTAAGCCCCTGCATGCCGCTTCTTATCTCAGTGCTGTTATTAAGTTTTTAAATCTTGAACAGCCAGACAGTGATAGCTTATGTGGAGAATGATAATGGTTATACAAGAACCAGCACTGATTGGGTTAAAATGCAAGATTGTAAAAAACACTGAGACAAGGGACAGTCTGCAGAGAGACTTAGATATTGGTAATCATAGAGGTAAAAAGTATATTAATATAACAGTGTTGGTTATGCAAAACTGGGGAATGGGTAATAAAGGGATTATCTATATTTTTAAACAGTAACAATTTTCATGTAGACTGTCCCTTTAAGTGTTCTTTTACTACATACCGGTATATCAAATATATATATATAAGATCTGCTCTAGACATGTAACTAAGCAAGGGTAGGGCATTTGTCCAATCTTGCCTCCCATGGTTGTCCACGTCATCAAATATGTTCCTTAACTAGCACTTATAGTGAAGAGGTTTCAGGAAATGGATACAAAAATTGGCTTGCTTACATATACATCAATGGAGAAATACACTCATGGGTACCTAAAAAATCCTGACATACGAAAGAATTTCAGACAAGCCTGGTAACAAAAAAATTCAGCATGCTGTGAAGAAATGAAGGGCTTTAGGCATTCAGACCTATGGTCAGGTAAAAAGTATGTTTTATTTAGTGTGTGTAGCTAGGGCTTGTAACACTTTTTTCCATTTAGAAACAAGCACACTAGAAACAGTTTAGTGAAAGACTTAAAGCTTTAAGCAACTTTCTAATTTACTCCTATTATAACATTTTCTTCATGCTCTTGCTATCTTTATTTGAAATGCAAGAACATAAGTTTAGATGCCAGCCCATTTTTGGTGAATAACCTGGGTTGTCCTTGCTGATTGGTGGATAAATTTATCCACCAATAAAAAAGTGCTGTCCAGAGTTCTGAACCAAATAAAAAGCTTAGATGCCTTCTTTTTCAAATAAAGATAAGCAAGATAACAAAGAAAAAATGATTATAGGAGCAAATTAGAAAGTTGCTTAAAATTGCATGCTCTATTTGAATCAAGAAATAAAAAAATTGGGTTTAGTGTCCCTTTAAGGCCAAACACATTTCTAAAACAAATTATTCAGGAACATTTGTAACAGTAGATTTATAACATGAGGAGTTATAATTGTAAAAATAAAATGGACACTTTGCAATGGGGCCATTCAAAGTGTAGATATTCTCTCTTTCTCTCTCCAAAGAATTGCACCAAAACACACAGTTGCCTGGATACAGACATATGCAGAAAACATAAACATATAAAATTTAAAGTGTATCCCCACCACAACGCAATTAATATTAAAATCCAGTGTGTAAAGTATAGTCTATCTAAATATCACTCAACTATAATTGGTATCAGGTATATCATTATATTAGACCCTATACATATCGTAGCTAAAGAGTAATATTGCTTCACATGACTGCATTTGAATATGTATAGGTTACAAAGTCGAGTACTGTACAATAAATGACAAGCTAGTGCAGGGGCAGAGACAGAAAAGGTATAGTACCTGCAGTATATATTTATAAACATAGTGTGTTAAATCATACCAAGTTACCCTATTATTGTAGCATATCCTCATGTCTCAAAGTGATGTTACAAAAATTACGGAGACAGTAGCAGAGGGTCAGTGTGCCCATAGATCACATTGTGTTTACTTTGTGTTCATAGAATCAATTAAGCAGATTTGTCTAGTTATTATGCTTACATTTCAAAGTAGGAGATACAGCAATCCGCTGCTAAGCAATGTCCCTCTCTTGTGTGGTAACTGATGGGGCGCAATTTTTACAAAGCCAGGGTGTGCGTGGCTTCTGGTGAATCCTAAGTGCATGGCTAATTAGCATATAGCTATGACGTGTGCTACATATTCGGAGTGCCGGGCTGATTGATTAATTACACTAAATATATGTGGCCAGATGTTAGGGCTGTAGTAAGATGACCAAAAATGTATTTCTGGGATATGTGATAAGTGTATGAGAGTAGGGGACTTTTCAATGTTATACATTAATCTGACAATGCGCCAAACTACTAGGTACAATGGGTTCGTGTATTTGCTGCTGCTGTCACCCAAATGGTAGAGATATATATATAAAAAAATTATTTTAAAACCATACCCTCTTACATTGAAAGCTAGCGTTCTTAATGGTATATGGTACAGTGGCTGGCAGTAAGAGTTATGACAAGTGACTTATAATATATGTATATCAATCCAACATTTGTATGTATATGTCGCTCTATGGATTCCTAACCCTTCATAATTCTTATTATCATATATGTACATATATATGTTTTTATAACTCAAAAGCTTAAGGAAAAAAATTAGTCCTGCATCTTAGTACTAATTGTCCTATACGTATATCTAGCTGCTGTCATATATAATCCCTGTGTAGAATAAGCAATAAAAACAGTAGTACACCGATTAACCATGTGTCAACCCAACTAGAGTGGTTTTCTATGATCAGACCTCATCATAGAAATCATAGGTCTGTCGAGTAGCAAACGATAATCATGGTATACAATGACAATCATGGTAAGAAAGCAGACCTTGTGTCAGAGTATGAATGACTCTTCCAGTATGACCTCAAAGGTTATTTGTATATATCATTGGTCTACTGTTCACAATTGGAAATCAAGGTCACAATTAGAATATAATATAATATCAGTCATGAACACAGGATAGGTATCAGAGTCAAATGTGTTTCATGGTCCCATAGATGAACCAGCAGCGGTTCAAAGCGAATGAAGGCAAATAAGTCACCGGTACACTTGTAACATATCTTGGGTGGTACCCCCTTGCAAAGTCATCAATGTTATTGTGGGTATCACATAAGTCACAATCATCATAGGCCAAACCAAGATCAAGTTATATATGCTCTATGAGCATTACTGGGTCAGACCTAGCATGCAGCCCACTATGACATGGAGTCCACCCTGGTTCGAAATCACCGATCATAGGATAGTGTCAAGGTTAGTGAATATTACTCATCCATAGTTCCTGGGTTTATAAGAAGCAATGCCAGTCATTTGTCATGTTAAGGCCATGTGGATGTAGGGTACCAAGTCGATATATCCATCGTGATTCAAGTTGAAGAAGCGTTCTATCCCAGTCTCCCCCTCGTTTCAAGGGGGGGGCGTGATCAATCAAGATAAACCGCAAGTCAGTGACTTTGTGCTTTGCATGCAAGAAATGTCTCGCTACTGGTTGGTCCGATATTCCTTTATCCAGTGTACTACGTATTGCAGACCTATGATTCACAATTCCTAGGCGGGCATTAGCAATCGTTTTTCCGACATAGAATTGTCCACAGCAGCAGCTGAGTAGGTAAACCACATGACTGGTGAGCATCAGTCTATCTCTCAAAATTTTCCCACGTTTGTAGCCCATGATTTGAGGGTTTATCAGGCTAAATGGTAGGGTCTTGTCTGTCTCCAGGATCTCCCATCTGCCTCTGATGTTATCAGCTAATTCCTTTTTCCCGGTGTTGTACGTGGTAGTGAAGACTATCCTCGTTCTGTTGTCCTCTTTGGGCCTGGTTACCACCTTATTAGGCTTTGATGTAGTCTCCTGTATGACCTCTTTGATTAAGCTATTCCTGTAGCCACGTTGGAGAAACTTGTTGGCCATCATCTCTAATTGCTGTTCCCGGTTTGTTGTTTCAGTATTGTTCCTCATAACTCTTATCATTTGGGACTTAATGATCGCCTTACGGGTATGTGGTGGGTGGTTGCTGGTGGCTTCAAGTAAGGAGTTTCTGTCTGTTGGTTTGGCGTAAAGGGTGGTGTATAATTTACCTTGTTTTTTGTAGATTCCTAGGTCAAGAAAGTCGATGTATTCACGATCATGTTTTAGTTCAAACTTTATCGGAGACTCTCGGTTGTTTAGCTGATCAACCCATAAAGTCAATGATTCTTCGTGTCCTTGAGAAATGAAAAATACATCATCAATGTATCTTTTGTAACACTTGATGTGTTTACAGGGAGTGCAGAATTATTAGGCAAATGAGTATTTTGACCACATCATCCTCTTTATGCATGTTGTCTTACTCCAAGCTGTATAGGCTCGAAAGCCTACTACCAATTAAGCATATTAGGTGATGTGCATCTCTGTAATGAGAAGGGGTGTGGTCTAATGACATCAACACCTTATATCAGGTGTGCATAATTATTAGGCAACTTCCTTTCCTTTGGCAAAATGGGTCAAAAGAAGGACTTGACAGGCTCAGAAGAGTCAAAAATAGTGAGATATCTTGCAGAGGGATGCAGCACTCTTAAAATTGCAAAGCTTCTGAAGCGTGATCATCGAACAATCAAGCGTTTCATTCAAAATAGTCAACAGGGTTGCAAGAAGCGTGTGGAAAAACCAAGGCGCAAAATAACTGCCCATGAACTGAGAAAAGACAAGCATGCAGCTGCCAAGATGCCACTTGCCACCAGTTTGGCCATATTTCAGAGCTGCAACATCACTGGAGTGCCCAAAAGCACAAGGTGTGCAATACTCAGAGACATGGCCAAGGTAAGAAAGGCTGAAAGACGACCACCACTGAACAAGACACACAAGCTGAAACGTCAAGACTGGGCCAAGAAATATCTCAAGACTGATTTTTCTAAGATTTTATGGACTGATGAAATGAGAGTGAGTCTTGATGGGCCAGATGGATGGGCCCGTGGCTGGATTGGTAAAGGGCAGAGAGCTCCAGTCCGACTCAGACGCCAGCAAGGTGGAGGTGGAGTACTGGTTTGGGCTGGTATCATCAAAGATGAGCTTGTGGGGCCTTTTGAGGGTTGAGGATGGAGTCAAGCTCAACTCCCAGTCCTACTGCCAGTTTCTGGAAGACACCTTCTTCAAGCAGTGGTACAGGAAGAAGTCTGCATCCTTCAAGAAAAACATGATTTTCATGCAGGACAATGCTCCATCACACGTGTCCAAGTACTCCACAGCGTGGCTGGCAAGAAAGGGTATAAAAGAAGAAAATCTAATGACATGGCCTCCTTGTTCACCTGATCTGAACCCCATTGAGAACCTGTGGTCCATCATCAAATGTGAGATTTACAAGGAGGGAAAACAGTACACCTCTCTGAACAGTGTCTGGGAGGCTGTGGTTGCTGCTGCACGCAATGTTGATGGTGAACAGATCAAAACACTGACAGAATCCATGGATGGCAGGCTTTTGAGTGTCCTTGCAAAGAAAGGTGGCTATATTGGTCACTGATTTGTTTTTGTTTTGTTTTTGAATGTCAGAAATGTATATTTGTGAATGTTGAGATGTTATATTGGTTTCACTGGTAAAAATAAATAATTGAAATGGGTATATATTTGTTTTTTGTTAAGTTGCCTAATAATTATGCACAGTAATAGTCACCTGCACACACAGATATCCCCCTAAAATAGCTATAACTAAAAACAAACTAAAAACTACTTCCAAAACAATTCAGCTTTGATATTAATGAGTTTTTGGGTTCATTGAGAACATGGTTGTTGTTCAATAATAAAATTAATCCTCAAAAATACAACTTGCCTAATAATTCTGCACTCCCTGTATGGTTATATACACCCATTTGACCCTTCTCATATTGTTCCATGAACAGGTTAGCATAAGCCGGGGCCACATTTGACCCCATGGCTGTCCCCATTAGCTGTTGGTAGAAGTTCTTTTCAAAACGGAAATAGTTTAGTTTCAAGCATTTTTCTAGAAGTCTCAGAATAAAAGGGATGGGTGGTCCCACATAAGGGTAATGGGTCAGTGCTGTCTCTATTGCACCTAAACCATTGGTATGCGGAATGACAGTATAGAGGCGACTTACATCACCAGTATGTCATCATTGTTGACTTCTTACAATGACTTCAACAATGTATTTAAATCACTAGAATCCCTGATGTAGGAGTCCATCCATTTAACCAATGGTTGTAGCAGGGCATCTGTGAATTGGGCCAGTGGTTGGAGCAAAGAGCCTCTCACAGACACAATCGGTCTGCCAGGTAGATTCTGTTAATCCTTATGTATCTTGGACAGTGTGTAGAGGATAGGATGAATCGGGTGTATTGTGGTTAGAAAGTGGTATTCATTCTTGTCTATCCAATTGTTGTTAAATGCCTCCTCCAACATGCCGTCAATCTCTTTTTTGAAATCTTTTGTTGGGTCCCATGTCAGCTTCTTATAAGTCAAGTTGTCACTCAGCTGTCTCAGGATCTCATCTCTGTATTGGTCGTATTCCATTATTACAATGGCCCCACCCTTGTCGGTGGGCCTTATCACAATGTTTGAGTCTGTGGCTAGTGATTTAAGTGCTTGTCTTTCACCTTTGGAGAGATTTGGTCCATGTCCATCCATTGTAATTCTGTCAGAGTCACTAGAGATCAACCTAGTATATGTATTAATACTTGAACCACTATTTGTTCGTTCAAATCTGTTTTTGGGTTTAAATCTTTTCATCTCCACTTCTGTGTGTTCTTTGAGTTTGAGGTTTCTCTGGAATTTATGTATATCCAAGAAAGTATCAAAGTTGTCACTTTTGAAGGTAGGAATAAAAGTGAGGCCTTTGTTGAGTAGGCTGATATCAGCTCTGTCCAGTGTTCTGTTGCTAATATTAATGACAATATCAGGGTTCATATACATATACATATATACACACACACAGTTTCCGGTGCCCACAGGAACCTATCTGCCATGTTATTTGACAAAATATTTCATGAATGGAAGGTTTAAAAAAAAAAATCTACATGTAAACTACTCCTTAAAACATAAGACAGAAGTACATGTGCACACATTACAGGAAGTCTGGCTCATAGATAAGGATGGCAGAGATTTTATTTAATGTTATGACCGTTACAAAAATATTATTGATTCTGGGTGACCTGTCCCTGTCACTGAGCTAGACTTTCCTGGTGCTATGTGCTTCCTCAGAGCTGGCTGCCTGTCAGTGCAGAGTGTGCCGTTTTCCCCTGAGCTGTTAGCAGTGCTATTACCCTCTGCACACTACACAACTTCCACTGTCCTCCTGCAATAAATATGAAAGGCAGTTTGATGTGGACTGCAATGAAAGATCTGTGTAATACTGCGGTCTGCTGGCTTTCTCTTGCCTCCACTTAGAATTATGCAATGCATACATATGGACTGCATTAATGGGTGTATGATTGCATTACAGGAAAATTATAATAATGTTTTCTTCTGATGCCCTTTTTGCCGTTTTAATTGTTTTTGGTTTGATATATGATGCAATAAATCTGGAAAATAAATAATAATAATAATAGTTGTTTACCCAAACTATAAATTTTAAACCAATTCAGTCTTCTCACTTAAATTAAGTTCCTCCTAATATTCAACCACCAAGTATTGGTAATTTTATGAGAAATGCTGACAAAAAATACTACAATTTGTTTACAAGGCAAAACTGCCCAACAGACCTGATTTAACCCTACAACAGTATGTTTTTTCAAAAGTTCACACCTTAAGCAAAATAAAAATCCAGAACAGATCTTTATCTATAAGACAACAGCCCACAAATCAGCTTTGAAAAAAAATAATTTTGTGTTCATTCTTGGCCGCGTTTGGGCAGCGCTCAGGAGCAAGTGGAGGCACTTCACTTCCAGCGATGACGTGGCGCTAGGTGACGTCACAAGCAAGGGAACTTAGAAAAAACGTTTGCATGCGCAAAGGGATCTGCTGCACAATAATGGACTTTGCATATGCAAACGTTTTTTCTAAGCTCCCTTGTAGTTGTTACACAACACCGTTGTTACGCCGAGAATGCTTTCCCCTGTGTTTCTGGTTTCCCTGCCTCTCTGCAAAAATCGGAACTCCGCCCCCCCCCCCTCTATTCAGCTGCTTTCAGCTCAGTCCCTGTAGCTTATCCTGCCCCATTCAGCTAATAATGAATAAAGATATAAGGGCTGCAGCTCCCATCACTTACATACCTGTAAAATGTTTGTGATGCATACGTTATTTATGAATGGGGCAGGTTAAGCTACAGGGGCTGAGCTGAGAGCAACTGAATGGAGGCGGGTCAGAGTTCCGATGTTTGCAGAGAGGCAGAAGAAACCAGAAACACTGGGGAAACCATTCTAGGCATAACAACGTTTCAGTAACCTAAAGGCATGTAGATCACTATTGCTTTCACACGTACAGAAACCCACATGTGGAAACAATCGTTATTTATTTGATGCCATTTAAAACGTAGGGCGACGGCTGTTCAGGATTACTTGGAATTCATAAAAGCTTAAGACAGGACAAGCAGCTGATTCTGGAAATGTGTCCAAACCTAGAGTTAAGTAACCTATCTTCACTTTGCCCTGTACTAAATGCTGCTGTCAGGGTTATCCGCCTCACCTGTCCCTCCTCTGCTGCTTATAAAACCATGGCAGGATCCACGAGCAATACGTGTGTGGAGGCTGCCATGTTGCCAAGCTTCTGCGCTTGCTCTGAAGAGTCCCAGCTTTTCCAGCATGCTGGAAGCGCTGGGACTTGCAAGTGTGAAGAAAACGCTCCAAGCGAGTTCCAGTTCGCTTGGAGCTCTGCCCGAACGCAGTTTCTGATACATAATTGAAAACATATCAGTGTATGGAATAACATAAAAATTTGCTTTTTCCTCAGCACACAGATACCAAAATATACTTTCTTAAAGGTGCAGTCAGATCAAAATTATGATTCAGATAGAGCATGTAATTTTTAACAACTTCCAATTTACTATTATCATCAAATTTGCTTGTTCTCTTTGGATTCTTAGTTGAAAGCTAAACCTAGGTTGGTTTATATGCTAATTTATAAGCCCTTGAAGGTCGCCTCTTATCTGAATGCATTTGACAGTTTTTACACCTAAAGATTTTTTTTCTCTCAATTATTATTGGTTTTAACTGATGTATTTGATTGCACATATATTGAGTCACCAAGTATATGTATATTTTTTATTTTTCTCTCATAATACCTCTACTCATTAATTTTACTGAGGTATTTGATTACACATTTATTGAGTCACCATACATATTTTTCCCCTTTTGTGTCTACCTATGATTTTTAATATAACTATTAAATGATCTTAAATATAATTCTATGGAATGTTAATGGGATTTATTCACCCATAAAGAGGAAATCTATTCTGAACCATTCGAAGAGATTGAAGGCTGATATTTCTTTTTTACAGGAAACACACCTGACTGACACAGAACGTGCACAGTTAAAAGGGAGTGGATTAGTGGACTAATTTATTCCTAATACAAAAAAAAAACTAGCAGTGAAGTGGCCGTTTTATTTAGAATAAACTTAGACTATAAAATCAAAGTGAAGGTGATTGATCCACAAGGTAGATACATACTAATAAATGTAGTAATTGTGGGTTCTCCACTGATCTTATGCAATGTGTATGGACCTAATATTATAATGAAAGTACATTGCTTCAGACTTATGAATAGTATGATAAAACTATTGATTTTAAGATTTAGATGGTCGAGCATAAATAAATCCTATAAATCTGACTCAAAGTTTGAGAAACAAATTTTTGCAGCATTTGAGAAAGAATTGGGCCTAATAGATATCTGGAGATATCTTAATCCCCCAATTCAGTGATTTACCTGTTAAGTCTGGTGATTCCTTATCCAGAATTGACATGTTTTTGATCTCTAAGAAATCAACAGGCTCAATAAAATGAGAAAGAGATTGTAATTTCAGATCATGCCCCAATACAACTTAACTTGGTATTACAACCACCTATTAAGGGTTGGAACGAAAAAAGCACAGAGCGCATCCACGACTCAAGGTGAATCAAAAAACAATTTATTCCAAGCAATTAATATATTGCACTTACAAGAAGTATTAAAAAGTGACGCCTTAAACAAACACTCCAACCCGTTAGCTCAATGAACTTTCTGCAGTACTTATCAGCCGGATACACTGTTCACACTCGATATCAAGAGTTCGCTATTGGCGGGCTGTTTCTCCCGGCTTGTCTCGGCTTGTTCTGGATTCCAATGCGGCTGCAGGAAATAGTGATGACCAATGACGGGCTGCTCCTCCGTCTACACGTTTCGTCCCGCCTATCAGGACTTTTTCAAGACCCAGAGATCAGCTAATCTTGTTCATCGAAATCCTCCTTGGAGGTACTTGGTGCTGGCTGTGATCTGTGTAACTAATCAGGAGAACCAGCAAACCACTAAGCCAGCACGCAACACGTAAGAGGTGTGTCAGGGGCGCATACATAAAGGAGGATTTCGATGAAATAGCGAACTCTTGATATCGAGTGTGAACAGTGTATCCGGCTGATAAGTACTGCAGAAAGTTCATTGAGCTAACGGGTTGGAGTGTTTGTTTAAGGCGTCACTTTTTAATACTTCTTGTAAGTGCAATATATTAATTGCTTGGAATAAATTGTTTTTTGATTCACCTTGAGTCGTGGATGCGCTCTGTGCTTTTTTCGTTCCAGTTCTTAAAATCAGCGCACCCCTGAGTGCCCTGTGTGAAGGAGCAGCACCACCACTCTGATCACTAAGGAGAAATCTACTGGGAGGATAGAAGAGGTCCTATTGGCAGTAACATTATTGGTATTTCTACCCTACTCCTTAAGTCATGAAAGATATGCCTGTTGGTTCTTCTTTTTTATCATAACACATTTAATAACTACTATATTGATTGTGATATCCATTATAAATATAGAGTGTGTTTTGAAGTCTAACATTGATATTAGAAGTTCCAATATTGATATTTATTGTATTGTACACTCATATTGAAGTTGTATTTTCACCACCAGTTCCTTTGGGGTGAATCAATTAATTATTTGTTGACTAATTGTACAGACAGCAAGCGCAGTAATTTTTGTGTAAGTTACCTATTAAGGGTTACAATTATTTTTTATTCCTTTCTGGTTTCACATCTTTCCTGGAGAATAAATGGACAGACTTCTTTGAGAACAATAAAATCCATCTAGACAATCCTGAACTACTATGCGAGACTTCAAAAACAGTACTGAGATGAGAAATAATATCCTTTGCATCCAAAGATCACTAAGAACAACTTTTGATCAACTTAGTATTGACTAAATTTGACATACCTTGATTACCTAGTTTCACATTCCGTGATGGCACATAAAAAATACTTAAAAGTAAAAAAGAGAATTTTCTATTTTTCAATAACAACAATCTGCTAAAGACTTACAAAGAGCTCATGGTAGATTATACAGATACAGAAATAAAGTGGGTTAATTGATTGCATGTATGGTTAAAAAACAGAAGGCTAACAAACAAATGTTAACTTTAAAAATCTTAGATAAAGTTGTTTCTGACAGAGAAAACATTGTGAATGAATTTTATAAGCGTTATTCTGAACTTTACCCTTCTGAACTGAATAAGGAAGGTAATACAGTTCATTCTTGTTGGCAATCTTTGACACTTCCCCAACTAAAGAAGTTGAGTACCTACAGGTTACATTTTTTTTGTACGCCAGAATTTCAAAATGGTTCCCCTCATGAAGGAATGTTTGTGTTAAATGTCAAGAGGAAAAGCCAAGTTGAATCCATTAATTTTGGAATTGTCCCAATATTATATTTCACAAATATTAATCGGATGTCCTAATACTTTAGAGATCAACTCGATAATCTTTTTAGATAGGGCACAAGCAAATAAGAAAATTAGATACTTTTTAGTTATGGTGATATTAATAGTGAGAAGATGTATTCTTCAAAATTGGCTAACATCAAAGATTCCCTCGACAATTTGATGCATTGGAAGATAGTGAAAGAGGTAAAGTGGAGAAGGTTAAGATATGGTGTAACCATCTGTTTTAAAAATAATTGTACGCTTCCTTTTGCTCCACCTACTGCGTTTCTGGGTTGTAATTGTCCTTTTATTTCATTGTTATTGCTGATGGGGCTGTTATTTCATATGATGTATATTTCTTCTCATGATGATCTTTTTCTTTCTTTTTGGATTTATTAAAATATATACATTATTTTATTACCCTTTGCACAAACTTATTTACTCTTCTTTATGGGGTGATTGGAGAGCACTATATGAGAATAGTGATGACCTGGGGGGAAAGACTATAGGAAAATAAATTTTATTAGAAAATCTTTTTCTTTAAATTGAACCACGTGGATATACTATGGGGTGGGGGTGTTGGGGACAGGTAAGAGTGGAGAGGCTGAGCCTTTACCCTCCCCCCCCCCCCCCACAACTCTTATTTTTGTATTATTCTGGAAAGGATCCCAAATCTTTATTCTATTACTCCACTTAAACTTCTAAGGTAATTCAACTTCCTCCTTACCTTGCATTTTATACGTAACAAATACAATTGCTGTTATTTTTCTTTTTGCTTTTTTGGTTTATTTTTCTTTAATTTATTGTTTTCTGTTATCATATTAAAAAGAAGACGTATTCTTATTTTTTCTTCTATGTTACTAAGGTACCACTTATTTTCAATGTATGGCTAGAGTCCATTTAACTCCTTTTCTGTGTATTAGTATACCATGCCTTATTTTTAGACTCCCATATGATATTATTAGATTGTATCTATAAACAACTACATATTTTCTTTGGAAATGTGAACAATGTACCTTATTTACTTTATTTTTCTCTGTAATATCATTCTTGAATTATTATTATGTGCTCTATGATTTATTGTGCTCATGTCTTCAATAAAAAAATATTACATATAAAAAATTTTTAGAAATACATATATAAAAAAATAAAAAATATATATATATGAACTGAAAGATACAAAATAACCCTTTGTGCAGATGAGATTGTACTATCTGGATCTTACACAAGGTGATGAAAATATGTACAACTACAACACTTCCTTAGTATGTTGGTGCATAATCTCATCGTACCCATTAAAAACTCCTAAGCAGTTATGAATTGCATGGGTTCCTTTGGTTCAGTTACATAAAAAAAGCTCTCACATAAGGGTTATTGATTTGATCACTAATGTTTCACAATAGGAAATAATTGGGCCAATCTCTAGAAGCAAATTAAAAGCCAAGGTCCTTATGCATGTACCTCACACGCAAGCATTTACAAAGCATTTACCCACAAGCCAAAGTCCTTTGCTAGAGGAGCAGCAAAAAAAGTTGACTCCATGCTACACAGCTGAGGGAGCTGCCTGAAAATAAAAGAATGGTTGTATACGCAAACCATACTAAAATATAATTATTCTGGAACCTCCTGCTTCTCTACTTAAAGGGACAGTCTATACATTGGTCATCTTAAATTAAGCTGCATATAGCCTCCTGCACTTTTTCTATACCATGCAGCAGGAATGGTAAAAAAAAAAAAAAGTTATTTTAAAATGAATATTGTTTCTGGCCAGTTTAAAATGGCTGCCAAGCTCAGCCTGCTGATGACATCTGGGCTGCATATGGTATCCAATCACAAAAGGCTCTCTAGTTGGATTCAACAGACAATGCTATTCAGCAGAGTGCCTAGATGCAGCCCAGACTGTGTCATCAGTGGGCTGAGCTTAGCAGTCAAAAACAATATTCATTTTACAATAATTTGTTTTTACTGTTACTGCTGCATGATATAGAAAGGGTGTAGGAGGCTATTTGCAGCTTAAAGGGACAGTCAATCCCTTTATTACCCATTCCCCAGTTTTGCATAACCTACACAGTTATAATAATACACGTTTTACCTCTGTAATTATCTTGTATCTAAGCCTCTGCTGACTGCCCCCTTATTTCAGCTCTTTTGACAGACATGCAGTTTAGCCAATCAGTGCTCACTCCTAGGTCACTTTACGTGCATGAGCTCAATGAAACATGTGAACTAATGCCCTCTAGTGGTCAAAATGTATTCAGATTAGAGGCAGTCTTCAAGGTCTAAGAAATTAGCATAAAACCCTTCTAGGTTTAGCTTTCAACTAAGAATACCAAGAGAACAAAGCAAAATTGGTGATAAAAGTAAATTGGGAGGTTGTTTAAAATTGCATGCCCTATCTAAATCATGATGAAAGTTTTTTTTGGACTTGACTGTCCCTTTAATCTAAGGTAAAACGTTAAGAGGACTAAGGTGTAGACTGTCCTTTTAACAAACACTTAATCATTAAAATGCAAACTATGTTTCTAAGTAATTCAAATAATGTTTAACAGCACCAAATACTTAATTTCTTGATAAATGTATAGTGTGTATTGCATTAGAACAGAGAATACAGTATAGTCACTTTTAAAAATCTCACATGTACTTATGCATCTCACCACAATTTTCAGAATTAAAATTACAGGAAACATGGCAACAATAAAAATTTAAAGTTCATTAAACATTTTTTCCTAAACATAGACATTAAGTTTAATATTCCTTAAAAGGCTGCTGTTACCTGGTTCTTGAGATTTGACAAACTCTGAAGTATATTTGCCAGGTAAACTGCTTGTCCCCATACAGTCCAAAATCTATGGGAAATAATGAAAAATGTTCCACTTCCCACCTGAGCATCCCATTTGTTTCAGATCCAAATGGATAGAAAACAGACCAAATTAGCAGACTGAAAGATCACCAATGGAGACAAATATGCCAAGATTCAAGAAGCTCTCTATTTGATCAATTCCAGACATTTTGGCAATCACTGTTTGTGATAGGAGACTTAGCAAACAATTGCAGAACCCTCTGTCAGTTAAAGGGACAATCAACTCAAAATGTTTTATTGTTTAAAGAGATAGATAATCCCTTTATTACCCATTCCCCAGTTTTGCACAGCCCATATACTTTTAACCTATGTGATTACCTTGTATCTAAGCCTCTTATGACAGCCCCCTGATCACATGACTTTTTATTTATTTTCTATTGACTTGAATTTTAGCTGTGTTGTACAGGAGCCACGGGTGTGAGCACAATGTTATCTATATGGTCTACATGAACTAGCAGTCTTCTGTTGTGAAAAGCAAATAAAAAAGCATGTGATAAGAGGCTGTCTATAGTGGCTTAGAAACAGGTAGAAATTGAGAGGTTTAAATGTTATAAAATATATTAATATAACAATGTTGGTTGTGCAAAGCTGTAGAATGGGTAGTAAAGGCGCTATCTAACTTTTTAAACAATAACAATTTTAGCCTTGACTGTCCCTTTAAGCAGTTAATCCACCTTTGTCAAGTAAAGATATACTTGATGTAATCAAAGTACACTACTAAATGAATGCACCAGTTTTCCATCATCACTATTATGACATAACTACCTCTGGAGTACAATGCAGCAATTTTCCCTTTGAGTTTTGGCTTTTTACTGTATTTAGCAGGACAAGGTAAAAAATGCATTGGGCTACAGAATAAAATATTATTATATTATAATATTTAATTTAACAAATGAGAACATTTCCATATAGATTTAGCATGCTGGAAATAGTTCCTTCCTCCTTTCTAGCTAGTTTCCCAGGAGACACTTCTGGCTTTCTCATGCACAGAGCTTTTTTTTTCTGCATAACTGCCAAAGTGCTATATTTTTATGCATCATCTGTGAATATTCTTTGGTACAAAATAACAGATCCAAGAAACAGAAGCTAAAGACAAAAAACATATAAAGTTTACACTCCTCAAAATGTAACAACAGTAGAAATACCAGCTGCAAGACAATTGTCAGCATAAAAACACTCAGCATACAGCCTTTTCATATTTTATAAAGCACATGGTTTTCACAATCACATTACATACCTCTTTCTGTATCAGTCTTTCTTATGTTGGAGTTCTTCACTCTAAGGCCTAGTTTCCATTGAGGTGGTAAAGTTTGGACTTAATGAAACAAAAAACGGTTGTGTGATCATCAAACTGTGCAATTTATTTTGCAGTGTGAACAGCAACACATACGTGGTACAACAGGTCAGATAAATCCTACGCGTTTCATGATCACATGTAAAATATGTGCAAAACAGTATACAGGGCGCACTACGTGCCTTCTAAAAGAACGCATTAGAGAACACATCAATTCAATAGGTGCTGACCCCCCAAAACCCCAGTTGCCAAGCATTTTGCTGCACATAGTGGGGGGGGGGGGCCCAATATGGATAATATGTTTTTGTTTCAAGCCATAGATTGTGTTCCTAATGACATTAGGGGAGGGAATAGACTAGCTAGGCTAAATTGAAAAGAAGCTTACTGGATCTATATGCTCCAAACAGGGACTCTCCTAGGTATTAATATGATATAGGATTTGAAGACCTACACTGGTGTATGAAACTACAGTCTGTAATATACATATAGTTTCATCGAAATATGTAATAGGGTCCAACTTATAACTTAATCACATAGTAAATATAGAAACGCCTTAAGAATAGACAAAGCAGTCAAGTTGAGGTCTAATTTGCTTGTGTTTTACTAAACAACATATGTATAACTTTATTGTTTACAAATATGTATCATAATATTGCATAAGTGGATCATAATATTACATAAGGGGTTCATCTATGTTTGCCTATTAGTGCTCACCTTAATACAATATAGCTTAAATATAGCTTGAATAGAGGGCTATGCTGGTATAGAAAAGAACACACTAATTTAGGCAGAAATTAATCAAAATATTTTACTCCATGCTTGGAAACGTTGTCATAATTTAGTCATGTTACTTTTAAATTGTACAATCTAGGATTAGTGTTTGTTCTCTGATAGAAAGTGTATGACCAGAAATCTTAAGAAATGTCAGTGAATTACATTGCGAAAAACTAAGAGTTAAGAGTTGACAGTTAATATATTGTTGATACATATGTTCTTCTCAATGTATCTACACATAATGTATATTTTTTAATTTGTTCCCAGTCCTGTAAAAGTAACAATAGTATCTATTTTTTGTCTTTTAAGATAAATACATTTGAAAAGGTTTACACTTATTTATAAATATACATACGTGATTTTGAACAATAGTAGAGTGTTTTTGTGAAGAAAAAAACTGTCACTCTGTATTACAGCTTAGTCTCATTATGCGTGTTTTGCAATTTAGTAGGCAATAGTAGATTGTTTCACCAGTTGTATATGTTCACTTAAGAGATACTTTATATTATACGAGTTTTATTTATTTACATAAAATATATGTTTCAATACTATTGTGACTAGGGATAGTAAGGATTTATTAAATTAAAGTTAATGGCAACTTTGTATTTCTACATTAGCAAAATAGTGTAGTAAAAATAGTAACAATAATGGCACTTTTAATCGACACCAATTTAGAGTATGTATCACTTTAATGTTTAATTACCACAGCACTTGAATGCAATTGTAATGTTTTCTAATGTATAAAGCAAAGGAGGAGTTATTTCACCATACCTGACGAAGTGCCTGCGGGCATGAAACTCGTAGGATTTATCTGACCTGTTGTACCACGTATGATGTGTTGCTGTTCACACTGCAAACTAAATTGCACAGCTTGATGATCACACAACCGTTTTTGTTTCATTAAGTATCAAGTATTGATTGAAGGTTTGGACGCCTTCTTAACGAGTTAGCATCTGCCGCTGTTTATACCTGAGAAACGACACTTCCGGACAGGTCACGGGACCACAATCGAGTGAAGTGCTGGTCGGCATTTATCATTGCACCAGAAGTTCACCAGAACTGCTTGTGCAATACCGCCCCCTGCAGATTCGTGGCCAATCAACCCAATCGTATTCGATCGGGTTGATTTCTGTCCGCCGCCTCAGAGCAGGCAGACAAGTTATGGAGCAGCGGTCTTTAGACCACTGCTTCATAACTTCTGTTTCCGGCAAGCCGGAAACAATGGGCATTAAGCTCCATTCGGCCCCAAAGTATTGATCTAGGCCCATTTAGGTATATTTCATGCCATCAATTCACCGCCAAATGCGATCAAATGAAAAAAAAAAAGAAAGAAAAAAAAAAGGTTCACTTTTTCACAATTTTAGGTTTCTCACTGAAATTATTTACAAACAGCTTGTGCAATCATGGCACAAATGGTTGTAAATGCTTCTTCTCTGGGATCCCCTTTGTTCAGAAATAGACATATATGGCTTTGGCATTGCTTTTTGGTAATTAGAAGGCTGCTAAATACTGCTGCGTACCACACTTGTATTATGCCCAGCAGTGAATGGGGTTAATTAGGTAGCTTGTAGGGTTAACTTTAGCTTTAGTATAGAGATCAGCCTCCCACCTGACACATTCCACCCCCTTATCCCTCCTTGACCCCCCTCAAACAGCTCTCTTCCCTCCCCCACCTCACAACTGTCACCGCCATCTTAAGTACAGGCAGAAAGTCCAGTATGAAAATAAAAGCCTTTTTTTAAAAAATATATTTGCTGAAGTGTAGGTTCCCCCCTGATCCCCCCCAAAAAAAGCTTTCTAACCCTCCGCCACCATCTTAGGTACTGGCAGCTGTCTGACAGTACCCAGTTTGCTGCAAATTTGGCTAATTTAAAAAAAAAAAACAACAAAAAAAACATTTTTTTTCCTGTAGTGTAGCAGCCCCCCCTAAATACCCTCCCCATCCCAGATCCCTTTCCGTTAACAGATCCCACATGGGGTCCCCCACATTCCTCCCTTCTTCCCCCCTCAATGACGCACTTACTCCCGCGATGGGCCGCCCACCGGCCTCCCTACTTAAGCCTCCCACCCACCAACAATCAGAACCACCACTGTCCTAGGCAGAGAGGGCCACAGAGTGCTATTTTGAGTGAGGCAGAGAGACGACCAGGACTGTATAATGACCAGCGTCGTACCGGGTACGGCGCTGGTCGTTAAGGGGTTAATGGAGATACATGTTTTTACCACTAGTTTCCAAAGTTTACCCCGTCAATGGAAACTAGGCCATAGCTGGTAAAACTATAACTAGCAGAACCTCAAGTGATAATACAATGCACAATGAATAACTATTATATTGAGAATACTGTTAGACATCTCAATATGACACTCTATGCTATAGATGAAAAAAGGAAAAAAGAAAACTGTACTGACCCTTCAGCAATGAGACCTTTTTGCGTAAGTGATCATTCTTCCTTAAAAAGGTACATATTAACCAAAAATGTTTTATTGTGCATATAAAAGAGCAGCAGTTAAAAATATTTTCGTGTAAATAAAATTAGGTAAATCTGTTTATATTGAAGGTACAACTAACAGAAAGTGCCTGATTGTGTGCATCTAAAACAGACATATCCCGCATAAAAAGTTGGTTTATTTAGCACAGGAACAAAAAAAAAAAAAGCACTGTTATATATTAGGAAGGATTCTCTTTAGATGGAACAGGAAAAAAATTGGAGTATATCTCTTTAACAGCTTTATAAATAAAAAAACATATCAAAGCAGGTTCACAGTTCCCCAAATGTATATCTTAGGCTTACTTGAATATTTACTTACCTTTCCCATTTTGCCAGGCTGTATACCAAGACAGGCTGAGGAAAGAAGTGATGAAGATTAAAGCGGTTGCCACAGTTCCATTGCGGAGCCTCATTTCATTGCACCATCACACAACTTAGAAGTCTCTGCTCTTCTTGGTATTGATTATGGTTAACCAATAAAAAAAGGTTTAAATAAATCTAGCACATAAGTAGCCCCACTTCATTTGCTCCAACAAATGAGTCACTGCTCTCATGGTTATGCCCAACAGAAAGGAGGTTTGCTTCCATTGATTAGATAACTGCCTTCTTGATTTCAGTTTCCTCTGTGAACAAATAAAAATATATTAACAAACATTAATATAAAGGGATATAAACGTGAAAAAGGAAAATGCTCTGATATGTTAGAGCATTTTATTATTACACTATTGCTTATTAATAACTGTGTGTTTAACCCCTGCAAATAATTTAAACACATAGTTAAAGTCAGCTCCAGAGCAGCAATACACTACTGAGAGATAGCTGATCACATCTGGTGAGCCAATAACAAGCAACAAATGTATGGAACCACTCCATCATTAGCTAGCTCTAGCACATTGCTGCTAAGAATATGTACATATGCTTTTCAACAAAGGACACCAAATTAACAAAGTAAATTTTATAATGGAAATTAATTTAAAAGGGTCTTAAAGGGATATGTTTAATCTGAATCATGCAAATTTAATTTTGGCTTTTCTATCCAATTAAGTACTTTTATAAATTTTACCTTTAAATGGATATGAAACCTGAATTTTTCTTTCATGATTCAGATAGAGCATTCTTGGTTCAGCACCTGGGTAGCTCTAGCTGATTGGTGACTAAATGTAGCCATTTATCAGCAAGCACTACCCAGGTGCTGAACCAAAAATGGGCTGGCTCCTAAGCTTACATTCCTGCTTCCAAATAAAGATACTAAGAGAAAGAAGAAAAATTGATAAGTAAATAAGAAAGTTGCTTAAAAATGCATGCTCTATTTGAATCATAAAAGAAAAAAATTGGGTTTTATATCATTTTAAGGGTACGAACATAATATAGAATACCAAACATGAATCATACAGTATTACAGGCAGCAAAAGAAGAATTCTAGTTTTACACATGAAGTAGCTGATCTACACAAAGGAAGATGGTTCCAAATTTTACTTTGATGGGATCAAAATTTTTTTATTAATTTTGTCAGTGTGGTCTGCTTATGCAAAACTTAAAGGGACATTAAACTTAAATATTATCCATTGTACATATAAAAAGAGAAGCAAACAGGCTAAACACTTAGGAGCCAGGACTTTTAAAACATTGTTCTACATATGTTTAATCTCCCATTGTTTCTCAACAAGAGCACTGCTTCCTGTTTTCCAAAACATGCGGCTGGTTTGCTTATTTTTATGCATTTTGTTCCTTCTCCTTTCATCAGCAATGCCAAAACAACATATCACAACATATCACAAGTATCACAATATATCAATTATAAATCAGGCAATAAAAAGACTGTGCAAACAAGGCTGTGTGGAACATATGACTGATAAAGTAACCATCTAAACAGGGTTTCCACACAGCCTTGATTGCATGTTTTTATGTGTTTTAATGCAATTTTGTATCTGTCCCAAATTGTCCTCAACAGAAACAATAGATAGGGGAAACATGAGTTCATACATGATGGCACCCATTACTTTATAGAAACTACATCTTTACACTTATATATCCAATATTTAAACACCTAAAATAATTGCAAAAATATATCTACATATCCTAAGGCTATTTTTTTATTTGAATGCATCGTTAACTAGCATGTATTTACTGCTTTTCTTTAAATCCTGAAATGTTGGTGTTCTCTGCAAACAGGTCTGAAAGCCACAGTCACATTAATTGCATGTCCAACTTAGATCTTTAAGGGCCACAAAAAGAACAGCATTTAAAAGTTTTTCTCTGTTTGATCACAGATAACTTCAAACCACCTTGATTATCCCCCATGTGCACAAGCACATAAATTATTACTTCAACCATAGCCAGTCTGTCACTAACAACTAAATAGGGTATGTGAAAAGGTAATCCAGATGCTACAGATATGTGAGAATATCAAACAATTGCCTGTTTAACACCACCATCAAAGATAAAAGGCAAACAGAAATGAATAAACTGATTAACATATAAAGGACAATAACTATATTTATACCTATTTATAACAAATATAGCTATTATTTTCGCTTTGCCAAAGACAGCTACAATTGGTCATGAAAAAGCCCATAGCAACCATCAATTCATTTGTATTGAATGTGTAATCTACACTACTCTTCTAAATCATGTAAAGGAACAATGAATGTCCAGAGAAAAATAAAATTCAACAATAATAAATAAGCATATCAGTAAAACTCTTATCAAACAAGGCAAAAGTTTTTACCATTAGCATTAAATGTTTATGTTTTAGTATTTTATAATAAGAGACACAGATAGCAAAATAAGCATATTATGCAAACATAGATCATTAAATTAAACCATAGAATATAAATTGTTCTTCAATGGAAAATTGTAATATACTCATTTAGATGTGTTTAAAAAAATGTTTTTATTTTTCAATAGCTTCATTTTTGCTGTTAAGGAAAATGAGTTATTTATTATAATTTCAAGAAATAGTTCCTTAAAGACAGAGTACAGAAAGTCCACAATTAACTCTAAGATAGTTCAGTAAAAGCTATTAATAAGTTATTGTTATACAGACTTAGACAAATTTAAGATTTCCAGGCATAGAAAACCTTGTGCACAACACATTACGTTCCATGTATATAGGAGCCAGCTGTGCATTATGACAGATGGGGGACAAGAAAAAGTGATCCCTTTATAAACACAGCAAGACAGTGTTAACCCGGTTCTGCCACAAAAGGGCTGCAACACAAAGTACCCACTGTCTGCATAGTGTTTCAACTCATTACCTGCTAATTAACGCACCTAGAGGACCACAACGCGTTGCCTGCTTATTAACCCCTTGTTTACACATAGAGGACTGCACCGCACACTGAGATGACTAACAAATTCCTATGTAATGCATTACAGAGCGCTCTGGCAACCAAAGGGTCGAGGAACATCCTGTCACTGCGTACTTCCATCTGTGTCCTTGTCACAAGCTGTGCCTCCTGGGGACACAGTGCATAATAATCCCAGGCTGAAGATACGAGGTGCCCTAATCATGTGCTCCCCCTCCGACACATGTCCCCAGCGGTGCAGTGCCAGGACAATCCGTAGCCAATCAGGTAGCCTCCTACATCAAAGCTATGTACCTTGCGCTCGTTTCAGCAGAGTCTCCATGTGCATGTGAAACAGACCCCTAGGCTGTAGCTCGGTATCCGGTGTCCTTGTCTCCATCACACAGGTGCCATGCTGTCAGCTGGTCCGGGTACCTCTCTGTCACTGCCTCACTCTCCTCCGCCCCAGCCTCCATCTGCTAAAATAAACGTCACACCCATTTCTTGATAATACCGCCCATGTCAGCTCTTCTAACCAATTGCAATCCTGCGTTCCCCTGAGCGCGAGCTCCGCTGTCAATAATGTGTCAAAAAAAGTGGGCGTGTGTAAGTTCGCTACTACACGCGAGCACGCGCTGCGTGCACAGAGCAGTTCATATGACTGAGAAATTAAAGGTAAATGCAAAGCAAATTACTTTCATTCACTGAATGGTCTCCCTAGTCAGTAATTAGGCACACTAAAGTCAATGTTTAACAAATCCTCTTTATTCACAAAGTTTGTGACGGTTAACTTTTCATTTACTTTTATTATTAAATTTGCTTTTTTTCTCTTGGTATCCTTTGTTGAACAGTGGTTGGAGCTTATGAGCTTGCCCATGACTAGCAGTTTATTGCAGCACTATCTGCAATACTTTTACACATTGGGAAAAACACATATGCCATTAGCCCAGATGCTAACAAATGCATTGTCACAAAAGCGTATGATATGGAAGTTGCTTACAATACAAGTTGTGCGGTAAACCGTTTCATACACACCACGCAAAATGGGGCGTACCGCTATTTCCATAGGGCCGGCAAAACAAGTCACCATAAAACCCTACACCTAGATTACGAGTTTTGCGGTAACAGGGGTGCGGTGCTAACTTGCACGTTATTCTCACTGCTTACTTTCCTGCAGCGCTGGTATTACAAGTTTTTTACAAACCCAGCGTTAAAAGGCAAGAAGTGAGCGTAGAGCAAAATTTTGCTCCATAACTCACTCCAATACCAGCTTTGCTTAAGTCAGGGGTGAGCTGGTGTAACATGCTTGTGCACGATTTCCCCATAGGAATCAACGGGGAGAGCCAGCTGAAAAAAAGTCTAACACCTGCAAAAAAGCAGCGTATAACTCAGTAACGCAGCCCCATTGATTCCTATGGGGAAATACAATTTATGTTTACACCTAACACCCTAACATGAACCCTGAGTCTAAACACCCCTAATCTTACACTTATTAACCCATAATCTGCCGTCCCCAATTTCGCCGACACCTGCATTATATTTCTGAACCCATAATCTGCCGCTCCAGACACCGCTGCCACCTACCTACACTTATGAACCCCTAATCAGCTGCCCACAACATCGCCGCCACCTACATTATATTTATTAACCCCTATTCTTCCGCCCCCAATGTCGCCACCACCTACCTACACTTATGAACCCCTAATCTGCTGGCCCCAACATCGCCGCCACCTATATTTATTAACCCCTAATCTGCCGCCCCCAATATCGCCGCCACCTACCTACATTTATAAACCCCTAATCTGCTGCCCCCAACATCACCGCCACCTACATTATATTTATTAACCCCTAATCTGCCGCCCCCAACGTCGCCGCCACTATACTTAATGTATTAACCCCTAAACCTAAGTCTAACCCTAACACCCTCTAACAAATATAATTTAAATAAATCTAAATAAAATTACTATCATTAACTAAATTATTTCTATTTAAAACTAAATACTTACCTATAAAATAAACCCTAAGATAGCTACAATATAACTAATAATTACATTGTAGCTAGCTTAGGGTTTTTGTTTTTTTTTACAGGCAAGTTTGTATTTATTTTAACTAGGTAGAATAGTTAGTAAATAGTTATTAACTATTTAATAACTACCTAGCTAAAATAAATACAAAAGTACCTGTAAAATAAAACCTAACCTAAGTTACAATAACACCTAACACTACACTATAATTAAATAAATTAACTACATTAAATACAATTACCTAAATTAAATTAAATTAGCTAAAGTACAAAAAAACACACTAAATGATAGAAAATAATAAACAAAATACAGATATTTAAACTAATTACACCTAATCTAATAGCCCTATCAAAATAAAAAAAATGCTCCCTAAAATAAAAAAAAACCCTAGCTTAAACTAAACTACAAATAGCCCTTAAAAGAGCCTTTTGCGGGGCATTGCACCAAAGTAATCAGCTCTTTTACCTGTAAAAAAAAATACAAACAACCCCCCCAACAGTAAAACCCACCACCCACACAACCAGCCCCCCAAATAAAATACTATCTAAAAAAACCTAAGCTCCCCATTGCCCTGAAAATATACACTTATGAACCCCTAATCAGCTGTTCTATCAGCCAATCGGAATTAAGGTAGAAAAAATCCTATTGGCTGTTCCAATCAGCCAATAGATTGCAAGCTCAATCCTATTGGCTGATTGGATCAGCCAATAGGATTGAACTTCAATCCTATTGGATGATTGCATTAGCCAATAGGATTTTTTCTACCTTAATTCCGATTGGCTGATAGAATTCTATCAGCCAATCGGAATCTAAGGGACACCATCTTGGATGACGTCACTTAAAGGAACCGTCATTCGTTGTTAGTCTGTCGGATGAAGAGGATGTTCCGCGTCGGATGTCTTGAAGATGGAGCCGCTCCTCGTCGGATGGATGAAGATAGAAGATGCCGTCTGGATGAAGACTTCTGCCAGTCTGGAGGACCACTTCGTCCCGGCTTGGATGAAGACTTCTCCCGGCTTTGTTGAGGACTTCGGCCTGGTTGGATGAAGACTTCTGCCGCTTCCTTGAGGATGAATGTTGGATCTTCATAACAGTAAGTCGATCTTCAGGGGGTTAGTGTTAGGTTTTTTTAAGGATGTATTGGGTGGGTTTTATTTTTTAGGTTAGGGTTTGGGCTGCAAAAAGAGCTAACTGCCCATTTAAGGGCAATGCCCATCCAAATGCCCTTTTCAGGGCAATGGGGAGCTTAGTTTTTTTTAGTTAGTATTTTATTTGGGGGGTTTTGTTGTGTGGGTGGTAGATTTTACTGTTGGGGGGGGGGGGGGGGTTATTTGTATTTTTTTTTTTACAGGTAAAAGAGCTAATTTCTTTGGGGCAATGCCCCGCAAAAGGCCCTTTTAAGGGCTATTGATAATTTAGTTTAGGCTAGGGTTTTTTATTTTGGGGTGGCTTTTTTTTATTTTGATAGGGCTATTAGATTAGGTGTAATTAGTTTAAAGATCTGTAATTTGTTTATTATTTTCTGTAATTTAGTGGGGGGGGTTGTACTTTAATTTAATTTATTTCATTGCATTTAATGTAGTTAATTTATTTAATTATAGTGTAGTGTTAGGTGTTATTGTAACTTAGGTTAGGTTTTATTTTACAGGTACTTTTGAATTAATTTTAGCTAGGTAGTTATTAAATAGTTATAACTATTTAATAACTATTCTGCCTAGTTAAAATAAATACAAACGTGCCTGTAAAATAAAAATAAATCCTAAAATAGATAAAATGTAACTAATAGTTATATTGTAGCTAGCGTAGGGTTTATTTTACAGGTAAGTATTTATTTTTAAATAGGAATAATTAGTAATTTTATTTAGATTTATTTTAATTATATTTAAGTTAGAGGGTGTTAGGGTTAGACTTAGGTTTAGGGGTTAATACATTTAGTATAGTGGCAGCGACATTGGGGGCGGCAGATTAGGGGTTAATAAATGTAGGTAGGTGGCGGCGATGTTAGGGACAGCAGATTAGGAGTTAATAATATTTAACTAGTGTTTGCAATGCGGGAGTGCGGCGGTTTAGGGGTTAATATGCTTATTTTAGTGGCGGCGACGTTGGGCCGGCATATTAGGGGTTAATAAGTGTAGATAGGTTGCGGCGACATTGAGGCGGCAGATTAGGGGTTAATAAATATAATGTAGGTTGCGGTGATGTCTGGAGCGAAAGATTAGGGGTTAATAAGTATAATGTAGGTGGCGGTGATGTTAGGGGTGGCAGATTAGGGGTTAATAATATTCAACTAGTGTTTGCGAGGCGGGAGTGCGGCGGTTTAGGTGTTAATATGTTTATTATAGTGGTGGCGATGTCCGGAGCGGCAGATTAGGGGTTAAATATTTTATTATAGTGTTTGTGATGCGGGAGGGCCTCGGTTTAGGGGTTAATAGGTAGTTTATGGGTGTTAGTGTACTTTTTAGCACTTTAGTTATGAGTTTTATGTTACAGTGTTGTACCATAAAACTCATAACTACTGACTTTCAAATGCGGTAGGAATCTTGGCGGGAAGAGGGTGTACCGCTCACTCTCTCTCCCCTCTCTCTCCCCTCTCTCTCTCTCCTCTCTCTCTCTCCCCTCTCTCTCTCCCCTCTCTCTCTCCCCTCTCTCTCCCCTCTCTCTCCCCTCTCTCTCCCCTCTCTCTCTCCCCTCTCTCTCCCCCCCTCTCTCTCTCCCCTCTCTCTCTCCCCCCTCTCTCTCTCTCCCCTCTCTCTCTCTCCCCTCTCTCTCTCTTCCCTCTCTCTCCCCTTTCTCTCTCCCCTCTCTCTCGCTCCCCTCTCTCTCCCCCCTCTCTCTCTCCCCACTCTCTCTCTCCCCCTCTCTCTCTCCCCTCTCTCTTTCTCTCTCCCTCTCTCTTTCTCTCTCCCCTCTCTCTCTCTCTCTCCCTCTCTCTTTCTCTCTCCCCCTCTCTCTCTCACTCTCTTTCTCTCTATCTCCCCCCCCCCCCCCTCTCTCTCTCTCTCTCTCTCTCTCTCTCTTTCTCTCCCCTCTCTCTCCCCTCTCTCTTTCTCTCTCTCTCTCTCTCTCTCTCCTTTCTCTCCCCTCTCCAGCCTGTGTCATGAGCACTACAAGTAGTGCCTACTACTTCTTGAGTGATTTTCATAATTTCTTGCTTAAAGGGACACTGAACCCAAATTTTATCTTTCATGATTCAGATAGAGTATGCAATTTTAAGCAACTTTCTTATTTATTCCTATTATCACATTTTCTTCATTCTCTTGCTATCTTTATTTGAAAAGCAAGACCGTAAGTTTAGAAGCTGGCCCATTTTTGGTTCGCAACCTGGGTTGTTCTTGCTGATTGGTGGTTAAATGCTGTCCAGAGTGCTAAACCAAAAATTGTCTGGCTCCTTAGATTAGATGCATTCTTTTTCAAATAAATATAGCAAGAGAAAGAAGAAAATTTGATAATAGGAGTGAATTAGAAAGTTGCTTAAAATTGCATGCTCTATCTGAATCATTAAATAAAAATGTGGGTTTTGTATCCTTTTAAACCTGTATAGATAAAAGTTACTACCCTACCCTGTGAGGCGTCTCTATTTCTCTTTTGTATATTTAGCACAATGGGCATCCTGGACAGTAGTATTAAACTGCTACTTATATTATAGTACTTTTGTTAGGTGCTGTTTGAGTGTCCCCTTATTAGTCCTTAGTATCTTTTTAAAATGTAATGAAATAATCAGCATCATATTGGCAAAATGGTAACTGAAATTACAAGCTACGTTATATTATGGAGGTGACAAAAAATGAAATACTGTCGGTTTTTACCAACCATATCTTTTTGTGTTAGTTCCTGATGATGATGTGTTTGCTGTAGGCAATACAAAACCTACCCTTGACACAAATGTGTTTGCTACTAGCACACCTGCAAGCTTACACACAGGGCAACGGAGCTCAGGGGTGCATTTGTGGTCAAATTCAAGGAGAAGCTGCAGCGATTTGGATATTAGCAAAATCACTGTTGTTGTTTGGACAAGCCTACATTGTCTCTAAATATCCTGGAGAGCCACATCAGCAAAGGGCACAACATTTTTTTTGAGCACACCACCTTGTTTGCCTCTCCAACATGTCTTTAATTTTTAAGTTGTTTATCGGAGAGGTCAGAGTGTCCTCCCCAGTTTTGGATGCACTCTGGAGGGTAACTGCCTCTCTGGCTCCAAAGCCTATCTTGTAACTATATTACATAAGTATCAGTATTCTATATAATTGACTATAAAAACATATTCTGTTCAATGGAAGCTTCATTCTTGAAAGTTCAAGAGATGGCAGCTGTTGAATGAGTAGTAATTTGTACTGGTGAGAGACTTCCCTGCTACCAAGTATGCTTTGTTACTGTAGCTTTTTGTCTCTTTCCGGGACCACAAAAATGTATAAACAAGGATGAGGAATTTCTTAATTTGTTTGTGGCTTGAAGATAAAATCGCAATGCTCTACCTACATCCAAGTTTTGGAGCAATCTTTTTTAGCATTCTTAGGAGCTGGCCAGAGAGTTGGAACCACAATTTCCTGACTAATGTTATCAAAAGATACAACCTTAAGAATGAAAGACTAGTTGGTTCAGGTAAGAAAAATCACAAGAGACAGCAGAAGGTTCTGACACCCTTCTGGCCAAAGAAATGGCCAAGAAAAAGAGAAAATTATGTGAAATCAGTTTAATGTCTAGACTATGCATATATTTAAATGGTTGAGCCTGAATAACTCTCAAAACCAGGATAAGGTTCTACAGAGGAGAAGTAGGCCTGATAACTGGTCTTACTCTGACCAAAGTTTGAACAAAGTCTTGAATGTCTGGACGTCTACAAATTTTCTTGTAATACAAGACCAATAAAGCAGAAATTTGTCTTATAAACACTAATCTAGACCATTCTGCAAAAAAATTGTAGCATATAAGGAATTTTAAAAGAGTTCCAATGATAATTCTTAGGCTCACGTCAGTAAAGAAAAATTTAACAAAATTTGTGAAAAATGCTTCTTGTAGCAGGCTTTCTAGCCTGAATCAAGGTGTCTTTCACTTGATCCAAAAAAACTCTCTGAGACAAGATTAGGCGTTCATGCCTTCATATTGAGAAATTTGAGATCTTGATTGGAAAAATGACTTTGAGAGAGAAGGTCCTTCCTGAGAGGAAAACACCAAGGCTTACTGGAGTATATTTTTTTATCAAATCAGCATACCAAGTCCTGTGAGGTCATGCAGGAGCAATCAGAATCACAGAGGTTCTTTCCTATTTTATCCTGGCTCGTACCCTGGATAGTAAAACAAACAAAGGAAAGCCATAAATCAGATTTAATGACCAGGGAATCTCTAGTGCATCTATCAGTCACCTGTAGATCTCAAAATCTTGCACAATACTGGGCAATGAGATCTATATTGACCTTCCCCAAAGTTTCATAGTCTGGTTGAATAACTCCTGAAGTCATGCAATGCTGGTGTTCTGCCCAAGTCAAATGTGGTGCACAAGAGGTAGATGTGGGCTACCTCTTTCATTGCTATGGAGCTTTGAGTAACACCTTGGTGATTGATGTAAACCACTGATGTGACATTTTCTGACTGAAATCTCAGGAAAGACTCAATTCTTAATAAGGGCCAACTCTAGAGAGACCTGAAGATTGCATGGAGTTCGAAGATGTTCATTGGTAACCTTTACTTCTGAGGAGACTAAACTCCTTGTGTTCTATGGGTACCCCAGATTGTGCTCCAACCCAACAAGCTGGCATTCAAGGTGATTACCACCCAAGTTGGAAGAAGAAAGGAGGCCCCCTGAATCAGAGATTAGTGAGTTTGCCACCAAGTTTAGAGAAAGCTAAAGTGATCTTCTGAGACAGGTTGTTGTAATCTTGATTCCATAGTTGCAACATTTATAGCTGCAAAAGACGTAAGTGGAATCTGTCAGTCTGGTGCCCCTACCATACTACCAACCACTTTCATGCATTAAAGCACTGTAGGACAATGAGATTTCTGGAGAAGGGCACAGGCCTCCTCCAATTTGAGTCTGTGTTGATCTGTGAAAGATAGTCTCATTGATACAGAATGTATGATGAAACCCAAGGAAAGGAACCTTGGTTTGAGGAAGTAGAGATGGGTTGATTTTCCAACTATGGATACGAAGGACCTGAAGAACTTTGTTTGTATGTCATATAGTAGATGATGTTGAAAAAAAGACAGAAGTCCACCAAGTTCAACCTATACAAATCTTGATATACTTACAAAAAAACTCTAGTTGATCTTAAATTTGTCCCAGTAAAAAAGGTGACCTATTTAACACAAGCAATCATATCCCTGAATTCTATTTCTAGCTAGAAATGTATCTAAACCATTTTTTAATGTATCTACTACCTCCTCAGGTAATGAGTTCCACAATTTGATTGTTCTTACATTGAAAAAATGTTTATGTTGCAGGAGATTAAATCTCCTTTCCTCCAGCCTTAAATTGTGAGCTTTTACCCTCTCTGTATATGGGCCTTGAATATATTTATAACAAGTAATCATGTCACCTCTCAAGCTCCTTTTTTCTAGAGAAAACAGACCCAGTTTGGGTAACCTCTCCTCATAGTTTAAATTCTCCATTCCCCTTATTAGCTTTTTGGCCACTTTTTCTGTCTGCAATACCTTTTTTTTAGATCGGTCCGCAGAACTGCACTCCATACTTAAGGTAAGATCTTAACAGGGATTTATATAATTACAGAATTATGTTTTTCTCCCTTGCATCAATGCCTCTCTTAATACATGCTAGAATCTTATTAACCACTGTCCTGGATTGTGCGCCCATCTTTAGCTTGTTATGTATTACTATTCCCAAATCCCTTTCCTCCTCTGTTTGGCTAAGTCTAGTCTCATTTAAATAATAGATTGCCTGCTTATTTTATACTTCCAAAATGTAGAACCTTGCATTTCCCGTATTAAATCTAATTTTCTATTTACCTGCCCATCCTTCTAATATTTGTAAATCCCCTAGTAAAGCAAGTTCGCCCTGCCCTGACCTAATGACCTTACACAACTTTGTATCATCTGCAAACATAGGGATGTTGCTATTTAATCCTATTAAAGTAATTAATAAAAATATTTAAAAGAACAGGGCCCAGTACTGATCCCTGGGGTACTACACTGATTACCTTTATGATCCCTTTACTACTACTCGTTGCTCCCTGTCTTTTATCCAGATATTTATCCGTAAGATAACATTTTCAGCTATTCCCAGTTTTTTTATTTTGTGCATTAATCTCTCATGGGGCACTATATCAAACGCCTTTGCAAAATCCAAGTATATCACATCAACTGATTCCCCTTTATCTATATTTTTACTTACTTTCTCGTAGATTTAGATTAATTTGACATGATCTATTTGTCATAAAACCATGATGATTTGAACTCATAATCTTGTTTACACAAATAGACTCATCAATATAATCCCTTCAAGTATCTTCCCCAATATTGATGTCAGAATAACTGGTCTATAGCTTTTTGGATCAGCCCTGCTTCCCTTTTTAAAGAGTGGCACCACATCAGCTTTACGCCAGTCCTGTGGTACTATGCCTGAGGATAATGAGTCTTGAAAAATTATGTTCCCGAGCCATCTGGGTTAGAAGTAGCTTGTACCAGAATGTCATCTTGGTATGGAGCTACGGCAATACCCTGAGCTCTCACTATCGACAAAATTGCTCTGACAACCTTTGTGAAGATTCTTGATGTTGTAGCCAGACCAAAAGGAAGCGCCACAAATTGGTAATGCCTGGTTAGAAAGACCAATCTGAGGAATTTTGTATATTCCTTGTGGATCCTTTTGCACTAAAGGAAGTATAAACTAACAATTCCACACAGGTGGGAGAGGATCCAGCAGTGAATAGACCGTGGTTGTAAGTTTAAAAAGTATCTTTATTATAATAATCATAAAAGTATACTGTGATCAGATCACAGAAAATAGCAATATCACAGCCAAAATCGAGTTAGCCTAGCAACTTAGTGACTATACATCCAACATGTTTCGTGCCATTACAGCACTTCGTAAGTATAGCATGAATTGTCTCCATTTTGAAAGTAAAGCTAGGACTTAACCCTGCCTTAGATTAGGAAAGCTCTTTCACCTCCAGTGACTGCTGCAATAATAGCATTCAGTCCAGCTCCAAACAAAATCTTTCTCTGGAAAAGAAGGGAAAGAAGTCTGCTCTTAGATATTATATCAGCAGAACATAGTAGCACTCTCTGCATTTATACAAGTTATTTCAAAAGCTGCATCACAAAGTAAACTGTTCACAGTCTTGACCTACCTCAAACGATCCTGAATTTCTTTATGTAAAGCTTCTTGGGATATAATGTCAGAAATGTCACACCTGTGTATGGAACATATAGCCTGCCAGCTGTGATAACTTTCAAGCTTTCTATCTATAGGATCTTTAAAAGAGGTAATGTTCTCTAAAAGTATGGTAGTCCGCCTAGCCAAAGTTGAGATAGCAAGGTCCACTTTTAAAATAGTCTCTCATACATCTAAGTTTTCAGAGTTCAAATGGAACATGTTTTTGAATTTAATGGAGGGAACAAAGGGAATGTCTGGTTTGTTCCATTCCTTGTTATTTAGGTCAGAAACCGAATGAGGAACAGGGAAGGTAGATGTCTTTTTTGGGCCTAGCTTAAAAACCTATCAATATTTTTAACAGATTATTTGTCTGCAGATAGACGGTCTTCAACCTCCAAGCAATTAAAACTTCCTGTAAAAGTGCATGTATTTGCTCCAACCTGAAAATAATCTTCTGCTACTTCATTCTCAGGGTCTTGGGTTTCTGAATAATAATTTTCAAGGAGGATTCTGATTCAGTTATACTCCTGGAAGGTACAGGGTACTAATACAGGTTGCTCTTTAGGGCCGTCCCAGATGAACCTAGGGCCTCTAAAGGGTTCTATTCTGCCTTTTGCGTTTATTTGCACTTTACTGATGGAGGCATGACAGCCATCAGTTGTGCAATTGCAGAGTGGATACATTGTTTTGAATTGGAAGACAGATCAGTAGCGCTGTCCTGGGGATAAATCCCTGAGCAGTCTGCTGCAAATGCAATGCCGCATGACCCTGTGGGGCATTAGACATAGGGGCCTATTTATAAAAGGCCTGTCGGACATGATCCGACATTGCGGATCATGTCCGACAGACCTCGCTAAATGCAGAGAGCAATACGCTCTCCGCATTCAGCATTGCACCACAGCTCTTGTTCAGATTCGCCGCTAGCAATTGACCCGATCGTATTCAATCAGGTTGAATTGCGGCAATGTCTGTCCGCCTCCTCAGAGCAGGTGGACAGGTTATGGAGCAGCGGTCTTTAGACCGCTGCTTCATAACTGGTGTTTCTGGCGAGTCTGAAGGCTCGCCAGAAACACGGGCATCAAGCTCCATACGGAGCTTGATAAATGGGCCCCATAGACTCAGCGCACAAGTGGCATAACTGAGCAGGGACACACACCAACACATTCTTACATAGCAAGCACTGTTGAGAAGGGGTTTAATTATCAGTAGATAACCCTTCTAAATGATGAACATTATATTACGTGAGCTTCACCAGTTTTCTCAATAGTAATTAAAGGGATATAAAACCCAAATGCTTTGTTTCATGAGTCAGATAGAGCATGTGGTTTTAAACAACTTTCTATTTTACTTCTATTATCACTTTTTCTTTGTTTTCTTGGTATCTTTTGTTGAAAAGCAGGGACGTAATGCTTAGGAGCTGACCCATTTCAGGAGCCCTAAATGGCAGCAGTTGTGCAAGTATGTTTTTCATTTGCAAGAGCACTAGATGGCAGCATTATTTACAGCCATGTAGTGCTCCAGGGGCGCAATCCGATATCGATCGCAGTTTGCGGCGCAAGCGAGGGAACCGGCGTCGCCCGCAGTTTCAGCTCGCAACTCGAGCCATCCCATATAAGTCGCCGTCAGATGCTAACGTGCCGTAAGTCTCACAAACCAGCGATGTCCAGAAATCTGCGTAAGTACAAATTTCTGGCGTCGCCAGTGACTTGCGGCATGTTAGAAACTGCCGGCGCCTATAAAGCCTGACTAAAGTTTAAAACACCCGCACTGTCTAACACGCCTCCCTAACATAGCCCGCACTGTCTAACACGCCTCCCTAAGATAACCCGCACTGTCTAACACGCCTCCCTAACATAGCCCGCACTGTCTAACCCTCTATCCGCTATCCCCCCTCACTAGCCTAACAATAAAAAAGCTATTAACCCCTAAACCGCCGCTCCTTTACCCCGCCGCAACCTAATAAAGTTATTAACCCCTAAACCGCCGCTCCCGTACCCCGCCACCAGCTATATTATATCTATAACCCCCTAAAGTGAGCCCCTAACACCGCCGCCATCTATATTAAAATTATTAACCCCTAATGTAAGCCCCTTACACCGCCGCCATCTCTATTAAAATAATTAACCCCTAATTTAATCTACCTACCCCGCCGCCAGCTATATTATCTATATTAACCCTAAGTATATTATAGTTAATATAGGTATTACATTATATATATTAACTATATTAACCCTAATTATATTAGGGTTAATATAGTTAATATAGTTACTATAGTATTTATATTAACTATATTAACTCTATCTAACCCTAACTAAATTTATATTAAATTAATCTAATTCATTTATAAACTAAAATATTCCTATTTAAATCTAAATACTTACCTATAAAATAAACCCTAAGATAGCTACAATATAATTAATAATTACATTGTAGCTATGTTAGGGTTAATATTTATTTTACAGGTAAATTGTTAATTATTTTAACTAGGTATAATAGATATTAAATAGTTATTAACTATTTAATATCTACCTAGTTAAAATAATTACCCAATTACCTGTAAAATAAATCCTAACCTAAGTTACAAATACACCTACACTATCAATAAATTTAATAAACTACAAACATCTATCTAAAAATACAATTAAATTAACTAAACTAAATTACAAAAAAAAACAAACACTAAATTACAAAAAATAAAAAAAAGATTACAAGATATTTAAGCTAATTACACCTATTCTAAGCCCCCTAATAAAATAATAAACCCCCAAAATAAAAAAAATTCCCTGCCCTATTCTAAATTCAACAAATTTCAAAGCTCTTTACCTTACCAGCCCTTAAAAGGGCCTTTTGTGGGGCATGCCCCAAAGAATTCAGCTCTTTTGCATACAACAAATACAATACCCCCCCCCCCCCATTACAACCCACCACCCACATACCCCTATTCTAAACCCACCAAAACCCCCCATAAAAAAGCCTAACACTACCCCCCTGAAGATCTCCCTACCTTGTCTTCACCACACCAGGCCGAACTCCTGATCCGATCCGGGCGATGTCTTCCTCCAAGCGGCAAAGAAGAATTCTTCCTCCGGCGATGTCATCCTCCAAGCGGCAAAGAAGAATTCTTCCTCCGGCGACGTCTTCCTCCAAGCGGCAGCAAAGTCTTCATTCTTCCGGCGGCATCTTCAATCTTCTTTCTTCGCTCCGCCGCCGCGGAGCATCCATCCCGGCCGACTGCTGAACTTGGAATGAGGTACCTTTAAATGACGTCATCCAAGATGGCGTCCGCCGAATTCCGATTGGCTGATAGGATTCTATCAGCCAATCGGAATTAAGTTAAAAAAATCTGATTGGCTGATTGAATCAGCCAATCAGATTCAAGTTCAATCCGATTGGCTGATCCAATCAGCCAATCAGATTGAGCTCGCATTCTATTGGCTGTTCCGATCAGCCAATAGAATGCGAGCTCAATCTGATTGGCTGATTGGATCAGCCAATCGGATTGAACTTGAATCTGATTGGCTGATTGAATCAGCCAATCAGATTTTTTTAACTTAATTCCGATTGGCTGATAGAATCCTATCAGCCAATCGGAATTCGGCGGACGCCATCTTGGATGACGTCATTTAAAGGTACCTCATTCCAAGTTCAGCAGTCGGCCGGGATGGATGCTCCGCGGCGGCGGAGCGAAGAAAGAAGATTGAAGATGCCGCCGGAAGAATGAAGACTTTGCTGCCGCTTGGAGGAAGACGTCGCCGGAGGAAGAATTCTTCTTTGCCGCTTGGAGGATGACATCGCCGGAGGAAGAATTCTTCTTTGCCGCTTGGAGGATGACATCGCCGGAGGAAGAATTCTTCTTTGCCGCTTGGAGGAAGACATCGCCCGGATCGGATCAGGAGTTCGGCCCGGTGTGGTGAAGACAAGGTAGGGAGATCTTCAGGGGGGTAGTGTTAGGCTTTTTTAAGGGGGGTTTGGGTGGGTTTAGAATAGGGGTATGTGGGTGGTTGGTTGTAATGGGGGGGGGTATTGTATTTGTTGTATGCAAAAGAGCTGAATTCTTTGGGGCATGCCCCACAAAAGGCCCTTTTAAGGGCTGGTAAGGTAAAGAGCTTTGAAATTTGTTGAATTTAGAATAGGGCAGGGAATTTTTTTTATTTTGGGGGTTTATTATTTTATTAGGGGGCTTAGAATAGGTGTAATTAGCTTAAATATCTTGTAATCTTTTTTTTATTTTTTGTAATTTAGTGTTTGTTTTTTTTGTAATTTAGTTTAGTTAATTTAATTGTATTTTTAGATAGATGTTTGTAGTTTATTAAATTTATTGATAGTGTAGGTGTATTTGTAACTTAGGTTAGGATTTATTTTACAGGTAATTGGGTAATTATTTTAACTAGGTAGATATTAAATAGTTAATAACTATTTAATATCTATTATACCTAGTTAAAATAATTAACAATTTACCTGTAAAATAAATATTAACCCTAACATAGCTACAATGTAATTATTAATTATATTGTAGCTATCTTAGGGTTTATTTTATAGGTAAGTATTTAGATTTAAATAGGAATATTTTAGTTTATAAATGAATTAGATTAATTTAATATAAATTTAGTTAGGGTTAGATAGAGTTAATATAGTTAATATAAATACTATAGTAACTATATTAACTATATTAACCCTAATATAATTAGGGTTAATATAGTTAATATATATAATGTAATAACTATATTAACTATAATATACTTAGGGTTAATATAGATAATATAGCTGGCGGCGGGGTAGGTAGATTAAATTAGGGGTTAATCATTTTAATAGAGATGGCGGCGGTGTAAGGGGCTTACATTAGGGGTTAATAATATTAATATAGCTGGCGGCGGTATAGGGGGATTAGATTAGGGGTTAATAATTTTTATATAGGTGGCGGCGGTGTAAGGGGTCAGATTAGGGGATAGATAAGGTAGATGGCGGCGGTTTTAGAGGCTCACAGTAGGGGGTTAGTTTATGTAGATGGCGGCGGGGTCCGGGAGCGGCGGTTTAGGGGGTAATAACTTTATTAGGGATTTCGGGGGGGGGGGGGGATCGCGGTTGACAGGGAGATAGACATTGCGCATGCGTTAGGTGTTAGGTTTATTTTAGCAGATCGCGGTTGACAGGGAGATAGACATTGCGCATGCGTTAGGTGTTAGGTTTATTTTCTAGTTAGTTTAGGGAGTTATGGGGCTCCAATAGTCAGCGTAAGGCTTCTTACGGCTGCTTTTTGTGGCGAGGTGAAAATGGAGTAAGTTTTCTCCATTTTCGCCACGTAAGTCCTTACGCTGCATATTGGATACCAAACTGCGCGGGTTTGGTATACCTGCCTATGGCCCAAAAAACTGCGGGCGACGGCAGAAATATACGGGCGTAACTTCTAGGTTATGCCGTATATGTGATACCAAACCCGCGCAAATATTGGCGTCGCCGGCTTTTGCGGGCGACGATTTATATCGGATCGACCCCCAGATGCCTAAAGAGTTTGCACCCTGGTGGTTGGCCATAAGGTGAGTGTCTTTTTTGGATGATATATATAATTGTCTGTCAACTGGATGGACTTGTGCAACTGGAATGACTATGTTATGTTGGATTAAATCTCAATAAAGAAAAGATCTAAAAAAAATGGAATGGTTAGCTGATTATTGTATTTTAGTTGTGTTCAAGTACTATGGTTTAAAAGAGTGATTAAACAAGGAAACAACTGAGTATGGGAAAATGTGAACTGTTAATACTAAGAGTCTGAAAAGCCACAGTTTGCATTTGAAACAAGACAAAATGGGTTTGAAGTGATCAAATTTCTTCAATTAGCTATTTTTTTTTCTTGCTGTTTCTTTTTTTTCTACTCTATCTTTCCTTCTGTGCACTGTATATAGTGATAATATAATCGGCTTGACGTGTGGATAACCAGATTTACTTTAGACAATATGGTTAGATAGGACATAAATGGTCACAGCCTTGCATGATGGTATCTTATTCTTTTTTTTCGTGTTTATCATGACAATGCCCTGCGTGGTGTTTGAAATGTTTTCATATGTCAAATTTGTGTTTTCTCTTTTTCCACACTAATGGCCTGAATAAATAAATGATTTAAAAAAAAAAAAAAAAAAAAAAAAAAAGCTATATCCAAAAACTTGTTTGAAAACCCAGGCAAAGGTATTTATCTGGAATACTGTTGGTGAGGTTTACTAATATATAGTATATAATGAGTTTTCTTGGTGTAAAGTATAAAGAAATATAAAACAACTGGGATACTGTTCAATTTGAAATTTCCCCAAAATGTTCGAAGCATTATACAGAGCTTTTCTAATCGATTGGAATTTTTATTATTATTATCAGGTATTTTTAGAGCGCTAACAGATTCCACAGCGCTATAAACATAGGCGGTATACAAGGTAACGTTTATTGGGGGTCAAATGGGTAGATGTCCCTGTCGAGAGTTGCACTGTTGTAATCGGCTCTTATGCGGGTGATCTACAAACAGTTGGGCTCATAGGCTTACATGCTAAGGGGTTCGAGGAGATAGCAGTGGAGTAAGGAAAGGTCAGTGTAGGTTGTATGCATCCCTGAATAGTAAGTCTTTAGGGAGCGCTTGAAGCTTTCAAAACTAGGGGAGATTCTTGTGGAGCGAGGCAGAGAGTTCCACAAGATGGTAGCCAGTCTGGAGAAGTCTTGTAAACGGGAATGGGAGGAGGTAATAGACCACAATATTTTTTAAAATTTGAACAAGATTAACAACTCCCAACACAAAAGTCATGGAAAGCTGTAAGCATTTTAATAAAGACATTTTTTAGATGCAAAGTCAAACGTGTGTTTTTGTTTTGTTAAATATAATTTATTGAGCAGGATATATCTCAAAACTCCCACAGATTATTTAAAGAAAACTCCTAAGGTTCATGGCTATTATACATATTCAAGAGCAAAAACTACAAGCCAGTGGAACTTTATTATTTTATAATTTGAGGCATATCACTCCAGGCTTGAGACTTCTTCTTAGCAAGTTCCATCCAAGATGGCTGACCAGTCTGTGATTGATTCATTTGTTTGGTTTGTGTTTTTTCTTCTTTCTCAGTTGACAAGGAAGTCTGTGTTGCTGAAAATAAATAAATAATACTGGTTATTTGTGTTTTAATATAATATTACCATCCAGATCATTTAAACTGATGCATATAACCAATCCTTACAGCTTAGCACTTGTTTCATCACATTTGCTCTATTTTATACGTAATTTGAGTGTTTTTTGCAAAGTCAAACAACAACTCTAATGAATTAGAATTGCTTAGGAAAAATTAAATCAATGGCTAGGCCTCCCTGGCTTATATGTATACTATCAATGGCTAGGCCTCCCTGGCTTATATGTATACTATCAATGGCTAGGCCTCCCTGGCTTATATGTATACTATCAATGGCTAGACCTCCCTGGCTTATACATATACTGTATTACACTCATGGTCAAAAAAGACTAACATAATTGTGTGCATGTTTCTATACAAGATAGAAAGGTCAAAATGTGCATGGTTGCATTTGCTTAAAGGGACAGTCTAGTCAAAATAATATTTTCATAATTCAGATAGGGCATGCAATTTTAAAGTGAAGGTTAAGTTTGCTCGATTATATTAGTTCATCTGTAAATACTATAAAAATGAATGCTACTTTAATTCATCAATTTTTTTTATTTTGTTATATTTACACCGTTTTTGCCTCGTTTTTTGTTTTTTTTTCCCGATCCGGTCACGTTCTTTCATAAGCCAATAGATGATCTGGCTGTTAGGCGGCCGTCATTTTACGTCACAGCATTATTTGATGATCTGCGCATACGTTGCCACTACTTCCTCTCCCTTACAAGCAAGGCTCGCTCCAGTTTAGCGCATGCGCAATAATGATTGCTTCCAGTAAACTTTCAGTCGAAAGCGATTACAGTCACGCATGCGCAAATTGAATAGACGGCGAACTGTGCACATGCGCAAATTGTTAGGTAAGCGAGAATGCGCTTTTGAGCTACGTATAGAGCGGGTGAGACCGCTCTATACGCAAGAGTGTCACAAACCAGGAAATTAATGGAGGGAGGAGTAAAGAATGGCACAGTAAGTACATAGAAATAGTTTTTAATAAAATAATATATATTGAAATAATTAAAAGAAAGTTAGCGATCAGACTATATAGTATATTACTAATATAATAAAGTTGAAAAAAACGGAAAACTTTACCTTCACTTTAAACAACTTTCTAATTGACTTTTATCATCAAATTTGCTTTGTTCTCTTGGTATTCTTTGTTGAAAGATAAACCTAGGTGGGCTGATTTGCTCATTTCAAACCCCTTGAAGGCTGCCTCTTATCTCAGTGCATTGTAACCGTTTTTCACAGCTAGACAGAATTTCATTTTAGTCAATTAGTGCTGATTCATAAATAACTCATTGGAAGTGAGCACAATGCTATATATATGGCACACATAAACTAGCGCAGTCTAGCTGTGAAAAACTGTCAAAATGCACTGAGATAAGATTAGAACTTAGCATATGCACCTACCTAAATGTAGCTTTCAACAAAGAATATCAAGGCGACAAAGCAAATTTGATGATAAAAGGAAACAGTTAAAGGCACAGTAAACCTCAAAAATAATGTTATATAATTCTGCACATAGTGCAGAATTATATAACATTATATTAGCCTTATCTGTATAAAATGTAATATTCCTTTTAATTTTAAAAAACTCGGCTGTTTTACAGACCCGCTCTCTGCTCTCTGCTGAGCGGGTCTGTTTTATTCACACAGCTGTCTGACAGCAGGAGCGAGCTGCACTGTGTATAATGGCACGGTCGGGCTGGCCCGATGCGCTGTGTGAATAAAACAGACCCGCTCAGCAGAGAGCAGAGAGCGGGTCTGTAAAACAGCCGAGTTTTTTTTAAATTAAAAGGGAATATTACATTTTATACAGATAAGGCTAATATAATGTTATATAATTCTGCACTATGTGCAGAATTATATAACATTATTTTTAAAGTTTACTGACACTTTAAGCATCCAGGTATGTCCCATGGCAGAATGAAGGAAATAATGCGTGGAATAGCCTACAAAGAGGTGCCCTTAAAGGGACATGAAACCCCAATAAATGATTTAATGATTTAGACAGAGCATACAATTTTAAACAACTTTCCAATTTACTTTAATTAGCTAATTTGCTTCCTTCTCTTGTTATCCTTTGCTGAAAGGTGTATCTAGGAAAGCTCAAGAGCAGCAAAAAACCTAGGTTCTAGCTGCTGATTGGTGGCTGCATATACATAATATATATACCCATTTGTCATTGGCTCACCCATGTGCTCAGTTAGAAACCAGTAGTGCATTGCTGTTCTTTCAACAAATGATACCAAGAGAATGAAGCAAATTTGATAATAGAAGTAAACTGGAAAGTTGTTTAACCCCTTAACGACCAAGGACGTACGCCACACGTCCTCAAAAAAAATACACTTAATGACCGAGGACGTGTGGCGTACGTCCTTGGTCTGGAAAGCAGCTGGAAGCGATCCTGCTCGCTTCCAGTTGCTTTCCGGTTATTGCAGTGATGCCTCGATATTGAGGCATCCTGCAATAACCTTTTTTAGCAATCTGGTGCAGAGAGAGCCACTCTGTGGCCCTCTCTGCACTGGACATCACCGGCTAAATTCGTTGGTGGGTGGGAGCCGGTTCGGGAGGCGGGTGGCGGCCATCGGTGGCCCTGATGATGTGTAGGGGGGCGGGATCGTGGGTGGGGGTGATCGGAGGCGCGCACGGGCGCGCGCGCGTGCACGGGAGGGCGGGGGCAGGCGTGTGCACGGGGAGTGCACGGGGAGGGAGCGGGTGGGAACCGCTACACTACAGAAAAAAAGATGTATTAAAAGTTTAAAAAAAATAGTATTTATTCATATAAAATACATTAGTCAGGGGGTGGGGGATTGGTCTGTGGGGGGGGGGGGGAAGCTACACTACAGAAAAAGAACATAATAATAAAAAAAAAACCCATTTCTCTTGCAAACTGGGTACTGGCAGACAGTACCCAAGATGGCCCCCAATAAGGCAGAGGGGGGGGGGGTTAGAGAGCTGTTTTGGGGGGGATCAGGGAAGTTGGGGGCTAAGGGGGGATCCTACAAAGTAGCATATGTAAATATGCTAAAAATGTATTTTTTTTTTTAAAAAAAAAACACTTTTATTTTAGTACTGGCAGACTTTCTGCCAGTACTTAAGATGGCGGGGACAATTGTGGGGTGGGGGAGGGAAGGGAGCTGTTTGGGAGGGATCAGGGGGTCTTATGTGTCAGGTGGGAGTCTAATCTCTACACTAAAGCTAAAATTAACCCTGCAAGCTCCCTACAAACTACCTAATTAACCCCTTCACTGCTAGCCATAATACACTTGTGATGCGCAGCAGCACTTAGCGGCCTTCTAATTACCAAAAAGCAACGCCAAAGTCATATATGTCTGCTATTTCTGAACAAAGGGGATCCCAGAGAACCATTTACAACCATTTGTGCCATAATTGCACATACTGTTTGTAAATAATTTTAGTGAGAAACCTAAAATTGTGAAAAATTTAGCGTTTTTTTAATTTGATTGCATTTGGCGGTGAAATGGTGGCATGAAATATACGAAAATGGGCCTAGATCAATACTTGGGGTTGTCTACTACACTACACTGAAGATAAAATTAACCCTAGAAGCTCCCTACATGCTCCCTAATTAACCCCTTCACTGCTGGGCATATTACACGTGTGGTGCGCAGTCGCATTTAGCAGCCTTCTAATTAGTAAAAAGCAAAACCAAAGCCATATATGTCTGCTATTTATGAACAAAGGGGATCCCAGAGAAGCATTTATAACCATGTATGCTATAATTGCATAAGTTTTTTGTAAATAATTTCAGTGAGAAACCTAAAGTTTGTGAAAAAAATTGTGAAAAAGTGAACAATTTTTTTTATTTGATCGCATTTGGCGGTGAAATGGTGGCATGAAATATACCAAAATGGGCCTAGATCAATACTTTGGGATGTCTTCTAAAAAAAAATATATACATGTCAATGGATATTCGGGGATTCCTGAAAGATATCAGTGTTCCAATATAACTATCGCTAATTTTGAAAATAAGTGGTTTGGAAATAGCAAAGTGCTACTTGTATTTATTGCCTTATAACTTACAAAAAAAGCAAAGAAGATGTAAACATTGGGTATTTCTAAACTCAGGACAAAATTTAGAAACTATTTAGCATATGTTTTTTTTGGTGGTTGTAGATGTATAACAGATTTTGGGGGTCAAAGTTAGAAAAAGTGTGTGTTTTCCATTTTTTCCTCATATTTTATAATTTTTTTTATAGTAAATTATAAGATATGATGAAAATAATGGTATATTTTGAAAGTCCATTTAATGGCGAGAAAAACGGTATATAATATGTGTGGGTACAGTAAATGAGTAAGAGGAAAATTACAGCTAAACACAAACACCTAAAAAATGTAAAAATAGCCTTGGTCCCAAACGGACAGAAAATGGAAAAGTGCTGTGGTCATTAAGGGGTTAAAATTGTATGTTCTACCTAAATCATGAAAGATAAAAATGGTGTTTCATGTCCCTATAAAAGAGAAGTAGCTTATGTTTCCTTATGGCAAATCTGCCCCGTGTTGAAGGGTTATATACATGTAGCAGTGCTCTAGTTCAATGTAGAGTTTTATTCCAGCTCAGGCTCTAAAGACAGCAGATATCTTTCAAAATGTAGGAGGGAAACCCTGAACCAATATGTCTAATGCAGTTAGGCTTGTTGGTGTTACTAGAGATGCAATGCTCAACTAAAAAATATACAGTATGTAAGAGGCAGAGCTGTAATGAAATGCATGGCTTATGTAATAATAAAAATAGATGCAATAGGGCAGTGATGGCCAACTTCCTAGCACATTGGGGCCATAGATCAATATTCTAGAAGCCTTAAAGGGATAGTCTAGTCAAAATTAAACCTTCATGATTCAGATAGAGCAATTTTAAGCAACTTTCTAATTTACTCCTATTATCAATGTTTCTTGGTATCTTTATTTGAAAAGCAAGAATATAAGCTTAGAAGCCGGCCCATTTTTGGTTCAGAACCTGGGTAGCGTTTGCTGATTGGTGGCTAAATGTAGTCACTAATCAGCAAGCACTACAGAGGGGGCTGAACCAAAAATGTGGCAGCTGCTAAGCTTACATTCCAGCCTTTTCAAATAAAGCTAGCAAGAGAACACAAATAATAATAATAGGCGTAAATTAGAAAGTTGCTTAAAATTGCTTGGTCTATCTGAATCATGAAAGTTTAATTTTGACTAGACTATCCCTTTAAGGGCCACATATAGATTTATGGTTATTAAACAAACAAAAATATTTTAAATTATATAATAGATTTTGGTAAGGTCACAGGGTCATTTATATCTGCTGTTTTTCCTTACAAAGGGCTGTTCTCAGTTGTGGGCAACCAAAGTACACATTTTAGTTATGCTTTATCATAGAGACACAAAAACTATGGCACATGTTGATAATTCTGCTTTACCTGAAAGGCTGCAAAAACTAGCGCCAAGGGTCAAATGTAGCCCTTGGGCCATCCCTGAAATTAGGGCATTATGGGAAGTTATTCTCTAACAATAAATATGTCAGTAAACTAACATGGTCTCAGATGAAGGCGTGAGCCGAAGCGCATCAAACCATCTTTCTACTTGTTTGTGTTTCCATGCTATAATAAAAAAGATTGCTTTCATCCGTGCACCACATCCTTTGTCTTCTACTAAGTAAACTAACATTACCAAGTATTTATTACTATATGGGTATTAAGGAAAAATAATTCTATAACATATTTGATGTGGAAAACCAGAGTCAGATGGTGTAAAGTGGTGCAGGTTTTAATTCTTAAAATATATAGTGTAAATGTTATAGATGTCACACATGCATTGCTCCTCTTTAAGAAAATATTTTATACATTCTGTCTCTTTTCATTAAAATTAAAAAAAAAACAAAAACCCAAAACAACCAAAATAACCCAAAACTTTTTGCTGTTTTAGAACAGACCCAAATAATCTACATCATGCCAGTCATGTTGTGTATAGCTGACTGAAAACGGGGAAAAATCCAAAGTTCTGTTCTTTTTCTCACCAAAGACTGGATGTGAAATTGTGTTAGCTCTCTGCCGTTGTTCTTTTAGTTCTGGATTGGATTCTTGCCCATGTATTTCAGGAACAATAGTAGCTGCAGGATTTGTTTTTTTGTCGGCTCGCTGCCTCAAATGAACCTAAAGGAAAAGTTAAAAAAAAAAAATGTTTTTCTTGAATTGCAGAACAGTCCCCTCATTTAGCATTAAATATTTGGCCAGACAACTGATGGTTTTGGTTTAAGTCCTCAGGTTCTCAAGGCACCTATCCATAAATGTGAAAACAAACTCCTATTACACTTGGCAGAGCCATCTTCTCTTCTTTTCAGACATAATTCTTGTAACTGACTAATTTTGCAGTAGCTTAGGCTACCTTAAATGTAACTGAACACTTTACAAACATTTTGTTTTCATCATGTACTCTATTTCATGTTTCAATATGTGTGTGTGTGTGTACACTATATTGCCAAAAGTATGTTTACAACCCTACTAATTATTGAGTTCAGGTGTTTCAGTCACATCCATTGCTAACTGGTGCATAAATCCAGCACATAGCCATGAAATCTCTGTAGACAAACATTGGTAATACAATGAGATGTACTGAAGATCTGTGACTTTAAACGTGGCACTGTCACCTTTGCCACAATACAGTTAGTGAAATGTCTGCCCTACTAGATCTGCCTTGGTCAACTGTATGTGATGTCATTATTTAATAAGTGGAAGCATCTAGGAGCAACAACAGCCAAGGCAGGAAATGGTAGACCATGCAAACTCACAGAGGGGTTGCCTCCGAGACATGAAACACAACATTTTTCTTTCATGGTTCAAAAAGTGCATACAATTTTAAACAACTTTCTAATATACAGGTGGACCTCGTTTTACAATGGTTCAATTTACACCGTTTCAGAATAACAACCTTTTTTTCCAGTCATGTGACTGCTATTGAAAAGCACTGAGAAGCAGTGCATTTATTACAATAGCCAGTAGGTGGAGCTGTCCGCTTGTGTTGCAGCAAAGCCAAGCAAGCTGAAATTTATTAGTTTAACCAGACCTGAGCTATAGAGCAGATTTCAAAGGAACAAGATCTTCCTGTATAAAATAAGTCCAGATTGGAATGAATAGAAAGAACTGTTTGCAGAAAAATGCAAGTGAAGTCTGTGTTGTGTGATTATTTTATTAGGTTTATAATGCTGTTTAGCAAATGTTTTGTTCATTTAACTTAGTTTAATTATATAATCTGTGTTGTGTGATTATTTTATTAGGTTTATAATGCTGTTTAGCATTTAAAGTCTTAATTTCAAAGCTTTAAAAATAACGTATTAGGTGTTACTTATAACAATTTTGAGAGGGGCCTGGAACCTATCTCCCTCACTTCCCATTGACTTACATTATAAACTGGGTTTTAATTTACAACGGTTTTGATTTACAACCATTCCTTCTGGAACCTAACCCTGGCATAAACTGAGGGCTACCTGTACTTCTTTTATCAAATGTGCTTCATTCTCTTGGTATCCATATTTGAAGAAGCAGCAGTCCACTACTGGGAGCTAGCTTAACACATCGGTAAGCCAATGAAAAGAGGTGTATATGTGCAGTCACCAATCAGCAGCGAACTCCCAGCTCCTGAGCCTACCTAGGTATGCTTTTTAACAAAGGATACCAAGAGAATGAAGCAAATTAGATAATAGGAGTTTATTGGAAAGCTATTTAAAATTGTATGTCCTATCTGAATCATTAAATATTTTTGTGTCCCTTTAAGTGTGTGGTGAATAAAAAAATCTCCTATAATCTGCCACATCACTCACTACAGAGTTCCAAACTGCCTCTGGAAGCAACACCAGCACAAGTCCAGCAACACCAGCACAAGTCATGTGCATTGAGAGCTTCATGAAATAGGTTTCCATTGTCAAGCAGCTGCACACAACCCTCGCATTAACATGTGCAAGTGTCAGCTGGAGAGGTGTAAAGCCACCACTGGACTCTGGAGCACTGGAGTGATAAAACACATTTCACTATCTGTCAATATGAAGGAAAAATCTGGGTGTTGCGAATGCTAGGAGAGCACTACCTACCAGATTGTATAGTGCCTACTGTAATGTTTGGTAGAGGAGGGATAATGGTCTGGGTCTGGGCACAAATTCCCACAGACACATTCCAAAATCTTGTGGAAAGCCTTCCCAGAAAAGTTAGGACTATTATAGCGGCAAAGGTCAACTTCATAATAATGTCCATGCTAATTTGTTTCAAATGTTGTGTCCAACAAGCTCATATAACTACACACATATACACAAGTATGCACTATTATTCAGTGGTATTAACGCAACCATAATGTGAAATCTAAAAGGCCAAGAGACCATTGCTTAAAAAAGTGGGAAATACAATTGACACTATAAGGTGATTCATCACAAATGCCTTGACAATTATCAGATATCCAGCTGAGTGTAACATTTAGACGCATCTCTAGACCCAATAAAATTCTTGTATGATTGGATTTGTCTGGCAAATGAATTGCTGTGTAATAATTGTATTTTTAGCACTGAATGAGGTGCTATCCTGTACTATCTAACATAAAAAAAATATTCTCTCATTATCAGCTGTGTAATATTATTTTTATCATTAAAAAAACACAAATAAAACACTTAGCTTTAATAAGTTGGTTGGAGTATCAAGGATGAATAATGTATCACTAGAGCCCATCTTACACCTCACAACACTGCAATTAAATATTTATAGAAGGCACATGACACCCTAAATGTTTCTTTCATGATTCAGAGTATATCATTTTAAGGGACATTACAGCCAAAACTGAAATTGTATGAACAATAGGGAATAGGTTCCCTGAAAAGAAATGCTTATTATAGCACTCTCTGCCCAGACTGGTTGTAGAGGCAAAGAAAATGTATGCTGAAATGTAACTTTTATTGAACTGATTAAAAGATGGGACAATACAAATGTTTAAAATTACTCTATCATGAGTCGCTGTATTAAATAGATTGCAAGATCTGAGAATTATTAATCTGGCCTTTATAGCATAACCTGTATTGTCAGATCTCTCTATATAGTATCCAGTAGATGGGGTTATAAAACTGTAATGTATATCAATGCATTTCACTTTTGAATATAAGCATTTTCGCAGTATATTAGCAAAAAGGCTTCTAGTAAAAGCTATCCCTGTTTTAAGTGAGCGCTTTTACAGTGCAAGGGCACTGAAGCATATCTAAATATGCTTCATGAACCAGTAATTAAACAGTGTGTCTGCTCAGTAAACTGTTAGGTGCCTTTTATTGTGCTTGTGTTGACTTGAGTTACACGATACAAGTCACTGAACAGACACACTGCTTAAAATACTAGTGCTTCACGTGCACAGTAAAAGCTCACACTAAAAACAGTAATAACGGTTGCTAGAAGCATTTTTGCTATAGCAAGTATGTGGCAACAATGCTTCTATGTAAAAGTGATGTTGTGCATTTCAATTTTGGCTGGAATATCCCTTTAAACAATTGTTTTCAATTTACTTCTACTATCTAATTTTCTTAGTTGTCTTTGTATAGGTAGGTAGGCTCAGGTGCAGCAATACACTACTGGAAACAAGCTGGTGATTGTTACCTGCACATATATACCTCTTGTCATTGGCTCACCTGATGTGTTCAGCTCCCAGTAGTGCATTGCTGCTCCTTCACAAAATGATACAAAAAGAGTGAAGCAAATGTGATAACTGAAGTAATAAAAAGTTGCTTAGAATTACACGCTCTATCAGAATCATGAAGGGAAAAAATGGGGTTCAATGTTCCTTTAAGGAACTACACAACCTTTCACATTTGGGTCTTTTTTTCAAATGGGGTGTCATGTTTTTATACACGATGGGGGCCAATAATTAGAAATATGCTGTTTACTCGAAACTTTCAGGTTTGATGTAACTTTACTAAAGGGGCACAGTGAGGTTATTTGGAACTGTTATTCAATGCTAGGAGAAAACTACTTGGTATCTGTACTGCACATGGACGTGTGAGGGTGCCATAATTATCAGTTTTTTTGTCAGAAACCTATTTTATGAAATCTTGAAAACAATTTTAGTGAAATGACCTCTGTCCTTTCTTTGCTTGACTTTTCAGCATCCTGATTTACAGGTTTTTCTGTTGTAATAGGAAGTTCGTCTTTTAAGGATCTCTGCTTCTGCCTTGCTAAAGATATCCAATCTGGCTGAGGTTTACTCTCTGTTCCTTTGACAGGTTCAGCTGCAGCCAATGGGGAAGGAGTGTTCTTCTCTGCCAAGAGATAGATCAAAGCACAGTTATTCACACCAAAGACTAGATCACAGATCTATAATCATGTTTTGTTGCACTTACATGTGTCCAATACATCTAGAAACAAATATTTACTATAATGCCTAACTCATGTTGTAAATTGTTATCTTGCACCAATGTTTGATTGACAGTACCTACTCCTAGCTAACGTGATAAACATTTTTATAGCATAGGAATCGAGACGCGAAATCTTACACTAATCTGCTATGTGTATTCAAAAATAATTTTATCATAATGTAGAGAAACAACACAAAGTAGAAACCTAAACACATAATATTGCCACATTTGTATATGTATACAGTCTGAATTATAGCTGCAATAACACCTAACATACGAATAATAAAAGCAAATAAAAACAAAATGTATGGCTACTTAAAGGGTCATAATACCCAAATGTTTAAACACTTGAAAGTGATGCAGTATAGCTGTATAAAGCTAACTAGAAAATATCACCTGAACATCTCTATGTAAAAAAGAAAGATATTTTACCTCAAAAGTTTCTCAGTAGCCACATACCATAGTAAAAGGACTTCTAAGCAACAAATCAGTATGTCTGTCCCGGGACAGTGGTAAGAGCGAGCTTTCGTGCACACTCATCTTATTTCCCTATTCAGTATATGGAAGTTTACAATGAAATCTCATGAGAGTTAAGTCAAATCTCATGAGATCACAGTAAAATAGTTTATGACCTCAGCACTGCTGATGCTGATTGGCTGCTGTTCATTTCTTCATTTTTTTTTGTTTTTAACCTGCAGCTGGGAGCAGCTGAGTATAACTTGTTACACAGAACTTACTCTGCTGAGCTGAGGAGATTGTGAGGTAAAATATCTTCTTTTTTACATAGAGATGCTCAGGTGATATTTTCCTGTCAACTTTTTATAGTTATACTGCATCAGTTTCAAGTGATTTAGCATATGAGTATTATGTGCCTTTAATAAATTAATTTATTTCATGGTGTTGAGAGTCCGTGAGCCATTACCTGTGTGATACAATTCCTGACCACTAGGAGGAGGCAAAGATACCCAAGAGACCAAAAGCTTTTAATACCTCTCACTTTCTAGCATACCTCCATATAGCGTTTAGCCAAGCAGAGGAGAATAATAAAAAGCAGGACCGGACAAAGCAGGGTAAATGAGGTGCAAACTAGAACTGACACCAAATTAACCAAAAATGGGCGGGTCTCGTGGGCTCTCACGACCATAAAGGAATTTTTTTTATCAGGTAAGCATGTACTTTGTTTTCTTTCATAAGGTGGTGAGCGTTCACAAGACATTATCTGTAAGATCTAATACCAAAGCTGTGGAGTCCACAAAAAAATCAAGAATAGGGTGGGACAAAAAATAGGACAGACACCTAATTCCCAAACACTACAGCCTGGAGGACTTTCCTACTAAAAACAATTTTGGAATACGGAAACATAATTATGGAACATAGCAAGTGTGCAAGGAATAAAAGCTTGCTATTCTGTTTCCTAAAGATCCAGTTGTTAAACACCCAAGAAATGGAAACTGATCTAACAGAATCTAGGGAAGGATATTCCCTCCTCCAAGGAATTTTGTGAATTACTTGTTTTAACCAAGAAGATAACATACAGTAGAAGCCTTTTAAACTTTATGCTGATTAAAAAAAGAGGAGCAAAAAATCTGAAGATTTTAAAAGTTTTTAGTAGCCTGCAATAAAATTACAATTCTCTGACAACAAGTTGCGTATTGCCCATACTTTAGAATTCTTCAGATGTGAACACACAAAGGAAATAATAATCTCCCGATTGATGATTTCTGTAGAAAACACTTTAGGCAAAAGGAATACTGAAGCCCTGATATTAAAAGGATTCTCCAGCTTGGAGAGAAATTTTAGTTCGGACTTCACAGGGGCTAAACTCACTGAATATTCAAAAGAAAAAGGGTGGATCTCTCCATGCCCCTTAATCACCACATGATTAAGGGGCATGGCTCCCCGAAACGTCGTGGCTGTTTGACTCTGCACTCTCTATAATAAAGCATTGAAACTTTGGCATGTTGGAGAGTTTCATTTTTACATTTTTCTCTCCAGGACTGCAAGATATTTCTCATATCTATATATAAAGGAGAGACAAGCCCAATGCAATAGCACTGCATGATATGAGAGTTTTGCTACACTTACACTTTGTGCATTGTACTTTATATCACTTTACACTTTAGATTGGGTATTTTAATTATTATAGCATTTAAGCTTTGCACTTTCTCATTTATATTTGAATACATTTAGATTTATCTCTAGCAGTGATTCTGATTTGAAAGTTTCTGTATTACTTTAACAAATTAGGATCACACTTTGTATCGTTTCTGTGTAGCTTTTACAAATTACATTGCAAACTTAAACTGCCAGCTTCAGAAAGTGGGAGGGATAGGGCAGTTCCCTGGGCTGAACAGGGGAGGTCCCAGGGTATGTCTGAAGCTCTACCACAAGTCTTGTGAACTTTTTTAAGTAGTTTACACAAGCTGGTCTCATAGATTTATCTCTTCAGCTGCATGCAAGTAAAGTTTGCTCAAAATTCACAATACTCTTAATTTAAATAACAGAAAAGTAATATATAGTAAAATGTAGACAAACGCAAGTTATATTGTACTGGAAATATTTCAGTTAATTTGTAATTCATGCAAACTGAGCCATTATATCAGCCCCAGGTGTTACCTTCTCTCTCCCACGTGAAATTTTGTATCCCAGAATGCTTCATTACTTTCTTTGAAAGGCACCTCTCATGGGACTTCCAGGTCCCTCCCCTTTGTTTTGTGAGTTCAGTGAGTTCAGCTCCAGCACTCTAGACAATGTTTGATTATCTGACCCCTAGAAAGTAACAATGCTCTCTGGGGAACTGACAGTTTTTCAGTTTCAATTTAAAGGGACATTCCGGTCAAAATTTAAAAGCACATAGATGAATTGCATATTTGAATAGAAACATATTTGCAATATACATGTATTGACAAAAATGCTTCTAGTAAAAGTTATCACTGTTTTAGTGTTAACATTTCTCTGCACGTGCATATTTCATATAGCTAGATATTCCTGATGCACCAGCATTTTAAATACTGCAGCTGCTCAAAGCTCCAGTGTAGCTTAACAAATTGAGTCATTACCAGATGATACTCCCTGAGCAAATGTTGTGTTTAAAATGCTGGTGTACGATGCATACTTAAATACACTCTTGAAACAACTATAGCTTTTATTATAAGCATTTTTGCAGATAAACAAAATTTATGCTTACCTGATAAATTTATTTATTTCCGGATATGGTGAGTACATGGCTTGAGTAATTACTGTTGGGAATATAACTCCTGGCCAGCAGGAGGAGGCAAAGAGCACAACAGTTAAACTGCTAATTATCACTCCCTTACCCACAACCCCCAGTCATTCTACCAAAGGGAAATGGAGAAAAAGGAGTAACACAAGGTGTAGAGGTGCCTGAGGTTATAATCAAAAGAACAACTGTCTTAAAATGAAGGGTGGGGCCGTGGACTCACCATATCCGGAAAGAAAGAAATTTATCAGGTAAGCATAAATTTTGTTTTTCTTTCCTAAGATATGGTGAGTCCACGGCTTGAGTTATTACTGTTGGAAACCAATACCCAAGCTAAAGTACACGGATAAATAGGGAGGGACAAGACAGCTAGTCCTAAACAGAAGGCACCACCGCTTGAAGAACCTTTCTACCAAAAGAAGCCTCAGCCAAGGCAAAAGTAGCAAATTTGAAAAATTTGGAAAAAGTATGTAGAGAAGACCAAGTTGCAGCCTTGCAAATTTGTTCCACAGAAGCTTAATTTTTGAAAGCCCAAGAAGAGGAAACAGCTCTTGTGGAATGAGCCATAATTCTCTCAGGAGGCTGCTGTCCAGCAGTCTCATAAGCCAAACGAATTATACTTTGTAACCAAAAAGAAAGAGTAGTAGCAGTAACTTTCTGACCTTTACTTTTCCCAGAGAAACAGACAAAGAGGGCAGAGGACTGGCGAAAATCCTTAGTCACCTGTAAGTAGAATTTAAGAGCACATACAACATTTAAATTGTGCAACAAACGTTCTTTGGAAGAAGAAGGATTAGGACACAGAGAGGGATTAACAATTTCCTGATTGATATTTCTATTAGAAACAAACTTAAGAAGGAAACCTAACTTAGTACGAAGAACCGCCTTATCGGCATGAAAAATAAGATAAGGGGAATCACACTGCAGAGCTGAGAGTTCCGAGACTCTTCCAGCAGAAGTGATAGCAACATGAAACAAAACCTTCCAAGATAATAACTTAAGCCAGCTGTAAAACTTTAAAAACAAGATTAAGGCTCCAAGGAGGAGCAACAGGCTTAAAGACAGGTCTGATTTTGACCAAGGCCTGACAAAAAGATTGCACATCTGGCACATCCGCCACACGTTTATGTATTAAAACTGATAATCTGACTCTTCAGGGTACTGACTGACAATCCCTTCTCCAGGCCTTCCTGAAGAAAAGATAAAATTCTAGGAATTCTAATTCTACTCCAAGAGTAGCCCTTGAATTCACACCAATAAAGATATTTACGCCATATCTTATGGTAAATCTTTCTAGTAACAGGCTTGTGAGCCTGAATCATGGTCTCAGTGACCAACTCAGAAAAACCAAGCTTAGACATAATTAAGAGTTCAATCTCCAAGCAATCAGCTTCAGAAAAATGAGATTTGGATGAAGGAAGGGACCCTGAATCAGGAGGTCCTTCCTCAGAGGTAGTCTCTAAGGTGGGAGAGATGACATCTCCATTAGGTTTGCAAACAAGATCCTGCGAAGCCAGCTCGGACTATTAGAATCACTGACACCCTCTCCTGTTTGATACGAGCAATGACTCGTGGAAGGAGAGCAAACAGAGAAAACAGCTATGCCAACCTGTAAACCCAAGGAACCACCAGAGCATCTATCAGAACGGCCTGCAGATCTCTTGACCTTGAACCGTACCTTCGAAGCTTGGCGTTCTGATGGGACGCCATCAGATCTAACTCCGGCACCCCCCATTTGAGGACTAAACTGGAAAACACCTCCAAATGGAGTTCCCATTCCCCGGGATGAAAAGTCTGTCTGCTCAGAAAATCCGCTACCCAGTTGTCTACTCCTGGAATGTGGATGGCAGATAGACAGCAATTGTGGGTCTCTGCCCATGGAAGAATCCGAGTAACCTCCTTAATGGCTAAGGAACTCTGAGTTCCTCCCTGGTGATTGATGTAAGCCACAGAGGTTATGTTGTCTGACTGAAACCTGATAAACTAGGCTGAGGACAACTGAGGCCAAGCCAATAGAGCATTGTAAATCACCTTCAACTCCAATATGTTGATGGGAAGAGCAAACTCCTTCTGAGTCCAAAGGCCCTGAGGTTTTAACAAGTTCCAGACTGCTCCCCAGCCTAGCAGGCTGGCGTCCATGGTCACGATCACCCAGGAAGGTCTCCAAAAGCATATGCCCTGAGACAGATGTTCCTGAGAAATCCACCACGGGAGAGAAACCCTTGACAACTGATCTAACTCTATTCTCTGAGATAGATCCGCATGGTCACCTTTCCATTGTCTGAGCATGCACAACTGGAGAACTCTCAAATGGAATCGAGCAAAAGGAACGATTTCCATGGAAGCCACCATCAGACCGATTACCTCCATACATTGAGCCACTGAAGGATAAGCAGAAGCCTGAAGAGAGAGGCAAGAGGAAATGATTTTGTTTTTCCTGACCTCTGTCAGAAAAATCTTCATCAATAGAGAATCTATTATGGTCCCTAAGAACACTACTCTTGTAGCATGGGAAAGGGAGCTTTTTTCCAGATTCACATTCCATCCGTGGGAACGAAGAAAAGACAATATTTTGCTTGTTGAAAAGATGGCGCCTGAACCAATATGTTGTCCAGCTAGGGTGCGACAGCAATTCCACGAGAACGGATTACTGCCAAAAGAGCCCCCAGAACCTTTGAAAAAATTCTGGGACCCATGGCTAGACCAAATGGAAGGGCCACGAACTGGAAATGTCACTTCAAGAAGCCTCTCTCTTTATCTGGTCTGCAGATAATCTTGAGAAAAGGAATCTGCCTCTGGGAGGAAAAGTCTTGAATTCCAACTTGTAACCCTGGGATACTATGTCAACAGTCCAGGGATCTGGGACATCTCATATTCAGGCTTGAGAGAACTGAGAAAATCTGCCACCCACCTGATCTGATCCCGGATCTGGGGCGAACCCTTCATGCTGATTTAGAATCAGCTGCGAGTTTGTTTGATTGTTTCCCATTGTTCCAAGACTGATTAGGTTTCCAAGAAGACTCAGATTGTTCCTGCTTGGAAGAAGAAGGCGAAGGCTTTCCTCTGAAGTTCAGAAAGGAACGTAAATTACTCTGACGTCCTTTAGGCCTATTCTTCTTATCTTGAGGTAGAAAAAACCCTTTTCCACCCCGTAATATCAGAGATAATTTCTGCCAAACCAGGTCCAAACAAGGTTTTGCCCTTGTAAGGAATCGCCAGAAGCTTGACTTTAGAGGAAACGTCCGCAGGCCAGGATTTCAACCATAACGCCCTGCGGGCTAGGACAGCGGAGCTAGAATGGCACCTGCAATAAAGGAATTGGCCAACTTAAGAGCTTTAATCCTATCTTGAATTTCAACCAAGGCGTTGAACCAATAAGATGCCGCACTAGTCACGGTGGCAATACACACTGCAGGTTGCCATTGGAGACCTTGATGAACATAAATCTTTTTCAAAGAAGCCTCCAGCTTCTTGTCCATCGTATCCTTAAAAGAGCAGCTATCCTCATTAGGAATAGTGGATTCTCTTAGCCAGAGTGGAAATGGCCCCTTCAACTTTGGGTACAGTATACCAAGGGTCTTTAATGTTGTCCTCAACAGGAAACATTTTCTTAAAAATGGGAGACGGGGAAAAAGACACCCCTGGTTTCTCCCATTCCTGTGAGATAATCTCCCTAGCATGGTTCGGCACAGGAAAAACCTCTGAAGTGGAAAGTTCATCAAATAAACTATTAAGTTTACTAGATTTCTTAGGAGTTATAGAGGAACTGGAGGAACCGCAGGGCACTGCATGCAACACCATTGAGGCTTGGGACGTAGCAGGAGAAAGCTGAGTTATTATGTTAACAGCATTATCCTGAGAGACATTAGGCTCAAAAATGTTACCTTTAGTTTGCAAGGTTTTCTTGACACATGAAGAACAAAATTGCATAGGAGCTGCAATTTGTGCATCTAAACATAATAAGCATGAATTCATAAGAGCAGGCTCTTGCTCCATATCAGACATGTTGTGAAACAGTAAACAAGCTTGTACAAGTAAGTTTACAAGATTTTAATATTCAATTAAAATAAGCCAAGGAAAAAATACACATTCAGCTAGATTACGAGTTTTACGATATGAGTGAAAAAGCATTGTTATGCTTCATAACGCTGCTTTTTCCCTAATGCCGCTATTACGAGTCTTGTAGGTATAGGTGTACCGCACACCTTTTTGACCGTCACGCAACGTCAATACTGCACTTTTAAAAAAATTATTTTTAATGGGACTTCCATAGCACCGGTATTACGAGTTTGCCTGGGAGGCCAAAAAGTCAGCAGTACACCCTATACCCGACAAGATCTGTACCACCATCTAAACTCAGTAGTTATGAGTTTTACGTTACAAAGCTGTAGCATAAAACTCATAACTTAAGTGTTAAAAAGTACACTAACACCCATAAACTACCTATTAACCCCTAAACCGAGGCCCTCCCACATCGCAAACACTAAAATAAAATTATTAACCCCTAATCTGCCGCTCCGGACATCGCCGCCACTAAAAAAATTTATGAACCCCTATTCTGCCGCTCCCCGACATCGTCGCCACTATAATAAACCTATTAACCCCTAAACCGCTGCCCTCCCACATCGCAAACACTATTTAAAGATTATTAACCCCTAATCTGACGTCCGCTCACACCGCGGCTATAATAAACCTATTAACCACTAAACCGCAAGTCCCCCACAACAAAATATACTTAAATAAACTATTAGCGCCTAAACCTCTGACCTCCCACATCACTAACTCTACATAAATATATTAACCCCTAACCCTAACGAAACCTTAAGCCTAACCCTAACACACCCTAACTTAAATATAATTTAAATAAAGCTAAATAAACCTTACAATTATTACCTAAATAATTCCCATTTAAAACTAAATACAAACTTACCTGTAAAATAAATCCTAAACTAGCTACAATATAACTAATAGTTATACAGGGAGTGCAGAATTATTAGGCAAATTAGTATTTTGACCACATCATCCTCTTTATGCATGTTGTCTTACTCCAAGCTGTATAGGCTCGAAAGCCTACTACCAATTAAGCATATTAGGTGATGTGCATCTCTGTAATGAGAAGGGGTGTGGTCTAATGACATCAACACCCTATATCAGGTGTGCATAATTATTAGGCAACCTCCTTTCCTTTGGCAAAATGGGTCAAAAGAAGGACTTGACAGGCTCAGAAAAGTAAAAAATAGTGAGATATCTTGCAGAGGGATGCAGCACTCTTAAAATTGCAAAGCTTCTGAAGCATGATCATCGAACAATCAAGCGTTTCATTCAAAATAGTCAACAGGGTCGCAAGAAGCATGTGGAAAAACCAAGGCGCAAAATAACTGCCCATGAACTGAGAAAAGTCAAGCGTGCAGCTGCCAAGATGCCACTTGCCACCAGTTTGGCCATATTTCAGAGCTGCAACATCACTGGAGTGCCCAAAAGCACAAGGTGTGCAATACTCAGAAACATGGCCAAGGTAAGAAAGGCTGAAAGACGACCACCACTGAACAAGACACACAAGCTGAAACGTCAAGACTGGGCCAAGAAATATCTCAAGACTGATTTTTCTAAGGTTTTATGGACTGATGAAATGAGAGTGAGTCTTGATGGGCCAGATGGATGGGCCCGTGGCTGGATTGGTAAAGGGCAGAGAGCTCCAGTCCGACTCAGACGCCAGCAAGGTGGAGGTGGAGTACTGGTTTGGGCTGGTATCATCAAAGATGAGCTTGTGGGGCCTTTTCGGGTTGAGGATGGAGTCAAGCTCAACTCCCAGTCCTACTGCCAGTTTCTGGAAGACACCTTCTTCAAGCAGTGGTACAGGAAGAAGTCTGCATCCTTCAAGAAAAACATGATTTTCATGCAGGACAATGCTCCATCACACGTGTCCAAGTACTCCACAGCGTGGCTGGCAAGAAAGGGTATAAAAGAAGAAAATCTAATGACATGGCCTCCTTGTTCACCTGATCTGAACCCCATTGAGAACCTGTGGTCCATCATCAAATGTGAGATTTACAAGGAGGGAAAACAGTACACCTCTCTGAACAGTGTCTGGGAGGCTGTGGTTGCTGCTGCACGCAATGTTGATGGTGAACAGATCAAAACACTGACAGAATCCATGGATGGCAGGCTTTTGAGTGTCCTTGCAAAGAAAGGTGGCTATATTGGTCACTGATTTGTTTTTGTTTTGTTTTTGAATGTCAGAAATATATATTTGTGAATGTTGAGATGTTATATTGGTTTCACTGGTAAAAATAAATAATTGAAATGGGTATATATTTGTTTTTTGTTAAGTTGTCTAATAATTATGCACAGTAATAGTCACCTGCACACACAGATATCCCCCTAAAATAGCTATAACTAAAAACAAACTAAAAACTACTTCCAAAACTATTCAGCTTTGATATTAATGAGTTTTTTGGGTTCATTGAGAACATGGTTGTTGTTCAATAATAAAATTAATCCTCAAAAATACAACTTGCCTAATAATTCTGCACTCCCTGTATTGTAGCTAGCTTAGGTTTTATTTTTATTTCACAGCTAAGTTTGTATTTATTTTAACTAGGTAGACTAGTTAGTAAATAGTTATTAACTATTTAATAACTACCTAGCTAAAATAAATACAAAGTTACCTGTAAAATAAAACCTAACCTGCTTTACACTAAAAACTAACATTACAATAAAATAAATGAATTTTTAAAATACAATTTTCTAAATTACAAAAAAACACCACTAAATTACAAAAAATAAAAAAACCACATTATCATTATCAAAAATAAAAAATAAAACAAATTACTCCTAATCTAATAGCCCTATCAAAATAAAAAATCCCCCCCAAAATAAAAAAACCCTAGCCTACACTAAACTGCCAATGGGCATTGCCCCAAAGAAATCAGCTCTTTTACCTGTAAAAAAAATATACAAACACCCCCAACAGTAAAACCCACCCCCCAACCAACCAACCCCCCCAAATAAAAACCTATCTAAATAAACCTAAGCTAACCATTGCCCTGAGCTCTTTTAAATTGCCCAAACCCTAAGCTAAAAAAAAAACCCACCCAAAAAACCCTTAAAAAACCTAACACTAACCCTCTACGATCCACTTACAGTTTTCGAAGTCCGGACATCCATCGTCATCCAGCCGGCAAAGTCATTATCCAGGCAGCAAGAAGTCTTCATCCAGACGGCCTCTTCCATCTTCATCCAGCCGGCGAAGTCCTCATCCAGACGGCATCTTCTATCTTCATCCATCCGGAGGGGAGCGATTCCAATCAGCCAATAGAATGAGAGCTCAATCCTATTGGCTGATTGGATCAGCCAATAGGATGAAAGCTCAATCCTATTGGCTGATTGCAACAGCCAATAGGATTTTTTCACCTTTAATTCCTATTGGCTGATAGAAATCTTTCAGCCAATAGAAATGTAAGGGACGCCATCTTGGATGATGTCACTTAAAGGGAAACTTCATTTTACAGCGACCATCGTAAGAAGAGGATGCTCCGCGCCGGATGTCTTGATGACTTCTTGATGTCTGGATTAGGACTTCGCCGGCTGGATCAAGATGGAAGAGGCCGCCCGGATGAAGACTTCTTGCCACCTGGATGATGACTTCGCTGGCTGGATGAGGATGGATGTCCGGACTTCGAAAACTGTAAGTGGATCGTCGGGGGTTAGTGTTAGGTTTTTTATAAAGGTTTTTTTGGATGGGTTTTTTTTGCTTAGGGTTTGGGCAATGTAAAATAGCTAAATGCCCTTTTAAGGGCAATGCCCATCCAAATGACCTTTTCAGGGCAATGGTTAGCTTAGGTTTATTTAGAAAGGTTTTTATTTGGGGGGGTGGTTGGTTGGGTGGTGGGTTTTACTGTTGGGGGGTGTTTGTATTTTTTTTTAAAACTTAAAAGAGCTGATTTCTTTGGGGCAATGTAAAAGAACTGATTTCTTTGGGGCAATGCCCCACAAAAGGCCCTTTTAAGAGCCATTAGCAGTTTAGTGTAGGCTAGGGTTTTTTTTATTTGTGGGGGATTTTTTATTTTGATAGGGCTATTAGATTAGGAGTAATTCGTTTTTTATTTTTGATAATGTGTTTTTTTTATTTTTTGTAATTTAGTGGGGTTTTTTGTAATTTAGAAAATTGTATTTTAATAATTTAATTTAATTTATTGTAATGTTACGGCTAGATTACGAGTTTTGCGTTAGAGGCTATGCGGTGCTAACGAGCAGTTTTGTCTCACCGCTCACTTACCTACAGCGCTGGTATTACAGGTTTTTACAAACCCGGCGTTAAAAAGACAAGAAGTGAGCGTAGAGAAAATTTGAGCTCCTTACCGAACTCCAATACTAGCGCTGCTTAAGTCAGCGGTGAGCTGGTCATACGTACTAGTGCACGATTTCCCCATAGGAATCAACAGGGAGAGCCAGCTGAGAAAAAGTCTAACACCTGCCAAAAAGCAGCGTAAAACTCAGTAACGCAGCCCCATTGATTCCTATGGGGAAACACATTTTATGTTTACACCTAACACCCTAACATGAACCCCGAGTCTAAACACCCCTAATCTTACACTTATTAACCCCTAATCTGCCGCTCCGGACACTGCCGCCACCTACATTATATGTATTAATCAATAATCTGCTGCCCCCAACATCGCCGACACCTACATTATATTTATTAACCCATAATCGTGGCGGCGATGTTAGGGACGGCAGATTAGGGGTTAATAATATTTAACTAATGCTTGCAAGGCGGGAGTGCAACGGTTTAGGGGTTAATATGTTTATTATAGTTGCGGCGATGTCCGGAGCGGCAGATTAGGGGTTAAAATTTTTATTTTAGTGTTTGCAATGTGGGAGGGTCTCGGTTTAGGGGTTAATAGGTAGTTTATGGGTGTTAGTGTACTTTTTAGCACTTTAGTTATGAGTTTTATGCTACGGCGTTGTACCATAAAACTCTTAACTACTGACTTTTAAATGCGTTAGGGATCTTGGAGGTGGAGGGTGTACCGCTCACTTTACGATAGTCGTTTTGCGGTAAGGCCAAAGAAGTGTGCGGTGCCCTTAAACCTGCAAGACTCGTAAGAGCAGCGGTAGGGAAAAAGCAGCGTTAGGACCTCTTAACGCTGCTTTTTCAGCCTAACGCACAACTCGTAATCTAGCCGTTAGTTTTTAGTGTAAGGCAGGTTAGGTTTTATTTTACAGGTAACTTTGTATTTATTTTAACTAGGTAGTTATTAAATAGTTAATAACTATTTACTAAACTAGTCTACCTTGTTAAAATAAATACAAACTTATCTGTGAACTAAAAATAAAACCTAAGCTAGCTACAATATAACTATGTTATTTTGTAGCTTGGTTAGGTTGTTTTTTTTTTACATGTAAATATGTATTTAGTTTTAAATAGGAATTATTTAGTTAATAATTGTAAGGTTTATTTAGCTTTATTTTAATATTTAAGTTAGGTTTAGGGGTTAATATATTTATTTAGTGTTAGTGATGTTGGAGGCCAGAGGTTTAGGGGTTAATAATTTTAGTATAGTGGCGCCGACATTGGGGGCGGAAGATTAGGGGGTTAATATTTTTATTTAGGTGGCAGAAATGTTAAAGGCGGCAGATTAGGGGTTAATAACATTATGTAGGTTGTGGCCATGTTGGGGGCAGCAGATTATGGGTTAATAACTGTAATGTAGGTGGCGGTGATGCTAAGGGCGGCAGATTAGGGGTTAATATTTTTATTTAGGTGACGGGGATGATAAGGGTGGCATATTAGGGGTTAATAACATTATGTAGGTGGTGGCAATGTTAGGGGCAGCAGATTAGGGGTGTTTAGACTCAGGGTTTATGTTAGGGTGTTGGGTTTAAACATAACTTTTTCTTTCCCCATAGACATCAATGGGGCTGCATTACGGAGCTTTTGTTTCCGCGATCACAGGTGTTAGGCTTTTTTTTTGCCGGCTCTCCCCATTGATGTCTATGGGGAAGTCGTGCACAAGCACGTCAAAGCAGCGCTTGATTTTGGTACGGTATGGAGCTCAACGCAACCATTTCGCCCACACAAGTTTTAAAACTTGTAATAGCAGCGCTATAGGGAGGTTAAATAACGCAGAAAATGTTGCGGTCGTTAATTTCCCTATAGTGCTCAAAACTCGTAATCTAGCTGTTTAAATTTTATCCCAAATTAGGATCGATCTCCAGCTAAAATTATGTGAGAAATGTTAAGAAACAACATTTAATAAACATCAAATAAACTTCTAAAATACCCCTCAGGCAACCACACACCTCAATTACTGAGGTGCCTTACCGCTACCAGTTTAGACCGGATCACCCAGAAATGGAGAAAAACAACTTTTTCCTCACAAACGTTATGAAGTAAAGCCAGTCGTGTGACCGCAACTGTCGAGCTTAAATTACTGCTGCGACACAGAGAGGCACTAAAAATAGCTTCCTGGTACACTGAGTAACAGAAGTATCCGGATTTTTAAACTTGACAGTTTAAAATATTGCATTGTTTTATTTTAAAGCAAAGGGGAAATGAATAAGCTGCTGAAATAGAAAATTCAGCCTTACTTTCAGTTTAAACTTTTATTGTTTTATCAAGTAAATATGTGTCAGAAAATAAAGCCTAATAAAAACATTTTACCGTTTCTGTTTAAAAGGGTTTAAATGTTAGTTTCACACATGCTACAGTGCCTGCTTCATGTCCCAGTGTAACCCATACAACAGGATTATCTATGTCCCAATAAAAAAGCAGTGTCTTTTAATTTGTTAAGTGCATGGTCTCCCCAACGGGAAGAAAAAGCACTTACCTGCTCCGCTGCCCGGCATGTAGACAGTTACAAGGTATGGGAGGACACAGTTTCTCAGACACCTTTGAAAAAGAAAGAACAGAGTAGCCAACTCTGGCTTTCTAAACTAGGGCAGCAATTGTTAGGAAAATGCAGTAAGTAACTCTACAAGTTTCTAACTGCTTTAAAACCACCACTACCCGACTGCAAGGAATGACGTGGAATACGACTATACCCCGAAACTTGCTTGTAGATTAAATCCAAAATTTTCTTCAGACACCTAAACTTCACCTCCTCCATGCACCGAAGGCAAAGATAATGACTGGGGGTTGTGGGTAAGGTAGTTATACTTAGCAGTTTAACTGTGGTGCTCTTTGCCTCCTCCTGCTGGCCAGGAGTGATATTCCCAACAGTAATTACTTAAGCCATGGACTCACCATATCTTAGGAGAAAGATGTATATTACAAAACTGCTTCTATTCAAAACTGAAATGCATCCATGTGCATTTCACTGTAGGCTGGGATGTCACTTTAATTTAAATAGAAAAACTGCAAAGTGCAATGCAATTTGTAAACGATAAACATAAATATACAAAGTATAAGATTAATTTGTTAAAGTTACACAGAAACTGTGCAACCATAATCAGTATTTGTAAAATCACAAGCCTAAATACACTGCTGTATACAAAATAAAATACAAAATAGAAAGTGCAAAGTTTAAATGTAATAAAAGTTCATCTAAAGTGTAAAATTATATAAAATACAAAGCACAAAGTGTAAATGCAGAAATACTCATGTCATACAATGCTATATTGCTTTGGGCTTGTCTCTCCTTCACATACAGAAATGCAAAGAATGCCCCTTGAAGAAGTATAGCAAAATATGCCTTAGGAAAATTCAACTAGGGATAACGCAAGGCTGGAGAATCATTTTAGAATATCAGGCACCACTTAAGAAAAAGCTGTGCGAACAAGGAGTAGCTAATCCAGAAACTCTTCGCGGGACAAGAAATTATGAAAAGACAAAAAAAACATGCAAGATCTAAATAAAAACTTAAATTATGCTTACCTGATAGCTTTCTTTTCTTCACAAGGCCACGTCACTGACGAACATGGAAAGAACCCCTTAAAACACCATCGTGCTAGCACACATACCAGTCGCAAGAGTGACAGCTGAGCAACCACAAACCTTCCGCTTGCTAGGCAGGAAAGCCCACCCACATTAGTTGGTTGTCCCAAGGGAATCGTATCGTCCAGAACAAGGCCCCAAGGAGCCCTGGCTCTCAGTAAATCTGGCCAAGTTGTGAAACAGAACAGCCAGAACAAAGGCTAAGCCCAAGTACCCCAGAAACTGGAACCCCCAGGCCAGTCCTAGGATCATAAGGTCTGGTAACATCCCACAGTGGGATCCACAAAGAGAAAACGCAGAGTAAAACCCTCGACAACCGGAAGATCAGGACAAGAAGCACAGGCCCCACAAATGTTTAGCTTAAACAATCTTCCAGGAACATAAATCTCTTGTCTGATATAAAAAAACAGACCTACCAGGGAAAAATCCAGAATAACCTGGATAACAAGAGCAAGAAGCCCTTGCAAATGGAAGAGACCACCCCTTGCAGGAGCCCAACACTCCAATGAGCCAAGGCCTCCCGAAGCCATAGAAGGACACTAGAGCTAACAGGCGTCTAAGCAACATTAACATGATTGTGCTTAAAAACCACGGTTAATCCCCTTTAAGGAGGAAAGGCTGAGTAGACCTCACCGGGGATCGAACTAGCAACCCTCTGTTTGCTACAGTACAGAGTAGCCACAGAGAATTAGTATGCTGAGCTAGCTGTCCAGCTAGCCATGAGCTCCAGACACAAGGTGAACAGTGAGGACAAGTCACCCGAACAGAGCAACAGCAAGCCTCCACATCACCTCAGATTCAAAGTCAGAGGACAGTAAAACATGGGTTTGGATGCCACCTGGATGGCAATACCCGAACCAAATGAGTGGAAAACCACTAGGACCTCTTCTATCCCTTCTATCCCAAGAAGGAGATGCAGAGCATTGCCAACACCGGGGAAGGACCCCTAACCGGAGCCCAAAAAGACCTCACTGTCTAATGTCCCGCAAAAGGAACAACCAACTCCCGAAGGAAATCCAAGTCCCCCGAAGGTGACCCAATGAAGGTCTCAATGAAGAAGAGAATTACTAAAGGAACAAGTCCAAAAAGGACAATTCCCAGGGCCTCCTAAAGGCAAAACTGCCCCGATGGGAATTGTCCCGGTGGAAAAGAGGCGCTAAACCCTCTAACCTTCCCATCACGTGGGAAGGAATACTCTAGGTTCCGAGGGTATCAGAAACAGCATAGAGTGACGCAGCAAAATTCACTGACCCAGTCACCAGAGAGACGGCTATTTAAGGTCTGAAACAATCCCAAGAGCTGCACGGACCCGTAAGTCCTCTTGAGAATGCTTAGCTAAAACTTGTAAAACAAATAACAAGAAACATAAATAATATTGAGAGTACTCGGCACCCCAACCTGACCAGCAAGGTATAATAGGCGCCACATGTCTGAATAAGCCGCAAGACAGAAGATCTGAACCCAAGCAGGACCAGCAACCAGGGTCATAACCAGGGAGGAAGAAAAACTGACAAACATGGGACTAACGTGTCCCGAAAAACTTCCGTAGAAGCAAACATTGATTATCGATCCCAGAGAAAAAATCCCGCAGGAAACATAGTATGAAAAATAAAAATAAAAAATAATCCTAACCGGATAAAATTAAATGACAGGCAACCCAAGGGTTAACGCCCAAGAAGAACAGAAAGTTCCGCAGGACCAGCCTAACGGAAACCCTGTTCATCCAACAAAACTGGGAAGGATCTTGATAACAAGACTTAAAGGAGATTACGTCATCCCCCCATGTCTAACGAGGTGAGCCATTCGAAGGAGGAGATTGATGAGTCCCATAGCCGAAAAGGATAGGGTCCCCAAACAGCTCAAAAAACGTGTCTGAGTAGAACACGAAGGTGAGCCAGCCTGTAACGAAAGGCACAACACTCAGGAACAGTTACACCCGCAGGGAACTGCACATGCCCTCCTGTGGCCGAGAGACCTGGGGCAATCGGGCAAGAGCACAATCACAAATAAACATCTGGACTTTGTAGACGAGCAAGCGCCAAAAGTATGTAAAAGCAAAAACGTGCCACAACCTCCGGGGGTAACAATCCACCCTCTGAGGAGGAAAAAACATAACCTGGGTTACCCGCATGTGTAGTAGTAGTAGGGAGCAGTAGGGAACTAGCCTCCTGGAGGACAGGGCCCCCTGAGGCGGATGGCTCAGCAGACCCTTGAATCCCCGAGCCCAAGGAACAAGGCGCTCTAGGATGGCCTAAAGAACATAACTGACTGACCTGAGTCAATGGGGCCAATTTGCATTCATCACAGGACGAAGAATCTGAATCAGAAAGTTGAACAATCTCAACATCAGCATCCTCTATAACTGGATAAAGGATACCAAAAAATGGACTATATATAAAACAATTTAAACGGCACCTGACACCCACAATGGCTGGGGCATTCACCACCTCCTATGAACCAGACACCAGCAGACTAGAATTCTCCATCACCACACAGTCAGGAATGCGGAAATGGGAGACCAGAACATAAAGACACCTGGTCACAAGGTGAACCGTACAGTCAAAAAAAAATTGCGCCCAACCATAAGGTTGCGTCACTTTGAAAGGCCGTTATGTTCCAAAAAGCCACAAGCCCAGTTAACACTACACATAAGCAGATTGAATCACATAACAAACATGATTAAACCCCCCCCTGTTCAATAATCCCCCTCAGGAGATATTAACCCTTGATTCCAAGATACTAAAGGAGCCCCACTGAAACCCTGTATTTTTCATGTGAGACTGCAGGAACAAATGAGTTACAGTACAATCATGAAGACGTAAAATGCAACGATCTTACCGGAATCTATGCCGTGGAACAGGAACACGGCCCTTCAAGTGTGACGGATAGTAGCCTCGCCTCCGCCATAGACTTGAGAGAAGAAAGCAGGCAGCGAAGCGAAGTTCAACAACGCTGATTGCTTATGGAGTTGTTAAAATGAGTCGGGATGGTTTCGCAGAAAGACTCTTCCTGCATCTCCGGACTCTAACCTTCATCCAAGCCCTCACTGAGAGACTGAAAGGACTACTTAAAACTCCCGTCCCATGTCGAAGAGTACTACCTTCCATAATAGACGAAAACAAACTTCTGACACTTCTCTGCCAACCTCCTGGGACGAAAGGCAAAGAATAACTGGGGGATGAGGGAAGTGGGAGGAGTATTTAAGCCTTTGGCTGGGGTGTCTTTGCCTCCTCCTGGTGGCTAGGTTCTTATTTCCCAAAAGTAATGAATGTAGCTGTGGACTCTTTCCATTTATGAAGAAAATGCAGATTATGCATGGGTGAAAAGGAAGAGCCCTCAAAGCCATAAGAACTAAATTAAAGGGACAGTCTGCTTGAATTATTTTTTTTTTTATTTAATTTTTATTGAGGTATTTAAGGAATACAGACATTCAATACAGAAGTGTTACAAGATATAATAATCCAAAAGAGTTATTGTAGGAATAAAATATCTATAAGTGTATCACTGTCTCAAGATGAGTCTGTATGTAGAACTTAAACACATAATATGGTACCTCATTTTATAATATTTTTTAAGGCAATCTATATATTTGCATATCTCCTTCAACTATAATAAAACAATAAGTGACATGTTATCCCTAAATAGTGGACCTGGTCGCTCATGGATCCCTAATATGATACTTTGTACTGAAAGGGATTTCAGAGGAGAACATGAATAACAAAGTAGGGTTTCCAAGGGATGCATTTTCCTATGCTTACCTGGTAAGCAGTATCTATGGGGGGGGGGAAGTAGGTTGGCAAAATAGTACTATTAGAGTTAGAATAACCGCGTAAGATAAGGACCAAAATATAGTGCATAATACGCAGATATGAACCATTGGGTTACAACATAAATAAAGTCTAGGCTCAAACACTTCCTATTTTTTTTATTTTTTTTATTGAGGTTTCAGGAAAATAGTTACAGACAATCGCAGATGCAATATGATAGGTACTACAGGAAATAAAGAAAAGAAAAAAACAAAGCAATACAATACAGTGCCTCCTATTCCAGGGTTCAAATTCACATCTATGATGTACATATTGCAACAGAAAATAAACCTCAGTTTATTTTTTAGGATTCCCCCATTAAACTAACGGCCCCTCTTGGGCCTATGTACACATATATGACATAACAAAAGGGGTAATATAACTCAAGGGCCACTCTTGGGGAATGATGCAGTATAACATCATTAACTAGAGGATAAACTAGGTGATAACAGTAGCATTGGAATTACTACATGTAGTTAGGATAAGAGTATTGTGTTGAGGATAAAGTTATAACATGCTTCAACAATATAAAGACAGCAAAACTGCAGATAATATTTAGTCCCATTGAGACATGACAAATTCCAGGTAACTAATTAATAATTTATGGTATTTTAGTGATTTGTTTTGTGACTAAGGGATTATTGCCAGCTGTGCAATTAAAATTCAGAGGTGTACTGATATATCGCCACAGAGCCTGTTTTATGAGACAACAGTTATAAGTAAAAGTATATGTTCACTTTCTATTACTATAGGGTGGGAGACTAATCTATGACTCAGGGGTCAATTAGAATATTCCTACAAATGGAATTGTGATATTTTGTTATATCCCTTATGAGACCTTTTTGTATATCAATTAATAACCACCATTTATTTACGCACATCCTAATGCACCTTGAGAGGGTCCTATCTTAGTGCATTGTTATACATTGGAACCTCTCTGTCTAGAGAATGCTATTTGGTAACACGCTATACACCCTGATATAACAAGGGCACTCCATCAAATATAATTTTGCCCAATACATCACTCCATCTCGGCCGCAGACAGAGTGAAGATGAGGTAGTAGGTAGAGGTATTAAGGCAGTTACCTAAAGAGAAGTCCAAAGCTTAATGAGATATTGTCGTAGCACAGTTAAGCATAAGTTAAGGTATATATTTAACCCAGAAGTGGGAGCATATTACTTGTCCAACAAAGAAGCAAGAAATCCTGGGCAGGTTATGAACATAACAGAAATGGTTGATTATGTATGATTAAGGCTCAGGACCAGTGTATAATGAAACATATGTATAAACATAAGGAGTTATTGCATATGATCTCAATAGCACACTCTTTTCCTATAGATAAATGGAGTTAGGCTCTATTAATAATTTTAAAATAAATGTAGATTGAGCCCTGGTGCATAAGTAATATATTATTTACTGTTTAGCTCAGCATTCATATACTCATATATATATACAACAAGGGCACATGTTATAGTGAAATTGATATAATAGCAGCAAAATGATTAATAAATTATATAGGGACTCAGCCTGCTATTTCGTAAAAAAAAACAATATATTATCTAACCAATTCCTATTCCAAATGTTTGGAAGCAGTTTATGGATCTTATCTAGCAGTAGACAGCACTGAGAAACTGCACTCCCCCACTAAAGCAATACTCAAGTCAAAGAAATATAGCATATTAGGACAGAGCGCTAATAAGACAGAGCTTTGATATCTGAGTATCGCAGGAAATATCCAAATATTTAGACAGCTCCAGCTTATTATTGAAGCCATAGGAAGGTTAGTCCAGACATAATGTTCAAGATTTGTCCTTTGTAGAATAGAGCTGTGTTTATCAAAGAACTTTGGCAGTCAGCTTATAGACGCACTACACTCAAGCACAACCCCAGGGCAACAATATTAGGCTATTAAAGTATTATAGTAGTCAATTAAATAGTGCTACCTCTTATATAAAACATAGACGGCTAGATTTGGAGTTTGGCGGTAAAAGGGCTGTTAACGCTCCGCGGGTTTTTTTCTGGCCGCACCATAAATTTAACTCTGGTATCGAGAGTTCAAACAAATGCTGCGTTAGGCTCCAAAAAAGGAGCGTAGAGCATTTTTACCGCAAATACAACTCTCGATACCAGAGTTGCTTACGGACGCGGCCGGCCTCAAAAATGTGCTCGTGCACGATTCTCCCATAGGAAACAATGGGGCTGTTTGAGCTGAAAAAAAACCTAACACCTGCAAAAAAGCAGCGTTCAGCTCCTAACGCAGCCCCATTGTTTCCTATGGGGAAACACTTCCTACGTCTGCACCTAACACTCTAACATGTACCCCGAGTCTAAACACCCCTAGCCTTACACTTATTAACCCCTAATCTGCCGCCCCCGCTATCGCTGACCCCTGCATTACACTTTTAACCCCTAATCTGCCGCTCCGTAAACCGCCGCCACCTACGTTATCCCTATGTACCCCTAATCTGCTGCCCTAACATCGCCGACCCCTATGTTATATTTATTAACCCCTAATCTGCCCCCCACAACGTCGCCGACACCTACCTACACTTATTAACCCCTAATCTGCCGAGCGGACCTGAGCGCTACTATAATAAAGTTATTAACCCCTAATCCGCCTCACTAACCCTATCATAAATAGTATTAACCCCTAATCTGCCCTCCCTAACATCGCCGACACCTAACTTCAATTATTAACCCCTAATCTGCCGACCGGAGCTCACCGCTATTCTAATAAATGTATTAACCCCTAAAGCTAAGTCTAACCCTAACACTAACACCCCCCTAAGTTAAATATAATTTTTATCTAACGAAATAAATTAACTCTTATTAAATAAATGATTCCTATTTAAAGCTAAATACTTACCTGTAAAATAAATCCTAATATAGCTACAATATAAATTACATTTATATTATAGCTATTTTAGGATTAATATTTATTTTACAGGTAACTTTGTATTTATTTTAACCAGGTACAATAGCTATTAAATAGTTAAGAACTATTTAATAGTTACCTAGTTAAAATAATTACAAATTTACCTGTAAAATAAATCCTAACCTAAGTTATAATTAAACCTAACACTACCCTATCAATAAAATAATTAAATAAACTACCTACAATTACCTACAATTAACCTAACACTACACTATCAATAAATTAATTAAACACAATTGCTACAAATAAATACAATTAAATAAACTATCTAAAGTACAAAAAATAAAAAAGAACTAAGTTACAGAAAATAAAAAAATATTTACAAACATAAGAAAAATATTACAACAATTTTAAACTAATTACACCTACTCTAAGCCCCCTAATAAAATAACAAACACCCCCAAAATAAAAAATTCCCTACCCTATTCTAAAATACAAAAATTACAAGCTCTTTTACCTTACCAGCCCTGAACAGGGCCCTTTGCGGGGCATGCCCCAAGAATTTCAGCTCTTTTGCCTGTAAAAAAAAACATACAATACCCCCCCCCCAACATTACAACCCACCACCCACATACCCCTAATCTAACCCAAACCCCCCTTAAATAAACCTAACACTAAGCCCCTGATGATCTTCCTACCTTGTCTTCACCATGCCAGGTTCACCGATCCGTCCTGGCTCCAAGATCTTCATCCAACCCAAGCGGGGGTTGGCGATCCATAATCCGGTGCTCCAAAGTCTTCCTCCTATCCGGCAAGAAGAGGACATCCGGACCGGCAAACATCTTCTCCAAGCGGCATCTTCTATGTTCTTCCATCCGATGACGACCGGCTCCATCTTGAAGACCTCCAGCGCGGATCCATCCTCTTCTTCCGACGACTAGACGACGAATGACGGTTCCTTTAAGGGACGTCATCCAAGATGGCGTCCCTCGAATTCTGATTGGCTGATAGGATTCTATCAGCCAATCGGAATTAAGGTAGGAACAGCCAATAGAATGCGAGCTCAATCTGATTGGCTGATTGGATCAGCCAATCGGATTGAACTTGATTCTGATTGGCTGATTCCATCAGCCAATCAGAAAATTCCTACCTTAATTCCGATTGGCTGATAGAATCCTATCAGCCAATCGGAATTCGAGGGACGCCATCTTGGATGACGTCCCTTAAAGGAACCGTCATTCGTCGTCTAGTCGTCGGAAGAAGAGGATGGATCCGCGCTGGAGGTCTTCAAGATGGAGCCGGTCGTCATCGGATGGAAGAACATAGAAGATGCCGCTTGGAGAAGATGTTTGCCGGTCCGGATGTCCTCTTCTTGCCGGATAGGAGGAAGACTTTGGAGCACCGGATTATGGATCGCCAACCCCCGCTTGGGTTGGATGAAGATCTTGGAGCCAGGACGGATCGGTGAACCTGGCATGGTGAAGACAAGGTAGGAAGATCATCAGGGGCTTAGTGTTAGGTTTATTTAAGGGGGGTTTGGGTTAGATTAGGGGTATGTGGGTGGTGGGTTGTAATGTTGGGGGGGGGGGGGTATTGTATGTTTTCTTTTACAGGCAAAAGAGCTGAACTTCTTGGGGCATGCCCCGCAAAGGGCCCTGTTCAGGGCTGGTAAGGTAAAAGAGCTTGTAACTTTTTAAATTTAGAATAGGGTAGGGAATTTTTTATTTTGGGGGTCTTTGTTATTTTATTAGGGGGCTTAGAGTAGGTGTAATTAGTTTAAAATTGTTGTAATATTTTTCTTTTGTTTGTAAATATTTTTTTATTTTCTGTAACTTAGTTCTTTTTTATTTTTTGTACTTTAGATAGTTTATTTAATTGTATTTATTTGTAGCAATTGTGTTTAATTAATTTATTGATAGTGTAGTGTTAGGTTAATTGTAGGTAATTGTAGGTAGTTTATTTAATTATTTTATTGATAGGGTAGTGTTAGGTTTAATTATATCTTAGGTTAGGATTTATTTTACAGGTAAATTTGTAATTATTTTAACTAGGTAACTATTAAATAGTTCTTAACTATTTAATAGCTATTGTACCTGGTTAAAATAAATACAAAGTTACCTGTAAAATAAATATTAATCCTAAAATAGCTATAATATAAATGTAATTTATATTGTAGCTATATTAGGATTTATTTTACAGGTAAGTATTTAGCTTTAAATAGGAATCATTTATTTAATAAGAGTTAATTTATTTCGTTAGATAAAAATTATATTTAACTTAGGGGGGTGTTAGTGTTAGGGTTAGACTTAGCTTTAGGGGTTAATACATTTATTAGAATAGCGGTGAGCTCCGGTCGGCAGATTAGGGGTTAATAATTGAGGTAGGTGTCGGCGATGTTAGGGAGGGCAGATTAGGGGTTAATACTATTTATGATAGGGTTAGTGAGGCGGATTAGGGGTTAATAACTTTATTATAGTAGCGCTCAGGTCCGCTCGGCAGATTAGGGGTTAATAAGTGTAGGTAGGTGTCGGCGACGTTGTGGGGGGCAGATTAGGGGTTAATAAATATAACATAGGGGTCGGCGATGTTAGGGGCAGAAGATTAGGGGTACATAGGGATAACGTAGGTGGCGGCGATTTGCGGTCGGAAGATTAGGGGTTAATTATTTTAAGTAGCTTGCGGCGACGTTGTGTGGGGCAAGTTAGGGGTTAATAAATATAATATAGGGGTCGGCGGGGTTAGGGGCAGCAGATTAGGGGTACATAAGTATAACGTAGGTGGCGGTCGGCAGATTAGGGGTTAAAAATTTTAATCGAGTTGCGGCGATGTGGGGGGACCTCGGTTTAGGGGTACATAGGTAGTTTATGGGTGTTAGTGTAGTTTAGGGTACAGTAGTTAAGAGCTTTATGAACCGGCGTTAGCCAGAAAGCTCTTAACTCCTGCTTTTTTCAGGCGGCTGGAATCTTGTCGTTAGAGCTCTAACGCTCACTGCAGAAACGACTCTAAATACCAGCGTTAGAAAGATCCCATTGAAAAGATAGGCTACGCAAATGGCGTAGGGGGATCTGCGGTATGGAAAAGTCGCGGCTGTAAAGTGAGCGTTAGACCCTTTAATCACTGACTCCAAATACCAGCGGGCGGCCAAAACCAGCGTTAGGAGCCTCTAACGCTGGTTTTGACGGCTACCGCCGAACTCTAAATCTAGGCCAGAGTCTCAGATCAAAGGATCGTCATTCAGATTTTTAAGAGGGTTACAAGATAAGACTTGTCAGTAGACAAAAAAGGAAGGTAATAGTACTTATATTTATGATCAGCCGATGCCAACTTTCTGTTGCAAGATAGTGCACAACCCCATCGCCCATATGTCCAGGATCTGAACCTTGTCTGCATGGAAGTGTCCAGCAGCACCTCCAGCACACAATCATTGTGGTGGGAGTCCAGAGTCAATGTGTCACCAGGAAGCCCAGGGTGAGTAGTCTCGCAGTCACTGTAGGAAAAATATTAACTGAAGGGTATACATGTCGGTCTGGTATTTCGTAGTATTGAGCGGGGTGCTGCGTCGGCTGCTTTAGGGGCCTATTCTCGGCCCAGCATGAAAACCCCGGGTCCAGATGCTTCTGTTTTTGAGTCACAGTGTTTCCTCCCATGGTTCCCTGAGCATTTTTCAGGACCGCAGGCTTCAGCCGATGTAAGCTTCTCTTCAGGTGACTGTGCATGACTCCAGAGCTGTCTCTCTGATCAATCCAGGTTCCAGCTCCGTTACCCTCTGCAGCTGCAGAGTCTGATGTCAGGGATGCCAAGTAGCCTCCACCCGCTAAGTCAGCTGTGGCAGCGGTGGGTTTTTTATTGTGCCTGAGTACTAGCATGGGATGCGCTGAGACCCACTCAATAGGAGTTTGTTCAGATGGGGCTGTTGTAGGTATCTAGCTAGCTCCAACGGCTGCACACAACTGCGATAGTTCCCCAAAGCTGGTGGTAATTAGATTGGATAAGTTCCGGTAATGGGCCTCTAGTAGATTGACCACCGTGTCCTCGAGGTGTAGCCACTCGAGTGCCATAGCTCTGTCAGCGATGTGGGTAGTGGAGGGTATGAGAAGGTAGCCTCAAAAGCTTATGTGCTGCTAGGTGGGAGACGGAAAGGACAGCTTACAAAGCTGCTATACCCGGATAACCGGGGGGAGTTAGGTGAAGGTCTGGCCCGCTTCTAGGCCACCGCTGCGTACCTCACCGTTCCAGTACTTCAGGACAGAAGTTGGCATCTCATTTTAGATCAAATTGTTCAGCATATGTTGTTGTTTTAATATAAATTCATTTTAATTCTAGATGGAGCCATAGTTAAGCGATATGCATTGGATAACTATGCTCAACTCTTCAGCCACTGAAATAAACGACCATCATGGCCGCCGCCCGGAAGCATCCTCCTTCAACAATTTCTATTTTTGAATAACTTAATAACTTGTGATAACTTTCCTTGTCAAAATAACACATTAGAGTTATGTCTAATATAAACTTAAGAGAGGGATGGTATAATAGGGGGAACTACTGGAATAAATATATGCTGGAATATATCCTTAGCGATTAGGAAATGTACACAGTTTACCCAATTAAGGATTAATCTACGCTTAACTACAAATGTAGAAGCTTCAAAGCATAGATACAACTATATGGGTTTCGTGATGCTTGAAAATGTTTATTGTTTAAAAATACAGATAATACCTTTATTACCCATTCCCCAGTTTTGCATAACTAACACTGTTATATACTTTGCACCTCTGTGATTACCTTGTATCTAAACCTCTGCAGACTGCCCCCGAATCTCAGTTCTTTTGACAGACTTTAGCCAATCAGTGCTGATTCATAAATAACTCCATTGGACTGAGCACATTATTATCTATATGGCACAGCACTGTTTAGCTATGGAAAAACTGTCAAAATGCACTGAGATAAGAGGCGGCCTTCAAGGGCTTAGAAATTAGCATATGAAAGTACTTAAGTTTAGCTTTTTGACTGTCCCTTTAAGTGTTTAAGAGAAAATTCTGACATAAGTTCTGGTTAGAATAGGACCAGAGTCGAACAAAGGTTTTAATGTCCGGCAACTTCTTGACCTTGTATAGTAAAATACAAAGATGTTAATGCATAATGATGCAACAAACAAGAAAGACACATATCTTCTTGTTCACTGTGTTAATATGTTTTAAAAAAAAAAAACTACTCGCCCTCTCATATCTCTCCCTCAAACACAGCCTCCTTCTCACTCTCTTATCCCTCTCCCTCACACACAGCCTCTTCTCACTCTCTCAGCTCCACCCACACACAGCCCTCTCATCACACTCTCATCTATCTCCCTTACACACAGCCCCCTCATCACCCTTTCATCCCTTTCACTCACACACAGCCCTCTCATCACCCTCTCGTACCTCTCCCTTACACACAGCCCCCTCCTTACCTTCTCATCCCTCTTCCTCACACACAGCCCCCTCCTCCCCCTCTCATCCCTCTCCCCCACACACACAGCCCCCTCCTCCCCCTCTCATCCCTCTCCCACACACACAGCCCCCTCCTCCCCCTCTCATCCCACTCTTCACACATAGCTCCCTCTTCACCTTATAAGCTACTCTCACACAAAGTCCCCTCCTCAACCTCTTAGTTCCTGTCATACACAAAGCTCCCTGCTCACCCTCTCAGCACCTATCCCCCACCTATCCCCCTCCTCACCCTCTCAGCCCCCTCTTTACCCTCTCAGCCCATCTCTCTCTAACACACAGTCCTCTTCTCACCCTCTAAGTTTCCTTCTTCCTATCACAGAGCACTTTTCCCACCCTCTTAGCACCTGTCTCACACAGCCCCTTTGTTACCCTCTTAGCCTCCCTCCCCCTGACAACAGGCAGCTCCTATTGGCTGTTACACTGCCCCCTGGGTCACACACAGCTGCTCACATCTCTCACCTGATAGTGGCAAGATTCAGTCCAGCTAAAGGACTGACAATGTCTCAGCAGTCACATGGCTTTTGTAATTTCACCAGTCATTTGGCTTGATGGGATCTAGCTTCTACTCAAGGCTTATAGAACATTAAGCAGCAGCGACATGTGGCAAAGCCTTTGGTGAGACAGGGAAGGATATGATGGTATCCTCAAGCAATCGTACACTGTATTGTAACCAGTGGATTTGCAGGCAATGGCCGGACTGCGCGGGGCCTTTAAATCGTGGGGCCCAGGCCAGTGCCCAGCTTGCTCTGTCCAAAGGGGGGCCTGGCTACAGAATACAAGGCTCTGCCCAGAAACATTAAAATTATGTTTTAAACCAATCAATCCTAATATGAGTAGATGACTACCATAATTTAATTTTGAAAAACCTATAGTAACATAGGTATAGTTACACATTTTTAAATTATTATAAACAATGAAAAGAATTGGAAAACCAAGTGTCATTTGTCTTACTAATCAAAAGATAGCCACAGTTAGAAAACTCAGAATTCACTTAGGCCAGGTTATCTAAAATTCATCATTAGCATAGAAAAAAATAACTTGCTGACCCTCCCCTGCATGGTGCAGACCACATGTAATAAAAATAAGGCCTGGGTCGGATGATCCTGGCCAGTTGCAAGTTTACCTCCATAGACATTAATGAAGTTCACTAGAAAGCAGATGATCTCCTGATTGGCTGACCAGCTGTTTTCTGCTCGGTAACTGCAAACAAAATTAGACTGGATATTATAGTATTTCAGCTGGCTGTCCAGTAAAATGTAACCTAAAAACTGGATACTTAAATATCCAGTTTTTGAAAGTGCCTAGATAAGCAGCTAATTTTGTAAAGAATGAATATTCCTTAGTTCATTATACATAGAGCACCATAATGAATTGGCTGTATCTATTTATTTTTATTTTTTTGCATTACTGTATACAGAGCACTCCTTTCTGGTGCTATATATAATCCAACAGAAGTGAGACGTTCAGCAGTGTGTTGGCTGAATGAAGAGAGCAGCTGCTAAGCAACAAAGTGAAATCCCTACTTGCACAAAGGGGGTAAAAAGAATATTGGTCTATTACCAGCACAAAAGGGCTTAAATCACTAGTTCGCAAGATACTGGTATAAAAGTTATGTCCTTTTAATAGTGTTTTTAATTAGATGGAGCAAATACAAACTTATGTTTCTTTAAATTGACATAAAATAGAAATATATATATTTTTCACACGATTATACATATAAACTCCATAAAAATGTCATATACATTTACTGCTTTATCCAGCAAGCACCATGGGCAGGCTTAGGCCTCTGCTCATAAGCAGTAATTAACGCTAATGCTCCCAGCTTACAGTGCTTTTGAACTATAGTGGAGGTATGGAAAGATGAATAGAACATACAAGACATAGGGGACAGAAAATACTAAATTAAATGTTCATGAGATACAGCATGCAAGTTTAACCAACTTTCCAATTAACTTCTATTATCAAATTTTATTTGTTTCTTTGGTATCCTTTATTGAAGAGTAAATCTAGGTAGGCTCATATGGGCTCAGGAACGTGCATGTGTCTTCAGTACTATATAGCAGCAGTGTTTTACAACATTGTATGTAGCAGTGTTATAAATAGTTTCAATCACTTCTGCCATACAGTACTAAAGACACATGCACACTCCTGAGCTACTATAAGCTGCCTACCTAGACTTACTTTCCAACAAAGGATTCCAAGAACAAAGCAAATTTAATGTTGGAACTAACTTCGAAAGTTGGGTAAAAATGTTCTATCTAAACTATAAAAGTTTAATTTTTTTTTAATGAACAAAAGTTTTTATTGAGTTTTACAGTGTATAATTTACATTTGACAAAGAATTCCATCTCTGCTAAATTTTAAGTCATTGAACATGGTTACACATACCTCATATACAAAAGCACAAATTAAGCATAATATATTATTATCAGTAATAACCTTTCAAAACCCTGTGGAGGAGGGGACCCAGCCAGTAAGAAGACCCATGGTGCTCTATCTATCACCCCCCCTGTCCCGGGGGAGACTGGATACATCCCAAAGGGAGGGGAAGGGTAATGGGATGTGACCCACCCAGACAAGCTGGGCAGGAGCGGGAGAGGCAGGGGGGCACCCACTTCATAACTCTTTTGGTTTTAGTCAGGTGTTCTGAATCTTTGCTGTCTATTTCTATTTCTAGCTTCGGAGTACATTATCCAGGGTTCCCATATCCTCAAAAATTGCTCCTTATTGTCTAGTATGTCTGCAGAAGCACTACTCATCTGATAGTAGAAATCAATCTTATTCTTGATTAACAAAAATGATGGCACCGATGTCTTCCAGTATCTAGCTATGTTTAGTTTAGTTATCGTACAGATAAGTGCTATTAATTTATTAACTCTTGATTTCAGACCTGGTAGGGGTTCATGTAGCAGTGCCTGAGTAGGGGATAAATTAATTTGTCTTTCCAAAATTTCACTCAGAAGAGATGACGTTTGGGACCATATATTAATTACATGACAACAATGCCACCACATATGGGAGTATGTCCCTCTTTCATTGCAACCTCGTAAACAATTTGTGTTAGCCTGAATCTTATGTATTCTGGAGGGGTGAAAGTACCATCGGAATGCCACTTTTATGAAATTTTCTTTTAAATGGGCACATATCGAAAAAGAAGTGCCAGACCTAAGAGTGTCACACCACTTTTCTGCTGACCAGGTGAAATTTAATTCAGACTCCCATTTTATCATGAATGGTAATTTATTTAACTTAGGAGGTGTATTGAATTGAATATAAAGGTCGGAGATTGCTCCTCTAATCCTACTGGTGGCCAAGCACAACCTCTCTACATAAGAACTAGCAGACATCTTATCGTTACCTAAAACTTCAGCTACCCTGGCTCTCAACTGAAGGTAGTGAAACCAACTGGCAACCCCCGACCTTTTGAGTTCAGCATACTGATGGAAAGTTATAACCTTAGTCCCCTCAAGAGCATCTGCAATTCGATATAGTCCCTTGTTTGCCCATTTCTCCTGTGTATCTTGGTCATAACTAGTGGATAACGTTACCAGCGGGGTCGCTTTCGATCCCCTCTGAAGCAAGGGGTATTTGGTTGTCAAGGTGTCCCACATTATCAATGTATGTGCTATGGTGATAAAGGATCTCCAATTAGTAGGTCTATCTTTTTTTTTAGACCACAAGAGTTTATAAATAGGGTATGTCTTCATCATGTCTGATTCTATCTGTACCCATTGGATTTTATCTAAATGATTATGCCACAGGGTGGATTGTGCCATTCTAGCCGCGTAATAATAGGATGTTAAATCCGGCAGCCCCATCCCTCCTCCCACCTTATGTCTACTAAGTTTGTTTGTTTACTCTAGATCTTTGGTATTTCCATATAAAAGCTATTATGTCTTTTTGTATTTTCTGTAGTGTTGAGGTGGGTACATTTATAGGTAATGACCGAAAAAGATATAGAATTTTAGGCAGAACTGTCATCTTGACCGAAGTCAATCTGCCATATAGGGAGATATTAAGCTTGTTCCATCTGGATAGTAAATTTTTAATGTGCATGAACAAAGGTATGTAGTTTAGTTTATATAGATGATCCAGATTGCTTGGAATGTTAATGCCCAGGTATTTCATACCCCTGTCAGACCAAGTAAAGTCAAAATTCAGTGTTAAAAGTTTTTTAGTGTGTTCTGGAAGATGTACACTAATAGCCTCACACTTATCATTATTAATCTTGTAACCCGAGATATTGGCAAATTTGCCAATAGTCGAGTATATTAGGGGGAGAGAGATCATAGGTTTAGTGACAGACAGAATAACATCATCTGCAAACAGGCTGATCTTATGTTCCTGGTCTTGTATTTTAATGCCTGTAATATCTACGTTTTGCCTGATGCTGGCTGCTAATGGTTCGATGCACAGTGCAAATAGTAGTGGTGATAAAGGGCAGCCCTGCCTGGTTCCATTAAGAATTGTTATAGATGAAGACTTATACCCAGCTATTTTAATAAAGGCAGAAGGGTTAGAATATATTGTAGAAATAGCCGCACAAAAATTTCCCGTAAAGCCCATATGTTTTAATACTAAGTCCAAATAGCCCCATCTTACACGGTCAAATGCCTTCTCTGCATCCAGGGAAAGAAACAGAGAAGGCACAGCCTGCTTGGATGAGTAATCTATGAGGTCTATTACCTTCCGAATGTTATCTGGAGCCTCCCTGTTGCGAATAAATCCCACTGTGGTAATCTGAGCTTCGTATTTAAGTAAACAAGTATTTGCACATTGGTTATAAAGGTTAGCTCTAAAATTAGAGCTTGTTGCTCTTTTTTGTAGTAATCAGAAAACAACTTCTATGTAGCCTGATTAAACAATATGAGACATTTAATATATGATGATTTTGTATATTAACTACTGACAAGTGTTAATAATATAAGGAATATTTAATATAATATATATCATATGTTCAAGATATATATATATAACCGGAGGCCACAGATGAAAAAGAAATACTGACAAGCTCAGAATCTGAATTGGTAGAAACAAATGATTCTTCTTACTTCACGCAATCACACACAGCCTAAAATATTTACAAGTTCAGACATTCCACAGACATACAATGTTTGTTCATATTGGATGTTGCAGGTAATAGGATATGCCCAATAATTCAGTATGGTAACAAAAACAAGCAGATAAGTAGTTTAAAGGCTTTAGCATTGTTCGTATACGTTACCACCTTGAGGACCGTGATATTTCTGTTACCGCATTGGAAGATCCGTGTTTGGAGAGGCAGCGTGTGTGAATGCGGCTTACTTCCGGGTAGCGGTGAAAAAGTAGATCCGGCCGTTGAATGATCCAAAGTCGGTAATGACAAAGTAACGATTTGAGCATAAGAGATTCAAGACGCAGCTAGAGTAAACAAAGTAAACCACCTTGCACAGGATACAAGCAAATAGGAGACCTGAGATAAGGAAAGCTACACCAGAGTAGCTAAGACTTCAATAATCAGGCAGTAAATGAGTGTTACAGGTAGTCCTTATATAGGGTGGAGACCAAATAGGAGGGGTTATAGTTAAAGGTATACCACATCTCCCCCCCTTCAAGGAAGCACCCCAGGGGTTTCCAAACTAGGTTTCTCAGGATAGCGGCGATGAAAATTCCGTAGAAGACGGGGAGTGCGAAGATCAGAATGAAGCTGCCAAGAGTTATCCTCCGAACCATAACCTTTCCATTTCACAAGATACTCTAACCTCTTCCTATGGATCCTAGAATCCAATACAGCTTCAACTTCATACTCCTCTCGATCATCAACGAGTATTGGAGGTGGTCGAGACAAGGAGAGAGACTGAGGTGAAGGAAGATATGGCTTTAACAGAGAGACATGAAAAGAGGGGTGAATCTTAAAATCCTGGGGAAGCTCTAATCTCACAGCATTGAGGTTGATTATTTTAGAAATCTTAAAAGGACCCAAATATTGATTTGCTAACTTTTTGCTAGGAACTGACAGTTTGAGATTCTTTGTCGAGAGTAGTACCAAATCTCCAATCTGATAAGCCGGGCTAGCAGTGTGATGGGTATCATATAACCTTTTTTGATAATCTTTAGCTTCCGAAAGATGTTTTTTCAGGATGTTAAGTCTTTCTTGTAGGGTAGTTGCGAAATCCAATGCTGAGGGAGAGTTCACTTGTTGAGAGGACAATGAAATAGTAGTAGGATGATATCCATAAGTAACGAAGAATGGGGATAGTTTAGTAGATGTAGAAGTAGTATTGTTATAACAGAATTCAGCCAAAGGTAAATAGGATGACCAGTCATCCTGCAGATGAGATATATAACAATGAAGATATTGCTCAAGGGTTTGGTTGAGTCGTTCTGTAAGGCCATTTGTCTGAGGGTGAAAAGCAGTCGAGTATCTAGAATCAATTTTGATTAACTTACATAGGGATCTCCAAAAATTAGAGGTAAACTGTGTACCACGATCAGTTATTATAACTTTGGGCAGTCCATGTAAGCGAACTATGTTGTCTAGGAAAACGTGAGCTGTAGTGAAAGCTGTAGGGAGACCTTTTAGGGGAATGTAATGAGCCAGTCTTGTTAAATGATCAATGACAACTAAAATAGTATTGTAATGGTGGGATTCAGGTAACTCGACAATAAAGTCCATTGATATGGTACTCCAGGGTTTGTCAGGAATAGGCAGAGGAGATAAAAGACCTGATGGTCTTTTGTGTGTTAACTTGTTTCTGGCACAGGTATCACAATGTTTTACATAGTTTGTAATATAGGTATCCATGAGTGGCCACCAATAATTTCTCCTGGTTAGGTCTATAGTTTTAGAAATACCTGGATGGCCTGCTAGTGTCCCGTCATGGGTTTGTTTAAGAATAGAAGATCTAATTTGTTTGGGGATATATAGTTTAGAATTATGATAGAAAAGACCAGTCTTGGAATCTTTTTGACAGTCTATTCCATGTGGTGGTTCATGTTTTAATTCTTTTAAGATCTCCTCTTCTAAAGGTGTTAATAAACCTATAATTTTTTCTTTTGGAATGATTTGGTAAATTTGATTATGAGTGTCTTGTTCATGTAATCTAGAGAGGGCATCGGCTTTGGTATTTAAATGTCCTGGTCTGTAGGTTAAGAGAAAATCGAAACGATCAAAAAATATAGACCATCTTGCTTGTCTTGCAGACAAGGTCTTACTTGTTTTTAGAAATTCAAGATTTTTATGGTCAGTATAAATCTTAAAAGGTAGCTTAGAACCTTCTAATAAATGTCTCCAATGATCTAGAGCACGTTTTATAGCTATAAGTTCTTTATCTCCTATGCTATAGTTTTTCTCAGCACTAGTTAACATTTTTGAATAGAAAGCAATAGGATGAATCTCAGTCTTGTTCTTATCTTGTTGTGATAAAACTGCACCGATACCTGAGTCGGATGCATCTACTTCAAGGATAAATTCTGAATCAAAATCTGGCATAACTAGAATGGGAGCTGTAGTAAAATTTTCTTTCAATTTATTAAAGGCAAGACTAGCGGATTCGGTCCACTTAAATCTTTGTTTTTCACTAGTGAGTGTTGTTAATGGTTTAACGATTGAAGAGAAATTTTTTATAAACTTCCTATAAAAATTCGCAAAACCAATGAATCGTTGTACAGATTTTGTGGAAGTAGGAGTAGGCCAATTTAGAATTGCTGATACCTTCTCCGGATCCATTTGAATTTTGTTGGGACTGATGATGTAACCCAAGAATTTTATTTCTGTGACATGAAAGGAACATTTTTCCAGTTTAGCATATAGTTTGTGTTCTTTTAAACGAGTTAATACCCAGCGTACATGTTTTTCATGCTCTTGAGGTGTTCTAGAATAAATTAATATGTCGTCAAGGTATATTATGACACAAACGTCTATCAGGTCACGAAAGATCTCATTTATAAAAAACTGAAAAGTTGCCGGAGCATTACTCAGACCAAAAGGCATTACATTATATTGGAAAAGGCCATATCTGGTCCTGAATGCCGTTTTCCATTCGTGACCTTCTTTAATTCTAATCAAATTATAAGCTCCCTTTAAATCTAATTTGGTGTAAATAGTTGCACCAGTTAGACGTTCCAAAAGTTCAGGTATTAAAGGTAACGGGTATCTGTTTTTTATTGTGATGTTATTTAATGCTCTATAATCAATAATAGGTCTTATGGTACCATCCTTGTTTCTTACTAGAAACATACCTGCAGCTGCAGGGGATGTGGAGTGTGAAATAAATCCCTTACGTAAATTTTCGTCTAAGTAGTTTCTTATATACTGGAGTTCCTCTTGAGAGAGGGGATAGATCTTACCATGAGGGATTTTGGAACCAGGTATTATATCGATAGGACAGTCAAACTCCCTATGTGGTGGAAGGTTTTCTGCCTCTTTTAAATTAAATACATCTGCCAAATCCTGATAACACGAGGGTAAACCAATATCAAGTGACGCTATGGTTTGATGTGGATAACAAGTTTGGGAACAAAAAGCAGAATCTAATGTTACCTTATTTGAAACCCAATTTATGTGAGGGTTGTGTTTCTTCAACCAAGGATAGCCTAGGATGAGAGTATGCTGATGTATGGTTATGAGATCAAAAGATAAATATTCAGTGTGTCCCTGCAATGATGTTACAAGCAGGGGAATAGTATGATGTGTAATAGGTCCTTGTTCTATTAATGAACCATCTATCAGCTTAATAGATACAGGATTTTGTTTACAAATAGTAGGTATTCGATTTTTATTTACATAAGTGGAATCAATGTAATTTCCGGATGCTCCTGAATCAATTAATGCCTTGGTTTGGATATTTTTCTGGTCCCACTGTAAAGAAATAGACAAAGTCATGTGTGTATCATTAGCTATGCTGTAAATAAAGTCACTGGTTTTTTTCTTACCATTCTTTTGTTTTTTCAACAAAGGACAAGTAGATACTACATGTTCTTTTTGAGCACAATATAGACAGAGATTTTCCAACCTCCTTCTAATTTTTTCCTCTGGTGGCAGAGGTCCTCTAAGTACACCAATCTCCATAGGGGTAGCACTGCCATGAGCTTTGTCATGACTTGTTGTGACTTGGTAAGGTCTTCTATATGAGGTATCATTAGAGGCCTTTTCTGCCCTCCTTTCTCTCAAACGACGATCTAAAGATGTACTTAATTTAATAAGACCATCAAGGGTATCTGGGATCTCAAGACGTGAAAGTTCATCTTTGAGTGTTTCAGATAAACCTAAACGATATTGATTTTTCAAACTGATTTCATTCCACTGAGAGTCCTCTGCCCACATCTGAAACTCAGTGGTATAATCCTCCACATTTCTCTTACCTTGTTTTAAAGACCTCAATCTCATTTCAGCATTTATTTGAGAATTTGAGTCTTGATATAGACTAGTTAAAGCAGAAAAAAAATCTTGTAATGAATCCAGGATATTGTTATTGTTTTCAAAAAACCTATTAGCCCAAGTCCTGGGTTCACCTTGTAGGAAAGATATTGTGGTACAAACTTTAATCCGCTCAGTATGATAAGTCTTAGGTCTAAGAGAAAATAATAAATTACAGGCATTCTTAAATTCCCTGAACTCAGAACGTTTCCCTGAAAAAGGTTGTGGATAATTAATATGAGGTTCAGGTGGGTCATGAGGCTTTTGTGTAACAAAATCTTTAACTATAGTTTTCAGTGCAGCATTTTCAGTCTGCACTTCAGTCACAGCTCTAGCTAAATAATCAAGTTTAAGGTAAACATTATTAAACTCCTTTTTTATTTCATTAGGATCCATAATGTTTAATTAATTCAAAATTCGGTTTTTTAGGCCTGATTATTATGTGGTAATCTGAGCTTCGTATTTAAGTAAACAAGTATTTGCACATTGGTTATAAAGGTTAGCTCTAAAATTAGAGCTTGTTGCTCTTTTTTGTAGTAATCAGAAAACAACTTCTATGTAGCCTGATTAAACAATATGAGACATTTAATATATGATGATTTTGTATATTAACTACTGACTTAAGTGTTAATAATATAAGGAATATTTAATATAATATATATCATATGTTCAAGATATATATATATAACCGGAGGCCACAGATGAAAAAGAAATACTGACAAGCTCAGAATCTGAATTGGTAGAAACAAATGATTCTTCTTACTTCACGCAATCACACACAGCCTAAAATATTTACAAGTTCAGACATTCCACAGACATACAATGTTTGTTCATATTGGATGTTGCAGGTAATAGGATATGCCCAATAATTCAGTATGGTAACAAAAACAAGCAGATAAGTAGTTTAAAGGCTTTAGCATTGTTCGTATACGTTACCACCTTGAGGACCGTGATATTTCTGTTACCGCATTGGAAGATCCGTGTTTGGAGAGGCAGCGTGTGTGAATGCGGCTTACTTCCGGGTAGCGGTGAAAAAGTAGATCCGGCCGTTGAATGATCCAAAGTCGGTAATGACAAAGTAACGATTTGAGCATAAGAGATTCAAGACGCAGCTAGAGTAAACAAAGTAAACCACCTTGCACAGGATACAAGCAAATAGGAGACCTGAGATAAGGAAAGCTACACCAGAGTAGCTAAGACTTCAATAATCAGGCAGTAAATGAGTGTTACAGGTAGTCCTTATATAGGGTGGAGACCAAATAGGAGGGGTTATAGTTAAAGGTATACCACACCCACCTGGTCCTGATGGACAAGTTTTGGGAGAATATCATTTAGCCTGACTGCCAGGATTTTGGTAAACAATTTAATGTCTAAGTTAATTAACGAGATAGGTCTGTAATTTTTACAAAGTTGCTTGCATTTTCCAGGTTTAGGCAACACTGATATACGAGCCTCTAGAAGTTCCTTAGGGATCTCTCCACCTTCTAGCATATGGTTAAATATTGTAACTAAGATGGGGCTAATATCTTGCATAAGTGTTTTATAAAAAATACCCGAGTATCCATCAGGACCAGGTGCCTTTCCAATCTTTAGACTACGGATTGCTTGTTTCACTTCTTGAGTAGTTATTCGCGCGTTCAACTTATCTAAGTCTCCCTCCTCAATTTTAGGTAGTTTACAGGCCTGCAAAAAATTATTGGTATCTAAGGCTAAATCAAGTGGGTTACCTTGTGTCGGTATAGTGTATAGTTTTTGATAATATTGGGCAAAAGTATTCGCAATGATCTGCGGGTGATTAGAAACCTGTCCATTCGATGTTTGAATTTGTGGGACAGAAGTTATCCTAGATATTTCTTTTAATTTAAAAGCCAACATCTTGTCTGGTTTATTAGCTTGTATAAAATATTGAGCATCCACAAGTTTCAAGGATCTGGTTGCCTCGCTTGTCAGCAACTTATCTAGTGAATATTTTCTGTCTTTCAACAATCTGAGTGTCCTGTCATCATGTGTTAAATGATGTTGGGATTGCAGATTCTGTATATCTTGTTTTAAGTGCTCAATCTGTGCTACATAACCCCTATTCTGCTTATTGGATTCTTTTATCAAGATGCCTCTCGCAAAGGCCTTTAGTGCCCCCCATATATGCATAGGATTAGTCACTGAGTCATGGTTTGTCTTTAAAAAGTGTGCTATTTCTGTCTGAAAACTTTGTGTGAAAACTTTGTCTCTAAATAAAGTTGGATTTATTGTCCAGCTTCTGCCCCTGTAAGGGTCAATCAAGCCAGATATTCTTGTCAACACTATATTATGGTCTGACCATGTTGCAGGCAAAATATCCGAAGCCATTATCAAAGGAGTCATGATCTGGCTAAGTAGAATATAATCAATTCTAGAATACACATTGTGTACACTAGAGTAAAATGAGTAATCTCTGGTTTTCGGGTTGATGTATCTCCAGCTGTCCACCAAATTATGATCTAATAGAAAGTCATACATGAGTTTTTTAGAGTTTTGGGAAGAAGGTTTGTGTGGGATTGATGATTTATCTAATTCTGAATTAAGTACCAAATTAAAATCTCCCCCTATGATTAGCCTTGATTTCTTCCAAGTAGTAAGCAATTTACCTATCTTAGACATAAAAAGGGCTTGAGACTCATTGGGAGCATATATGTTGCCAAGAATTACATGTGAGTCATGTATTCTGCCCTTAACAATAATAAATCTGCCCGACTTATCTATTATTACCTCATCCTCTTTGAAATTTAGGTCTGAGTGGATTATGTCATGAGATGCAGGACATATGCAGGACACAGCAATGATGGTACAACTCTATTTTATTACAGAGCATAGCAATACACATCCAGACAGGTTGATTGTACTAAACTAACTGCGACACAGACACCGGACCTAAGCCCCGCCCACATGCTAGTGACATCACATCCTGCTATCATCACATCTTCCCCTTTTTCAAAGGCAAAGCATACATTTGCATATATTAAATAACAAGGTACACCAACAGGGTATACAACAACATTTTGTTTTAGAACATTATAAAAACAGATAGATTAGAAAACATGAACAAATAAATTAATTAAACAACAAGGTACACCAACAGGGTATACACAACATTTTGTTTTAGAACATTATAAAAACAGATAGATTAGAAAACATGAACAAACAAATTACATCCTGACTTGGACATCGGGGTAGACTACCCTAGTCCACAGTGACCATGGGATTATTCTGCCCATACTTCCGGTCACTGTTCTAGCTAAAGTCAGTCCCTGTATCGGGCCGGAAGCCTCACCACTCTTCCGCTTGATGTAACTTTGCATGAATTGTCCTCTGATACAGAAGATGGTGAACAAGAGTCTGCTGGAGGCAAAGATATATCCCCGCTATGATCTTGCTGAGGGGAAGGCACCTCTCTTAGAACAGGAGATCCCACCGGCGGTGGTACTGAGGTATCCGGTTCCAGACTCTCAGGTACAGGCTGAAGATGTCTTCGGTTACGGCGTGTAACCGTCCCTCCCTCTGTAAGGACTGTGTAAGACCTTGGTTCTGGAGAGCGGCCCACTACCGTAGCAGGCGTCTTCCATTTCTTCTCATCATCCAGTTTAATTCTGACACTTTGGCCCGCTTTCAGTTCCTGTAAAGGCCTGACAGAATGTCTCCTGTCGTAGAAGAAACGATAACCCTTTTTGGCCTCTTCATCCCTCCTAAGGACTTCGTCCCGAGGAACAGGGCCAGGCGGCTTGAAGACACCCACTGAGGGTAAAGTGGTGCGAATCTGGCGTCCTAGCATCAGCTGTGCCGGGCTAAACCCGGTGGCTTGAATGGGCGTCGCCCTGTATGACAAGAGGGCTAGGTACGGTTCAGATTGCTTTAGGATGAATTTTGTTGTTTGAACTGCCCTTTCAGCCATTCCGTTGGCCTGCGGATAATGTGGACTTGACGTGGAATGTACAAAATCATATTCCCTGCTGAAGGCACTGAACTCTGTAGAAGCGAACTGCATGCCATTATCACTCACCAGCTCCATTGGAATGCCCCAGCGGGCGAACAAGCTCTTCAGGCGAATGATAACGGCCTGACTTGTGATATCATACAGGGGTGCTATTTCCAAATACCTGGAATAGTAGTCGATAACAACAAGAAACTTTTTCCCGTGCAGTTCGCACAAATCAGCAGCTATTTTCTGCCACGGCCCCGCAGGCAGCGGAGTAGACATTAAGGGCTCCCTTCTCTGAGTAGGCCGGCGTTCCCGGCAAAAGGCACATTTAGACACGTGATTTGCAATGTCGGAGCTGATCCCAGGCCACCACACAGCTGTAGCTGCTCTTTCTCTGCACTTTGTAATGCCTAAGTGGCCATCATGAATCCTGTTTAACATCTCCTTCCTCATGCTGACAGGAATTACAATACGGTCTTGGAACAGCACCAACCCCTCCAGCTCCGTGAGCTGCGACCTCTCTGGCTGGTAAGCATTTAAAGACATCCAGGCTGCCCGGCTCTCGGGCCAGCCATCTCTTATGTACCTTATAACTTCTTGCAGATCTGTGTCCAAATATGTCTCTTTCTTTATCTCTTCCAGTTTCCTTGAAGAAATGGACTTAGAGGCCAGAACTGAATCAACATACACTTTTACATCCGATTCTGTAGAGGATTCTTCAGCAGCAGCCAGCGGGAGCCTGGACAGTGTATCTGCCACAACCAGCTGCTTCCCCGGCACATGCACTGCCTGAACATTGAACCTGAGCAGTCTCATTAAAAGTCTCTGGCATCTCAAGGGTGTTTTGTCGATGTCATAAGAATTGATAAGAGGGACTAGCGGTTTGTGGTCAGTTTCCAGACTAAATTTCTCCAAACCCACTAGATAACGCTGAAAGCGCTCACAGGCCCAAACTGCAGCCAGGCACTCTTTCTCAATTTGAGCGTATTTTGACTCCGCAGCCGTCAGTGTGCGGGAACAGTAGGCGATGGGCTGTAGTTTGTTGTCATTCAGCTGCAGGAGTGCAGCCCCCAACCCATAACTGCTTGCATCAGCACTAACCACAGTCTTTTTTGAAGGGTCGTAGAACCCCAGCACTGGGGCAGACCCCAGCAGGGACTTAGCATGCAGGAACGCTTTTTCTTGTGAGGGTCCCCAGACCCAGGCAACATCTTTCTTAAGCAACTCTGTGATAGGGTGCAAAACTGTAGATAAATCTGGAAGAAACTTGCCCACGTAATTTACTAGGCCCAATATCTGTCTCAGCTCATGTACATCAGAAGGGCTTTTCATCTGTTCGATAGCCCGAATTTTCTCGGGGTCCGGCTTGATGCCATCCCCGTTGATGATATGCCCAAAGTAGCATAATTCAGTTTTCCTAAAATGACATTTTTCTTTATTCAGCTTCAGCCCAGACTCTTTGATAGCCTGCAGCACACAACTCAAACGCTGATCATGCTCCTCCACTGTAGACCCATACACTAGAATGTCGTCCATGACGACTGCTGTGCCCACGTGGCCACTCAGGAGAGAACTCATTTCCCTCTGAAAGATCTCAGGAGCGGAGGATATCCCAAAGGGAAGTCTGCAGAAACAGAACCGACCTACCGGAGTGATAAAGGTAGTCAGTTTGCGGCACTTTGGATCCAGGGGGATCTGCCAAAAGCCGCTAGAAGCGTCTAATGTGGAAAAGAACTTCGCCCCAGCCAACTTCGGGGCTATATCTTCCAGTGTCGGCAGCACAAATCTCTCCCTCTTCACTGCCTCATTCAACCTTTTCAGGTCCACACAGATGCGCACCTTTCCGTTTTTCTTTGCAACTGGAACAATGGGGGCACACCAATCAGTTGCTTCAACAACCTCTTCAATAACCCCCATAGACTTCATGCGCATGAGCTCTTTCTCCACTTGAGGCATGAGCGGGAACGGAATTCTACGAGGAGTAGAAATACTGTACGGGACTGCGTCACTTTTAAGTGCTATACGGACAGGTTTGCAGCTCAGTAGGCCCAACTCGCCAAACATATCTTCAGAGATCTCATTCACTCTGGCCACGAGGCCCAAGTCACAGGCTGCTTTTCTGCTCAATAAACTGTTAACACACTGACCTCGGATCACATGCACCCACATGGTGAACTTCCTTTGTTTGTACTCACAGCTGGCAAGAAATTTCCCCACACAATCAATGCGGCCACCAGGACTATGAACATTTGTAGTAACCTTCGCCAGCTGGGGCTGTCGAGGCAGTCTCATAAATTCAGCAAAAGACATTACAGTGATATCTGCTCCTGTGTCAATCTTAAAATCAACATTGGCTCCCATTACAGTAAAGGTAACTTTCCAATCTTCCTCTGAGCTTGTCCGTTCCACAACAGACCCCACAAAAGACACTTCCTGACCCTCCTGGTCACTGTCCACCTGCATCTCCTTAATGTATTCAGTTTTACACACCACTTCAAAATGGCCTATTCTGTTACATTTTCTGCATCTTTTATCTCTGGCCGGGCATATAGCACTCTGATCATGAGCCCGGTAGCACCGTGTGCATCGGCCATGTTGCGCCCATCCACTTCTAGGCCTTTCCAGTACTTTAGATCTACCGCTCACACTGTGCCTTTCACTAGCAATTTTCCTAGACTGTTGTACTTCATCCACAATACTCTCAGACCTCAGATCAGCACTTTGCTTTTTCACCAGTTCACTCTGGCGGGCCATCCTAATAGCCCCGTCTAATGTTAAATCAGGCTCTAACTGCAGCTTCAGGGAGACTTCAGCATCTGCAATTCCAATAACTATTCTGTCTCTGATTTGCTCTTCTTTAGCAACACCAAACTCACAGAATTCAGCTAATTCATACAGGCTGCGCAAAAATGACTCCACAGATTCTCCCACACGCTGATTACGTTTGTGAAAACAAGCTCTCTCATGAATCACATTTCTTTTGGGCACAAAGTGGGCACTGAGTTTATCCATAACTATATCAAAGTTAACTTCTTCCCCTTCTTGGAAAGTAAAAGCATTGAACACTGGCTCTACATCTTTCCCCATAGAGTATAAAAGAGAATTAACTTGTACTTCACCACTCTCCTTGTTCAGTTTGGATGCAATCCTGAAGCGCTGAAACCGCTGACGCCATGTGGGCCAAGCTGCAGGCTGAGAAAAGTCAAAAGGCTCAGGTGGGGTAAACTTTGACATCGTCATCATCAGAAACAGAAGCGTAGTCCAGAACTTCTGACACCATGTCATGAGATGCAGGACATATGCAGGACACAGCAATGATGGTACAACTCTATTTTATTACAGAGCATAGCAATACACATCCAGACAGGTTGATTGTACTAAACTAACTGCGACACAGACACCGGACCTAAGCCCCGCCCACATGCTAGTGACATCACATCCTGCTATCATCACAGATTAAGATGGACACTCCGCATTTTTTAGATTGGCATGTGGCATGGAATTGGGTGGGGAAACCTCTATCCCAATACTTCGGGGTTTTCACTTTTGTAAAATGGGTTTCCTGTAATAAGATTATGTGGGCCTTCAGGGATTTATATGTGTCTAGAGCCTTACGTCTCTTAACATTTGAGTGTAACCCTCTAACATTGTGAGAGACTATATTTATAGACATTTCTTAGTCATGTGAAAGATGTTCTTATTACACATGTTGAAAGACTCACCAACTGCAGTACGGCTGGGTCTCCCTCCCCCGGCAAATACAGATCTATCAGCCACTTTTTGCAATGTACGTGAAGGCATAGGTTTACCTGCTTGTAGTGCACAAGTAGTCGAGGTGGAAAAACATTTGTCAATTAGTTCAAACAACAAGAAAACAAACAACAAAGAACCAGTATTGGTCATAACTAGCAATAGGAATCCTGTAAAGTTAAATAACAAAACATCATGAAAAATAATAAAGAACATGAAAAACAATATGAACTTCGGACATATAATATCAGCACATTAGATACATGTCTCAGAAATGTCCAACATTTGAATCATTGGAATGACCCAAATGCATGAGTGAATGAATGAATGAAAGGTGGATCTCTTTCTGACTAATCCTTACTAACTATTTAAACAATGACACACAGGAGTTCTGAGTCAGATCTCATCAATTGTGACAAGATTCTTGAGTTAACCCCCATAAGAAAAATCCAATGAGGTCTCTGACTCCCCCGTTTGGGGACATGAAAGAATACTTATAAGTTGTCTCTTTGACTCAGGTTGGGCTTTCCGAATCATGATTTCTCCTTGGAGTTTTCCCATTTTTGAGAACTGGTGTCCAGGTACGTGTCAGAGCTTTTCGCTGAGGTTTGGGCGATTGTGCTGGAGGGGGCGTTCCTCTACCGATGTGAAGTTTGTTCAAAATCGACTGTCCTTCCTCAACTGTGGCACAGGAAAAAGATGTTTTGTCTACTGTGAAGGACAATCGAAAAGGAAATCCCCATCTATATTTGATTTGGGCATTGGCTAGGGCTGCTACTATTGGTTTGAATTCTCTCCTTTTCCTCAAAGTAATAGGCGATAAATCAGCAAAAATTTGTATTTTGTGACCTTCATAGGTGATTTCTTGAACTCCTCGGACAACTTGCATGATTCTATCTTTGATGTGATAATAATGGAGTTTTGTTATAACATCTCTGTGAGCTCCCGGAGTTGGAGGCTTGGTTAGAGCCCGATGTACTCTGTCCATAAGGAGAAATGATGTCTCCTCATCCGGCAATAACTGTTGGAAGATCTGAGTTACAGTATCAGAGAGATTGTTATATTTTTCTGGTAAATTGCGTATGCGGATGTTGGATCTGCGCGATCTGTTTTCCAGATCCTCCAGATGATCTTCCAATTTCTGTATTTGAGCTTGTTGGGAGCTTACTGTGGCCTGTAGTTCCGGGATATCTTCTACTATTTCATCAACTTTATCTTCTATAGCCGAAGTTCTTTCACCTATGTCTGCGATATCTTGCTTTAGTTCTGATAAGGCTGATCTCATTTCCTCATGAAACATTTGTTTTATTTGCTTTAAAAGGGCCTCGTTTGAGGTATTTGACTTGGGCGGAGACGGAGAGGAATCCGCTATATCTTCAACTGGTTCCATCTGTTGAGAGGAATCTAACATAGCTAGTTTCTTTTTCTGTTGTGATTTTGATAAACACTCTTTGACTGACTGCGTACGGCTTTTCATATTGAGGGCACTGTTAGGAATGATGTATTAATAGAGAGAAGAGAGAAACAAACAGAAAAACTGAAATTTATTCTGTATAGAACCTGCTTAGTGGTTTTGTAGCTTCTGTTGCATAGAACAATACCACTTTGTTGCCAATATAGCAGCCTCACAGCCCGAAATCTTTTTTAGATATCCACCTATATTATTATCTACTCAGTCATGTCCGAAAGGTTCATCCATTAACCATTTAGTCCCACATCATGTCTTCCTCTGCAAAAACTTGCAATAGTGGGCGAATTATCTCGACTGATGGAGAGGGTCTGAATAGGGTATTGTGTGTCAGGGCCGGCTAAATATACCTCTCCTGTATTCCTTGTTGCCCAAAGGCCTTTAGGCTAGAGGATGAGAGATCAGCGAGTGGAAAAAGCCCCTGTAAGTACTGTATTACCCTATCTGTGGACCATCTGTTAGATGATCGTCATGTAGGATGGTAATTATGCTTCACTTTAGTCCAAAATATGAGCAGTTGCAAAAATAAAGCACTCAACTCCCCAGGGAAGCTGTCCTCACAGGACCATCACGGAGAGGGAATCTTGGATATGACCCACCAGTACTGGGACTGGCAGGAAAGGGGTGGGGAGAGAGTGCTAGTGTCTGCTGTAGATATTTCTCCAAAACTGTCAATCAGTAGTAGCCAAACAAAGCAGTTTCTGACCGCCTCAACTCTCCAGGACTGATTAATTCAGTGTCTCTCCTTATAGTCTCTAGATGTGTCTGCCTGATAAAGTTGGGGAGCAAAGTTGCAAATACTCTTTAAATGAAAGCCTGAGTGGGGGATGGTAGCTGTGATATTATTGTGCTGCAGCATGGAAATGCACCTAGTTCAAAAGTCTTTCTCCACACTTGTAATTAGGATGCTGTGCTGTTATTAATGGCTCTAGCTGCACTAAACCTCTCTGGCCCCCTCAATATATAATGTGCCAACCCCACCTTTTCCACTCCATAAAAAATGCAAAAGGAGAGAAAAGTGGTAATGAAGAAAAAAAAGAAAAAAAAAAAAAAAGAAGAGAAAAAGTGTCTTTAAAATGGCTAAATCACAATGGGCTTTTTCTCTTTTTCAATTGAGCAGATCTTCCTGTAATGGAAGGCCCACCTTGGGACACCTCTCCAGTTATTAAAGAGTTATGATGCAGGGTCTTGAATGTCTCTCCCCCACCCAGCTTCGGCCGAAAATGTGGATAGGCCCAGGGCCCTTTCTCTGCTTTATAAAGTGCCCCTTTCTCTTAGCTATGATGTCAATTAGCCCCACTAGTGCTTGACCACATCTGTTACACTGACCTTAGGTAGTTTGGTGATCTTTAAAGAACTTTTTGTGAGGCCTTTCGATCCGGTGCAGGCCGAAGCCGGGGGGTTTCCTGGTTTTGTTCTGGTTCTCAAAACCGGATTGAGTTCAGTTTTTCCCAATCTTAAAAAAGGCTCCTTGTATTGATAATCCTCTGCTTGGGGATGTTGCTCCTTATCCTTTTAAGGCTTTATTAGGTCTCAAAAAGCACTTTTTATCAGTTTAATGGAGTATATAACACAGAGCTCTCCACAAGTGCTGCTGCTTCATTAGCTGGCTAGCTCCTCCCCCCTATAAAAGTTTAATTTTGACTTCACTGTCTCATTAACAGGCTTTAGATATTCAATAATGAACATTTATTTTTACACCACATTAAAGGAGATTATTAGTAAAAAACTAAATCATGTCAATAAAAGTTGCTGTGAAATTTGTAGTTTATTCATTTGCCTACATGTTCCTTATCTTTTCCATTGTTACATACACTATATGGCCAATACTATGTGGACACCTGACCATCACACCTATATGAGCTGGTTGGACATCTCATTCCAAAACCATAGCCTTTAATATGGAGTTGCCCCTCCCCCCAGATTCGCGGCTATAGCAGGTGCAACTCTTCTGGGAAGGTTTTCCGTAAGATTTTGAAGCGTGTCTGTGGGATTTTGGCCAATTCAGCCAAAACAACATTTGTGAGGTCAGGCATTGATGTTGGACGAGAAGCTCTGGCTTGTAATTGGCATTCCAATTCATCCCAAAGATTTCCAATAGTGTTGAAGCTTAGGCCTCTGTGCAGGCCACTCAAGTTCCTCCACACCGAACTCCTCACACTATCTTTTCATCTACCTCACTGTGCACAGGGGCACAGTCATGCTGGAACCGGAAAGGGCTTTTCTCAAACTGTTTCCAAAACATTGGAAGTACCAAATTGTCTAATATGTCTGTCATGAGATGCAGGACACATGCAGGACACAGCAAAGATAGTACAACTCTAATTTATTGTAGAGCAAGAAAACACACATCTTGTAGCATTGATTTCACTAAGTAACTGCAACACAGAGAAACAGACCTAAGCCCCGCCCCCAATCTGGTGACGTCACTTCCCACTCTCATCACATCTTCCCCATTTTCAAAGGACGAAGCATACATTTTTTTTTTCATTTGAATATAACAAATAACAAGGTATACAACAACAGTTTTGTATAGTATATAACAAATAACAAGTTACAGAAAATATAAACAACATGAATTACATCCTGACTTGAACATCGGGGTAGACTACCCTAGTCCACAGTGACCATGGGATTATTCCTCCCATACTGCCAGTCACTGTTCTAACTAAAGTTAATCCCGATATCGGGCCGGAAGTTTCACCACTCTTCCGCATGATGTAACTCTACATGAACTGTCCTCTGATACAGAAGAAGGTGATTGAGAGTCTGCTGGAGGCAAGGACATATCCCCGCTGTGATCTTGCTGAGGGGAAGGCACCCCTTTTAAAACAGGGGATCCCACCGGTGGTGATACTGAGGCATCCAGTTCCAAACTCTCAGGTACAGGCTGAAGATGTTTTTGATTACGGCGTGTAACTGTCCCTCCATCAGTAAGGACTACATAACCTTGGTTCTGGAGAGCGTCCAATTACCGTAGCAGGCGTCTTCCATTTCTTCTCATCATCCAGTTTAATTCTGACACTTTGCCCCGCATTCAGCCTCACAGAATGTCTCCTGTCATAGAAGAATCGATAGCCCCTTTTTGCCTCTTCATCCCTCCTAAGAACTTTGTCCCGAGGAATAGAGCTAGTTGGCTGGAAGACACCCACAGAGGGTAAGGTGGTGCGAATCTGGCATCCTAGCATCAGCTGTGCCGGGCTAAACCCTGTGGCTTGAATGGGAGTCGCCCTATAGGACAAGAGGGCCAGGTACGGCTCAGATTGCTTCAAAATGAATTTTGTTGTTTGACCTGTCCTTTCAGCCATTCCATTAGCCTGCAGGTAATGTGGACTTGACGTGGAATGTAAAAAAACAATATTCTCTGCTGAAAGAACTGAACTCTGTTGAAACGAACTGCATTCCGTTATCACTCACCAACTCAATTGGTATGCCCCACCGGGTGAACAAGCTCTTGAGACGAGTGATAATGGCTTGACTTGTGATTTCATTCAAAGGTGCAATTTCAAAATACCTGGAATAATAGTCGATCACAACTAGGAACTTTTCCCCGTGCAGTTCGCACAAATCAGCAGCTATTTTCTGCCACGGGCCAGCAGGCAGCGGAGTAGAAATCAAGGGCTCCCTTCTCTGAGTAGGCCGGTGTTCCCGGCAAAAGGCACATTTAGACACATGACCTGCAATGTCGGAACTGATCCCAGGCCACCATACTGCCGTAGCTGCCCTTTCTCTGCACTTTGTAATGCCTAAGTGGCCATCGTGAATCCTGTTTAACATCTCCTGCCTCATGCTGACAGGAAAAACAATGCAGTCCTGGAACAGCACCAACCCATCCAGCTCCGTGAGCTGTGACCTCTCTGACTTGTAAGAACTTAAAGACATCCAGGCTGCCCGACTCTTGGGCCAACCTTCTTTTATGTACTTTATAACTTTTTGAAGGTCTGTATCTAAATATGTCTCTTTCTTTATTTGTTCTAGTTTCCCTGAAGAAATGGACTTAGATGCCAGAACTGAATCTACATACACTTTCACATCCGATTCCATTGAAGACTCTTCAGCAGCAGCCAGCGGGAGCCTGGACAGTGTATCCGCCACAACCAGTTATTTCCCCGGCATATGCACTGCCTGAACGTTGAACCTGAGGAGCCTCATTAGAAGTCTCTGGCATCTTAGGGGTGTTTTGTCAATATCATAGGAGTTGATTAGAGGGACTAGCGGTTTATGATCAGTCTCCAGACTAAATTTCTCTAAACCCACTAGGTAACGCTGAAAGCGCTCACAGGCCCAAACTGCAGCCAGGCACTCTTTCTCAATTTGGGCGTATTTTGACTCAGCAGCCGTAAGTGTGCGGGAACAGTAGGCGATGGGCTGTAGTTTGTTTTCATTCAGCTGCAGGAGGGTGGCCCATAATCCATAACTGCTCGCATCAGCACTAACCACAGTCTTTTTGGAAGGGTCGTAGAACCCCAACACTGGGGCAGACCCCAGCAGGGACTTGACCTGCATAAAAGATTCTTCTTGTGAAGGTCCCCAGACCCAGGCAACATCTTTCTTTAGCAACTCTGTGATAGGGTGTAGTATTGTGGATAAATCTGGAAGGAATCTGCCCACATAACTTAAAAGGCCCAATATTTGTCTCAGCTCATGTACATCAGAAGGACTTTTCATCTGTTCAATAGCACAAATTTTCTCGGGGTCTGGCTTAATGCCATCCCCATTGATGATATGCTCAAAGTAACATAACTCAGCTTTCCTAAAATGGCATTTCTCTTTCTTTAGCTTCAGCCTGGACTCTCTGATGTATGGGACTGCGTCACCTTTAAGTGATATACGGACTGGGTTGCAATTCAGTAGGCCCAATTCACTAAACATATCTTCTGAGATCTCATTCACTCTGGCTACTAGGCCCAAACCACAGGCTGCTTTTCTGCTCAATAAGTTGTTAACATATTGACCTCTAATCACATGCACCCACATGGTGAATTTCCTTTGCTTGTACACGCAGCTGGCAAAAAAATTCTCCGCACAATCAATGCGGCCACCAGGAATATGGACTTTTGTGTAACGTTTGCCAGCTGGGGCTGTCGAGGCAGTTTTATGAATGCTGCAAGAGACATTACAGTGATGTCTGCTCTTGTGTCAATCTTAAAGGCAACTTTGGCTCCCATTACAGTAAGAGTAACTCTCCAATTATCTTCTGAACCCGGCCGTTCAACAACAGACCCCACAAATGACACTTCTTGACCCTCCTGGTCGCTATCCACCTGCATCTCCTTAATATATTCAATCTTACACACCACTTCAAAATGGCCCATCCTGTTACATTTTTTACATCTTTTGTCTTTAGCAGGGCATATAACACTTTGATCATGGGCACGGTTGCACCATGTGCATCTGGCATACTGCGCCCATCCACTTCTGGACCTATCTGATGCCCTTGGTCTACCTCTCACACTGTGCCTTTCACTAGCAGCTCTCCTGAACTGCTGCACTTCATCCACAATACTTTCAGACCTCAGATCAGCACTTTGCTTTTTCACCAGTTCACTCTGGCGGGCCATCCTAATTATTATTTTTATTATTATACTTTATTTATGAAGCGCCATCATATTCCGCAGCGCTGTCCATGGATACAGTTAATTTAAATAAAACAATATACAACTTCAAGTACACAGGACAAAATTTACAAACACATACAGGAGGAATTGAGGGCCCTATTCCCGTGGGAACTTACAATCTAGAAGGGTAGGGGGTTGAGAAACAGGAGGTGAGGACTGCAAGATTGAGAACGATGTTAATACAGAGTTAGAGGAGGGAAATGTTGTTAGGTAACAGAAATATTATTGAGTCGGGTGGTAGGCTTCTCTGAACTGAACAGAAAAGTCTTCAGAGAGCATTTAAAGGAAGAAAGATTAGGGCAAAGCCTGACAGCACGAGGGAGAGTGTTCTGGAGGGTAGGTGCTGCACGACAGAAGTCCTGCAGTCTAGCATGAGAGGAGGTGATAGTCGCAGATGCAAGGAGCAGGTCATTGTTGGATCTTAGCGGGCGGGTTGGAGTATACTTGTTGATTAGAGAGGATAGGTAGAGGGGAGCGGTGTTGGTGAGTGCTTTGTATACAAGGGTGAGAATATTGAATTTAATTCTGCTGTATATGGGGAGCCAATTAGGGAAACACAGAGAGGTGCAGCAGAAAAAGAGCGACGGGAAAGGTGGATCAGCCTGGCAGAGGCATTTAGGATGGATTGAAGGGGGGAGAGGCGGGAAAGAGGAAGGCCAGTAAGTAGGTTATTGCAGTAGTCAAGTCGGGAAATAACAAGGGAGTGGATTATTTGCTTTGTGGTGTTAGCGCACAGGAAAGGTTGAATCTTGGAAATGTTTGTAGATGGTTGTGGCAGGATGTAGAGAGCGATTGGATATGGAAGGCGAAGGATAGATTTGAGTCAAGTGTAACTCTGAGGCAGCAGACTTGGGGCGATAGGGAAATGGTGAAGCCATCAACAGGGATAGAGAAGTCACAGGTCGGCGTGGAGCTTGAGGGGGGATAAGAAGGAGCTCAGTCTTGGACATGTTAATCTTTAGGTGGTGAGAGGCCATCCAGGAAGAAATACCAGGTAGGCAGTCACTGACATGAGAAAGGACAGAGGGAGAGAGAGCAGGGATGGAGAGGTAGATCTGGGTGTCATCAGCATAGAGGTGATATTTGAAGCCATAACTGTTGATAAGTTTACCCAGCGAAGAAGTATAGATGGAGAAGAGTAGAGGACCCAGAACAGATCCTTGAGGTACTCCAACAGACAGAGGCATTGGAGAGGAGGAGTCGCCGGCAAATGATACAGAAAAAGACCTGTGAGAAAGATAAGAGTGAATCCTAATAGCCCCATCTAATGTTAAATCAGACTCTAACTGTAGCTTCAGTGATACTTCAGCATCTGCAATTCCTATAACTATTCTGTCTCTGATTTGCTCTTCTTTAGCAACACCAAACTCACAGAATTCAGCTAGTTTATACAGACTGCACACAAATTAATCCACAGATTCTCCCACACGGTGAGCTTGTTTGTGAAAACAAGCCCTCTCATGAATTACATTTCTTTTGGGCACAAAGTGGGATCTGAGTTTATACTATAATATAACTATTTCAAAGTCAAATTCTTCCCCTTCTTGGAAAGTAAAGGCATTGAACACTGGCTTCACATCTTTCCCCATAGAGTATAAAAGAGAATTAACTTGTACTTCACCACTTTCCTTGTCCAGCTTGGAAGCAATCCTGAAGCACTGAAATCAAAAGGCTCAGGTGGGGTAAACTTTGACATCGTCATCGATCAGGAAACAGAAGCGCAGGCAAGAACTTCTGACACCATGTCATGAGATGCAGGACACAGCAAAGATGGTACAACTCTATTTTATTGTAGAGCATGGAAACACACATCTGGTAGCATTGATTTCATTAAGTAACTGTGACACAGACAAACGGACCTAAGCCCCGCCCCCAATCTGGTGACATCACTTCCCACTCTCATCACAGTCTTTGTATCCTGTAGCATTAAGATTACCATTCACTGGAACTAAGGGGCCTGGCTCAAACACTAAAAAACAGACCCAGACTATTATCCCTCCTCCACCAAATAGTACAGAAGGCACTCCAGAAAACTTGTTTCAAATGCTTCAGAGTCTAGTGAAGGTATGCTGTATAACTTCAGAGTCTAGTGGAGGTATGCTGTATAACTTCAGAGTCTAGTGGAGGTATACTGTATAACTTCAGAGTCTAGTGGAGGTATGCTGTATAACACTCCAGCCAATGATTGGCATTGCGTGTAATGTGAGTTTTATGTACAGCAGCCACAGAAACCCATTTCATGAAGCTCCTGGAGCACAGTTCTAGTGCTGATGTTGCGTCTAGTGGCAGTTTGGAACTCTGTAGAGATTGATGCAACATACAATAAGCAATTTTTACTCACTACACTATTGAGTCCTTCATGGCTCCGCACTGTTAGTTATCATGGTTTACCACTTCATGGCTGGGCCATTGTTGCTCCTAGATTTCCATTTCACAATAATAGCACTTACTACTCACCGAGGAATGTCAAGAAGGGCAGAAATTTCACAAACTGACTTGTGGCAAAGGTGCCATCCAATGAAAATGCCATATTTAAAGTGATTTAGCACTTCCGTTTGAGCTATTGTACTGCCAATGATTATCTATGGAGATTTCATGGCTATGTGCTGGATTGTATGCACCTGATAGCAATGGGTATGGTGGAAAACCCTGAATTCAATAATTAGTAGAGGTGTCCACATACTTTTAGTCATAGAGGCCTATTTAACAATGGTCTGTCGGACCTGATCCAACATTGCGGATCAGGTCCGACAGACCTCGCTGAATGCGGAGAGCAATACGCTCTCTGTAATCAGCATTGCACCAGCAGCTCTTGTGAGCTGCTGGTGCAACAACGCCCCCTGCAGATTCGCGGCCAATCGGCCTCCAGCAGGGGGTTGTCAATCAACCCGATCATACTCGATCGAGTTGATTTGTGGCAATGTCTGTCCGTCTGATCAGAGCAGGCGGACAGGTTATGGAGCAGCGGTCTTTAGACTGCTGCTTCATAACTGGTGTTTCTGGCGAGTCTGCAGGCTCGCCAGAAACACGAGCCTTCAAGCTCCATATGGAGCTTGATAGATCGGCCCCATAAAGTGTATATATTATAAGAATTTGTTTATTATAACTAGTAAATTTATTTTGTAGTTTAGATATTCACTTAAAATCACCTGACATTATCTATGACTTTTGTTGTATAGTGATATTTTCTTTTGATCTGGTATTGATTGATACAAGTGACATTGTTTATTTAAAGTTTTCCCCCTATTACTTAACATCACTTAATTCTTCCCAATTTTCTTTCGTTCTCTCAAGTTTTCAGTAAGTAATGGGGTCACACTTAAATGACAACCTCCAGTACACACCAGAATCGAATGACATGTAACTTTTAAAATCAAAGTTTATATATTGTATATTAAACTGTTATATTCAATATATATGCACAAAAAAAATTAAACATTTAAATTATGTTTTTTTAACACCACCCTAATTTCTATTCCGAGCACCCATACTTAGCACTCAGCCTACTACCATAGTAGATTATGCAGCCATAGAAGTTAAGGTTAAGCTTCTAAATAGTGGTAAATGCTTAAAAACAACCAAGCACTTACACTAATGTTATGAATAAGTGGAAATAACTATGTGTTGTGAAGATTATACCGAATGCCTCTCAGTGCTGCGATCAGCTCCATTCTACCTATTGTCTTGTTTGCTTTAAAGAACCGATTGTTCTCCTTGTATAGACAGATTCATAACATTGAGAAACAGAGAGTGAAGGCTCAGTGGGCCTTTGTAATACTTGTGTTGACATTATAGTTGGTAAGATAAGGTTTCACATCAGAATCAATGTTTGTTTTTAAAGCATATTAATGTGGGTACAAAATTATCTTGAGCTGTCATTTTAATAAGTAAATAGTCCATTATTCCATGAATTGTTGCCACTTATTCAAAGATAGATTTTTTTAGCAGTGTCATAAAATTTTCTAAAATGTATTATAGAGTTCAGTACTATATTATTTGTATTGCATGTAACTGTAATCTAATAAAACTGAGATAGAGCTACTGATGTGTGTCCCCTTTGAGCATCTCTTTCAAAATACTACCAAGAGAGGTGTTCTACCAAACCTGTCAATCTTGTAATGAACTAAGGACAGAGTGCTCTGCAGTGGGCTGAGGCGAAGTATAATTTTTATGTATACCAGGTCTGTTGCTAGGTTGCAAAGAGAACTGTAGCTTCAGCCAATGGATAAACACAATGACCACTCCCTGAAATCCCTCCTTATGACCAACATTATGATACCCACACTTCCAATTAACCCACACATACACTGTTTTCATCAAGTCTGAAAGTATATTAAATAGTAGTTGAAACATCTATAATATCATCTTTATAAGACAGTTATATATCTGGTGATATATTACCTGCATATCCCATTCTCCACAATAAAAAGTAATCTGGATTTGGTTGTTAGCTTCAATTATACAACTTGGGTACTTTAAAAAGCACAATGTTCCTCTGAGACTGTGCAATGCTAATGGTTTGGCTTACAATAAAAATACTTGTTCTTGTCCCATATATAATTCACTGACCAATACATACACAACATCATTTATCAACTTTCGTGAGTTCATTTAAATCCTAGGATAGGCCAGATTACAAATTGAGTGCTATTAATATTTTGGGTCCATGCTCAGAATATTGCACAATCTGTTATTACAAGTCCATGTTAACAAAATTTGAGAGAATACTAACAGCGCTACTGTTTGCAATTGGAGGCACACGTCTATAGTGACCCTGGGTATTATCCAGATAGAGTAATTTAAGGTATTTTCAAGTATTAATTTGCAATAGGGTTAATATAAATGCAAATACCAAGAGAAAATATTATACACAGCAATTATCGTCAGAAAAATTAATAGAAAACATGGAAATAAAAATTGCTGTTAAAATGTCATACACGTCTCCTAATATAAGCGTGTAGCCACAAACAAAGTTACAATTAGTCCTTTACCGCTCCGTATTTGTACCACAATTGTTCTTTTATAGTTTTTTGGCAGTGGTTCCCAAGGCAAACAAGATACAAAAAAATGATTACAGACCGCACTTGGTTCAGTTCAGGTTGAAGCTGTTTTGCCGATGTCCACAGCGAGTACAAAGAAGGAGCGGGTGTCTCCTTACAGAAACTCCACAGATCTTGCTTGAATCTGATCAGGTGCTGCTGGTGTATCACGGGGCTTCCACTGTGTGCGTCCCGTAGAGGCAAAAACTATGTATAGGAGAAACAAGAAAACAGCGCATCCACGATTCACAGTAGAGTTTATTCAGGAGACACACCTACATATATAAAATTGCACTTACAAGATAATGATGATAAAAATGCCTGTAGCTCAAAATTTAGCTTGATGGTTATAATCCTGAGCAGTCCATACAGAAGTTTCCTCTTTATGCCGACCAGCAGCTTCCAATTCGACCTCCCTGCTCCGGCTTAAATACAGCAACTTATACAAATACAAAAATTTAAAACACAATATTCCTCATATCAGGGAAATATTGAACACCCAACGCGTTTCCTCTGCTCACAGGCAGACTTTCTCAAGGGACATGTATTGTATGACTGATTCTATTCTCAGACCAAACTTAAACTTTCAAATTTTCCCGCACTCATTACCTGTTTGTGGGAGGGTAACTAGTATACCATATTACCCTTAATACATAGGCACTAGTACCACAAACAGTCACAGAGATGTGCATTCTATGTCTTCACCTATTCCCTAACATAAATAAAAGAGAGAATCACCAGTATGTAAAATATTTTGAAATTATAAAACCTATTACTAAACCTATTAAAAGTACTTTTTTTAAAAAACTAACTTAATCTCACTTATGGTATTTGACCCCCATTTCATATTGCACTTAATTCATACATTTATGCTTCATGAAAATATAAACTTAATAGTCGTAGCAGATGGTAAAAAATAATAATGGAAAAATTAATGTAAGATAAAAGAACCTAATAAAAGATTATACACACTTCCGTATACTTCTCTATTATTGCACCTATTTATGAACATTTGAGAAGTATTTATTTAATTCATGATGCCCTAATTCATAAATGCCTGCAAATCAATATCAATATTCAGGCCTTTTGGTTCCAGGCAATCTAGGCGATGTATCCATTTTGTCTCACATTTCCTAAGTAATAGTAACCTTCTATTTGGACATGGTCCTGGTTTTATCTGCTCTAATACTCTTATAGACAAGTCTTTGTGATTACTGTTATGCACATTATTAAAGTGACTGGATACACTATGCTTGTCAAATCCTGCCTTTATATTTTCAATATGTTCGTACCATCTTCTTTTTATGGTTCTTTTCGTACGCCCTACATATATTTTCCCACATTTACATAGGAGTTGATAAACCACATACGTGGATTGGCATGTTGTTCTACAATTAATGTTGAACTTTTTACTATTATCATAGTTGTTAACCTCTGTTCCTTTAATAATATTGTCACACATACTGCAATTTTTTCTGCCACATCTATATGTGCCTGCTTTCAATTGTAGCCAATTAGATAGAGTTGTGGGCCCATTTGTATTTATATTCCTTCCTTTTATATTTTTCAATTTTGAAGGAGCTATCAGGCTTTTTAGATTTCTATTCTTTTTGAATATTACGTGTGGATTGTTCCCTATGTGATTTCTTAGAATAGGGTCACCTGTTAGTATTCCCCAATGCTTTTTTAGTATATTCTTAGCCATTTTTGATCCTTCGTTATATGTTGTAATAAACTTCACTTGTGTATTAATATCTTCTTTCTGTTTATGAACTGAGCTTATGACACCCTGTTCCCTTGGAATTACTAAACATTTTTCTTTTCCTCTTTCTACCAGTTCTTTATTATAACCTTTTTGGATTAGTTTATCCTCTAAAATTTTGGCTTCTTTTAAATAGTCCTCGTCATATGTGCAGTTACGTCTTATACGTCTGAACTGTCCATATGGAATATTGTCCTTCCAGCTTTTGAGATGCCCGCTTTTGGCGTTTAGGAAGCCATTTCTATCTGTCAGTTTCCTGAAATTTTTTGTCGCTACTTTATTATCTTTAATGAAAAAAGTGACATCTAAAAAATCAATAGATTCTTTGTTACTATTGTTTGTAAAATTCAGATTACATTGGTTATTATTCATAAATTTTAAGAACTCTATTGATTCCTCACTGGTTCCTTGCCATATCATTATTATATCATCTATATATCTATAGAAACGGTAAATGTTCTTTTTAAAGGGATTATTGTTCCAGATATATAGGTGTTCATAGTGTGCCATATATATATTTGCATATGAGGGGGCCATGGTAGTACCCATGGCCGTACCCCGAATTTGTTTATAGAAATTTCCCTCAAATTGGAAATAGTTGTACTGTAATACAAATTTCATGGCCTCTGTTAAAAATTCCATATGGATATCAGGGATGTTCCAACCCTCACACATGTGTCTAAAGGCCGATATCCCTAAATCATGTGGGATGTTTGTGTAGAGGGCAGAAACATCACATGATATCCATATGTAGTCAGACCTCCATTCCATTCCTTCTAATTTCTGAATTATATCAGATGTGTCTTTGATATATGATTTGATCGTTTTGACTATTGGCTGTAAATACCAGTCTATATATACTGACAAATTACTACTTATAGAGTCTATTCCAGAAATTATAGGCCTCCCTGGGGGCCTATTTCGATCTTTGTGGATTTTTGGTATATGGTAGAAGGTTGGGATCTTTGGGCAGCAATTATAAATAAATCCAAATTCATCACTATTTATTATTTCATTTTCTTTGGCCTTTATCAATTTGTTTCTCAGTATTGTATTGTACTCCATAGTGGGATCCCCTTCTAATTTTTGATACGTAGATATATCATTCAATAGCCTATCTGCCTCATCAATGTAGTCTTGCCTGTTTAGAACGACAATTCCCCCCCCCTTGTCAGCCTGCCTGATCACCACATTAGTGTCACTCATCAGGTCCTTCAAAGCCTTCCTTTCTTGGATAGTGATGTTATCATTAAATTTATGTACAAAATGTTTGGCTTTTTTGTCAAATGCTTCATTAAAGTCCCTAGTTACAAGGTCATTAAACACTCGAATATGTTCACCTTGAGCATGTATGGGATTAAATGTTGATCTACGTTTCAGATTACTATGTTGTATACTGGGTTCTTCCTCATAAGTACTCAAATTTAACAGTTGATCTTCTATATCAGGCTGATCTATTATACATTGGTCTCTTTCTAGAGCCTTCAGAATTGATAGTGATTTAATATCATTAGAATCTAAGATTGACCGATTTCTTGTATATTCATCTTTTAAATAATACCTTTTGAGCGTCATTTTTCGAACAAATTTTTGCAGGTCTATATACATTTCAAACTTGTTGGGGGGATGTTTGGGAGCAAATTTTAATCCTTTTCCTAATATTTTGATCTCATTGTCATTTAATTTTTTACTAGATAGATTAAAAATATCCTGTTTAGCTCTCTCTAGTTCATTCTTGCATTTTTTCTGTCTCTGTACCACTGCCCCTCCTCTACATCCTCTCTTGGTTCCCTTCCTCTTTTCATTGGCTCTCTCCTTATTTCTCTGTCCTGTCTCCAATTCCCCTGATTGTACCATTGGGGTTCTAGGGGGGGGGCCCAATTCTGTCTCTCCCTGGCTAAAAAAGATGATGATGATGATGGTAGACGGGGACCTCTATTTTGGTGTGTGGGATAGTAATCCCTTGGTGTATCACCTTTTGGTTTTGCACCTTCTGTAGTCCATCTATTGATTTCTAATTCATCATTGTTTCTGAACACTTCAAATCTATTTTGTCTTTCCTTATCATACATGCCACTATTTACATTACTCCTATTATGGTTCTCTTTCTTAGGATGATCATTATATACATTACTGCCATTAGGTTTATACATATGTTTATTTTTATTACCTACTAATTCCCACGTATTCTCCTTATTTACTGATATTTTATTATCTGCTTTTCTATTTTGTTCTAGAGACAATTTTTCTACTGAATCATTTTTGGCTACGATCTTATTTGGTTCTATTATGCTTCTAATTTTGTTCCCTCCTTTCTTTTTATTTTTTAGAGGAAATAAATCCTCTTTCTTATAGTCCTCTATGTCTCTCTTTAGTTTTTGTGCTTTTTTGCCCCTTATTTCCAAGTTAAATGCATTTGTTCTAGCTATTATGTTCTTATGTAATGTACGAACTTTTTCTTCATTTAACTGTGATGTAATCTTATTCTCTAATTTATCAATTTCAGTTTTTAAGTTTTTTACTCTCATTTCCCTATATTTAATCAAAAGCTTGATTAATTTCATGGAGCACTCATGTAGAATACTATCCCACTCTGAGGAGAATTCAACATCATCAAGATTGAAAGCAGGATACTTAAATATTCTCAGCCCTCTTGGAATGATATTATGAAGTACGTAGTTATCCAAAAGGGTTAAGTCCTGCCACTCTTTTACGTCACTAATCAGCAATTTTTCCAGAGTTCTCAATAGTGATGTAACGTCTTCTATACTATGTTGGGTAGTCTCTATTTCTCCTAATAGGTCATGTGACCTTACTCTGTAATTTAATGTTTCAGTTTGGGATGTTACGTTCTTATCTATATCATCGTAGGAGGTTTCCCTATTGCTTATTTGTCTATCTGAATCTTTATCAATTGCTATCTGCATTTCATTGCATGTATCAACCGGTGTTCCCTGACTGGCCTCAGCGTGTGTCTCCAAGCTCATAGTGCAGCTGTACAACCACAGGAATGTGAGGAAACAAAATTTGAGAGAATACTAACAGCGCTACTGTTTGCAATTGGAGGCACACGTCTATAGTGACCCTGGGTATTATCCAGATAGAGTAATTTAAGGTATTTTCAAGTATTAATTTGCAATAGGGTTAATATAAATGCAAATACCAAGAGAAAATATTATACACAGCAATTATCGTCAGAAAAATTAATAGAAAACATGGAAATAAAAATTGCTGTTAAAATGTCATACACGTCTCCTAATATAAGCGTGTAGCCACAAACAAAGTTACAATTAGTCCTTTACCGCTCCGTATTTGTACCACAATTGTTCTTTTATAGTTTTTTGGCAGTGGTTCCCAAGGCAAACAAGATACAAAAAAATGATTACAGACCGCACTTGGTTCAGTTCAGGTTGAAGCTGTTTTGCCGATGTCCACAGCGAGTACAAAGAAGGAGCGGGTGTCTCCTTACAGAAACTCCACAGATCTTGCTTGAATCTGATCAGGTGCTGCTGGTGTATCACGGGGCTTCCACTGTGTGCGTCCCGTAGAGGCAAAAACTATGTATAGGAGAAACAAGAAAACAGCGCATCCACGATTCACAGTAGAGTTTATTCAGGAGACACACCTACATATATAAAATTGCACTTACAAGATAATGATGATAAAAATGCCTGTAGCTCAAAATTTAGCTTGATGGTTATAATCCTGAGCAGTCCATACAGAAGTTTCCTCTTTATGCCGACCAGCAGCTTCCAATTCGACCTCCCTGCTCCGGCTTAAATACAGCAACTTATACAAATACAAAAATTTAAAACACAATATTCCTCATATCAGGGAAATATTGAACACCCAACGCGTTTCCTCTGCTCACAGGCAGACTTTCTCAAGGGACATGTATTGTATGACTGATTCTATTCTCAGACCAAACTTAAACTTTCAAATTTTCCCGCACTCATTACCTGTTTGTGGGAGGGTAACTAGTATACCATATTACCCTTAATACATAGGCACTAGTACCACAAACAGTCACAGAGATGTGCATTCTATGTCTTCACCTATTCCCTAACATAAATAAAAGAGAGAATCACCAGTATGTAAAATATTTTGAAATTATAAAACCTATTACTAAACCTATTAAAAGTACTTTTTTTAAAAAACTAACTTAATCTCACTTATGGTATTTGACCCCCATTTCATATTGCACTTAATTCATACATTTATGCTTCATGAAAATATAAACTTAATAGTCGTAGCAGATGGTAAAAAATAATAATGGAAAAATTAATGTAAGATAAAAGAACCTAATAAAAGATTATACACACTTCCGTATACTTCTCTATTATTGCACCTATTTATGAACATTTGAGAAGTATTTATTTAATTCATGATGCCCTAATTCATAAATGCCTGCAAATCAATATCAATATTCAGGCCTTTTGGTTCCAGGCAATCTAGGCGATGTATCCATTTTGTCTCACATTTCCTAAGTAATAGTAACCTTCTATTTGGACATGGTCCTGGTTTTATCTGCTCTAATACTCTTATAGACAAGTCTTTGTGATTACTGTTATGCACATTATTAAAGTGACTGGATACACTATGCTTGTCAAATCCTGCCTTTATATTTTCAATATGTTCGTACCATCTTCTTTTTATGGTTCTTTTCGTACGCCCTACATATATTTTCCCACATTTACATAGGAGTTGATAAACCACATACGTGGATTGGCATGTTGTTCTACAATTAATGTTGAACTTTTTACTATTATCATAGTTGTTAACCTCTGTTCCTTTAATAATATTGTCACACATACTGCAATTTTTTCTGCCACATCTATATGTGCCTGCTTTCAATTGTAGCCAATTAGATAGAGTTGTGGGCCCATTTGTATTTATATTCCTTCCTTTTATATTTTTCAATTTTGAAGGAGCTATCAGGCTTTTTAGATTTCTATTCTTTTTGAATATTACGTGTGGATTGTTCCCTATGTGATTTCTTAGAATAGGGTCACCTGTTAGTATTCCCCAATGCTTTTTTAGTATATTCTTAGCCATTTTTGATCCTTCGTTATATGTTGTAATAAACTTCACTTGTGTATTAATATCTTCTTTCTGTTTATGAACTGAGCTTATGACACCCTGTTCCCTTGGAATTACTAAACATTTTTCTTTTCCTCTTTCTACCAGTTCTTTATTATAACCTTTTTGGATTAGTTTATCCTCTAAAATTTTGGCTTCTTTTAAATAGTCCTCGTCATATGTGCAGTTACGTCTTATACGTCTGAACTGTCCATATGGAATATTGTCCTTCCAGCTTTTGAGATGCCCGCTTTTGGCGTTTAGGAAGCCATTTCTATCTGTCAGTTTCCTGAAATTTTTTGTCGCTACTTTATTATCTTTAATGAAAAAAGTGACATCTAAAAAATCAATAGATTCTTTGTTACTATTGTTTGTAAAATTCAGATTACATTGGTTATTATTCATAAATTTTAAGAACTCTATTGATTCCTCACTGGTTCCTTGCCATATCATTATTATATCATCTATATATCTATAGAAACGGTAAATGTTCTTTTTAAAGGGATTATTGTTCCAGATATATAGGTGTTCATAGTGTGCCATATATATATTTGCATATGAGGGGGCCATGGTAGTACCCATGGCCGTACCCCGAATTTGTTTATAGAAATTTCCCTCAAATTGGAAATAGTTGTACTGTAATACAAATTTCATGGCCTCTGTTAAAAATTCCATATGGATATCAGGGATGTTCCAACCCTCACACATGTGTCTAAAGGCCGATATCCCTAAATCATGTGGGATGTTTGTGTAGAGGGCAGAAACATCACATGATATCCATATGTAGTCAGACCTCCATTCCATTCCTTCTAATTTCTGAATTATATCAGATGTGTCTTTGATATATGATTTGATCGTTTTGACTATTGGCTGTAAATACCAGTCTATATATACTGACAAATTACTACTTATAGAGTCTATTCCAGAAATTATAGGCCTCCCTGGGGGCCTATTTCGATCTTTGTGGATTTTTGGTATATGGTAGAAGGTTGGGATCTTTGGGCAGCAATTATAAATAAATCCAAATTCATCACTAGTCCATGTTAAAAATGAATTACTAAAGAATGTTTAGAAAGGCTGACATCTCTTCAGTGTGCCCTATATTTTCAATAGATAGCATGGCCGCGCCAAACATTGCTCATATTACAAATTGTGAGTTGTGTGTTGTGTTCAAATGCAACACATAACAGCACTAAAAAAATTAGCATGACTTGAGAGCTGAAGTAAAGTTTTAGGATAGGGCTAGTATAGAAGTTTAATAAAACACATTATATATATACAGTTGTGCTCATAAGTTTACATACCCTGGCAGAATTTATGATTTCTTGGCCATTTATCAGAGAATATGAATGATACCACAAAAACGTTTCTTTCACTCATGGTTAGTTTTGGACTGAAGCCATTTATTATCAATCAACTGTGTTTACTCTTTTTAAATCATAATGACAACAGAAACTACCCAAATGACCCTGATCAAAAGTTTACATACCCTGGTGATTTTGGCCTGATAACATGCACACAAGTTGACACAAAGGGGTTTGAATGGCTATTAAAGGTAACCATCCTCACCTGTGATCTGTTTGCTTGTAATTAGTGTGTGTGCATAAAATGTCAATGAGTTTCTGGCCTCCTGACAGACCCTTGCATCTTTCATCCAGTGCTGCACTGATGTTTCTGGATTCTGAGTCATGGGGAAAGAAAAAGAATTGTCAAAGGATCTGTGGAAAAAAGGTAGTTGAACTGTATAAAACAGGAAAGAGATATAAAAAGATATCCAAGGAATTGAGAATGCAAATCAGCAGTGTTCAAACTCTAATCAAGAAGTTTAAAATGAGGTGTTCTGTTTGATAACATACCGCATTCATCTTGCCATCAATTCTGACCAAATTTCCTGTGCCTTTGTAGCTCACTCATCCCCAAAACATCAGTGATCCACCTCCGTGTTTCACAGTAGGAATGGTGTACCATTCATCATAGGCCTTGTTGACTCCTCTCCAAATGTAGCGTTTATGGTTATGGCCAAAAAGCTCAATTTTGGTCTCATCACTCCAAATAACTTTGTGCCAGAAGGTTTGAGGCTTGTCTCTGTGCTGTTTGGCGTATTGTAAGCGAGATACTTTGTGGCATTTGCGTAGTAATGACTTTCTTCTGGCGACTCGACCATGCAGCCCATCTTTCTTCATGTGTCTCCTTATTGTGCATCTTGAAACAGCCACACCACATGTCCTGTATTTCACCTGAAGTTATTTGTGGGTTTGTCTTTGCATCCCAAACAATTTTCCTGGCAGTTGTGGCTGAAATTTTAGTAGGTCTACCTGGCCGTGGTTTGGTTTCAACAGAACCCCTCATTTTCCACTTCTTTATTAGAGTTTGAACACTGCTGATTTGCATTCTCAGTTCCTTGGATATCTTTTTATATCCCTTTCCTGTTTTATACAGTGCAACTACCTTTTCCCAGAGATCCTTTGACAATTCTTTTGCTTTCCCCATGACTCAGAATCTAGAATTGTCAGTGCAGCACTGGATGAAAGATGCAAGGGTCTGTCAGGTGTCCAGAAACTCATTGACCTTTTATACACACACACTAATTACAAGAAAACAGATCACAGGTGAAGATGGTTACATCTAATAGTCATTCAAACTCCTTTGTGTCACCTTGTGTGCATGTTATCAGGCCAAAATTACCAGGGTATGTAAACTTTTGATCAGGGTCATTTGCGTAGTTTCTGTTGTCATTATGATTTAAAAAGAGTAAACACAGTTGATTGATAATAAATGGCTTCAGCCAAACACTAACCATGAGTGAAAGAAAACTTTTTGTGTTATCATTCATATACTCGTATATTCGTATGTAACCTTATATAATATATATACTAGCTGTTGCCCGCAGCTTCGTTCATGTGGATTTTGTAATTTGTAAAAAATACAGAAAAACACGACCCTCACGTGTGTGCCCATTCGGGTTGTACACTCGCTGACTTTGTGAGTTTTCGTTAATTCTCTGTGTTTCTCGTACATGGGCACCAATCAGCTAAATTGTGGACGGAGAGTCCATCCGGCACATCTAAAATATGTTATTATTATTTTGTTTACAATTACTTTAATATTAAATTGTAACTAAATATTATGACTTAACTGTCAGATGTGAAAAATAGAGTATACATTTTTTTAGTGATATCCATATCTTGAGAACTACTGACGTTAGGAGCAAGGAATTTGGCATGTAAACTTACTTTATAATAAAGATTTAAAATTATCCTCCCTTTCACTTCCCTTAAGTGGATTTTTGGGAAATAGTAAAACATGTGTTTCTTTATTTTTAAAGGAGAATGTAAATACCAATTTTCACATCTTCGATTTTTGAAATTTAGGTATCTTCATAAATCACCCCCCCCATTTTCAACCCCTTTAAGTAGATTTTGGGAAATGGTAAAACACTTGTTTATTTTTTAGGAAGACTCTAAATACCAATTTTCACATCTGTAACATCTTCGTTTTTTTGAGATATAAAGTAGGTACCCTCATAAAACATTCACCCCCCTTTTCACCCCCATAGGGACATAATTTCCAAAAATCCTTCCTTAGTGGGTGCCTACGTCATAAAAACAACGTACCTTCCAAATTTCACTTTCCTAGGTTAAACGGTATGAGCTGGGCGTTGATGAGTCAGTCAGTCAGGACTTCTTCTTTTATATATATATATATATATATATATATATATATATATATATATATATATATATATATATATATATATATATATATATATATCAAGGCTACTCTCAGAAGGAAATCAGCAAACAAACTAGATACTCTAGATGTAATATTTTGAAATTTGAAGAATCAGGAGAGGTCAAGGACAAAATGACTGGAAGGCCAAGAAAACTTTCAAAATCTGATGAGAAGTTTCTCAAAGTTTCTTCTTTGAGAGACCTAAAGAAGTCCAGGAAGAACCTAGCTCAACACCTGGCAGCTTCATCTGAATGCCAAGTTGATTCTTCTACAGTCCGAAGAAACTTGATCAGGAATGGTCTTTGTAGAATGGTAGCAGCCAAGAAACCACTTTTTCGGAAGGGGAACAGGGTGAAAAGGCTAAGATATACTAAAGCTCACAAAGATTGGAATGAAGATCAGTGGAAAAGAGTGTTATGGAGTGACGAATCCAAGTTTGAAATTTTGGGTTCAATCATCGACAATATGTGAGAAGAAGAGTTGGAAAGAGATGGAAGAATGAGTGCTTGTGGCCTTCAGTGAAACATGGGGGAGGGTCTGTCCTGCTTTTGGACTGCATTTCTGCCATTGGTATTGGAGATATTGTCCGAATTGATGGCATCATGAATGCTGAAAAGTACAGACAGGTTTTAATTCATCATGCCATTCCTTCTGAAAAGCGCCTGATTGGGAATAGTTTTATTTTTTAGCATGATAACAATCCAAAGAACACTGCTAAGCCAGAGAAGTGTTTAAAGGGATATGAAACCTAAATATTTTCTTTCTTGATTCAGACAGAGCAATTTTAAACAACTTAACTATTTAGAAAGAAGTGTATACTGCTGCAGATGTCCGACAGGAGTGAAAGGAAAATGGTCTGAGCCAAATAGAGGTAGCATGGATCGGGCTTAATTGAAGCGGAGGACGGACCGCACATCCATAGACAAAAATGAAGGAAAGCCGATACCGAGCAACATAGTAAGAAAAAAAAACTTTATTCCAAAAATAAAATAACACATATACCAAAATAAGGAAAGCTCCGCCATCTACGGCCGAGCTCTCCTTATTTTGGTATGTGTGTCATTTTATTTTTGGAATAAAGTTTCTTACTATGTTGCTCAGTAGCGGCTTTCCTTCATTTTTAACTTAACACTTTACTTCTATTATTTCATTTGCTTCCTTCTCTTGTTATCCTTTGCTGAAAGGTTTATCTAGGTAAGCTCAGGAGCAGTAAAGAACCTAGGTTGTAGCTGCTGATTGGTGGCTGCATATATATATATATATATAATCGATATATATATATATATATATATATATATATATATACCGATTGTCATTGACTCACCCATGTGTTCATTTAGAAACCAGTAGTGCATTACTGCTCCTTCAACAAAGCATACCAAGAGAATGAAATACATTTGATTATAGAAGTAAACTTGAAAGTTGTATGTTCTACCTAAATCACGAAAGAACATTTTTGGGTTTCAGGTCCCTTTAAAGAAGCCTGGTATAATATACCAGAAGATTACTTCAGAAAACTTCAGGACAGTCTCCCTAAAAGAGTTTTATATTTTGTGTACATATTTCTTGTATTTTCAGTTTGCATCTTAATAAAGAGACCAAAAATAAATATGAATCGTCAGTAAACCTTTGCTAAAACAACAAATCTAATGACTAAAGACTTTTTCACAGTACTGTGTATATATACACAAACACATATATTACATGTAAAACAATAGATTTATTATTGAAATAAATGTATAAAGGTATATGACAAGGTTTGACTGGGAAGAGTTCAAAAGTTGTTTGTATATATGTGAATTTACGTGTATGTAATGTGTACATCTGTGCAAATATATATACATATACAGTTGGTTTGTTTGAAAGTATGCATTGTGTGGGTGCTGGTTTAGGGTCCCAAGAAGGGGGAGACCTTGACTTGGTCCCGGACTTGATCCTTTGGCGCTAAATGTAACTGACTTCCCCAAGTTTTGCTTTTAAACATTACTGTGAATCTGCTGGCGAGTGCCAGCTTTTCTGTGTGTTGTGTTGATAATGTTTGTAATGCTTCCCTGTGGGCCTGTCACCCAGGCTGCCTGGGTTGCTGGGAACTATGTAGCTGTCTGTCAGTGTTCAGGGCTGTGGAGTTTACAGTGGCTAAGGATGTGTACCCAGTCCAGTCTGTGAGTGTGGTGCATTCCTGTGGTTTGAATTTACATATATATATATAGCAATAGAGTACTCCCAGCACTGTTTCTTTTTAGGAAAACATCCTTTATTAAAGTATCAGAGTAAAACAACAGCTACGTTTCGGGCCTACATGCATGAATATGGGCTATGTAGGCCCGAAACGTAGCTGTTGTTTTACTATGATACTTTAATAAAGGATGATTTCCTAAAATGAAACAGTGCTGGGAGTATTCTATTGCTCTATCTATACTTTTGGGGACTGCAGGACCCTTTTTCTCCCATGCACTTCATACAGCTGGATTGAATTTGATGATATTGTGCTGTACCTATACTCATTTGTGATTAAATATATATTTATAAAATATAAGATCCACCACACCGGCTCAAGAACATACCAAAATTAATAACATTTAGTTGGAGGACCTGGAATAGCCAAAAATATGTATGTATCCCAGGGTGTATGTATGTCCGCCCGCACATCGATAAATGCTGACAGCATACGCTGTCGGCAATTATCATTGCACTAGCAGTTCTGGTGAACTGCTGGTGCAATGCCACCCCCGGCAGATTCGCGGCCATTCGGCCGCTAGCAGGGGGTGTCAATCAGCCCGATCGTACATGATCAGGCGGATTGCTATAAGCCGCCTCAGAGGCGGCATATGAGTTAAGGAACAGCAGTCTTAAGACCGCTGCTTCTTAACTCCTGTTTCCGGCGAGCCTGAAGGCAGAAACAAGGGGAACAGGGGCAATTCGGCCCTTGTTAAATAGACCCCTAGATCTGTCAGAGACTGCTCTATGGTTATATGGCTATATTTTGATATCGATATTGTCTTTATTTTATTTCATTTTATATCTCAGCTACATAGGCATTTATTTACTTGGGTCCCCATTCGCCGTGGCCATAGGTGTGTTTTTTAACATATATTTAAGAAGTGTTATACACGTTTTATATGTAAGTATTTTTTAGATATGAGTAAGCAATACAATTTGTAATTTTTTAAATTTAATGCGTTAATTTTTCTTGATTTGTGCAGATTCAGATCATCCATTGCATGCCATTTTCTGTGTTTAACTTAGTTATTGTATGGAGAGTGCTAGCTAGGGCATCCTTGTATTCTTTTTCTAGTCTTTTCTTCTTTTTTTCTAAAAATTCTTTCTTTTTTGAATTTGTTATATATATATATATATATATATATATATATATATATATATATATATATATATATATATATATATATATATATATATATATATATTCACACACACACATATATAGATATATATATATACACACACACACAAATACATTTAAAGCCCTTCCCAGTCAAACACCTTGTCATATAGCATATCCCTTTAACCCCTTAACGACACACGTCGTACAAGGTACGTCATACACAAACTGGTCGTTAAAGACCAACAATGTAACCTGTACGTCGTTAGGGGTTTAAAGCATCTGGAAGCGATCCTGATCGCTTAAACCCGCTTTCAAGGTATTGCTGGGATGCCTCAATATTAAGGCATCACTGAAATACCTTTTTTGGCACAACGATGCAGAGAGGGTCACTTTGTGGTCCTCTCTGCATCAGCCAGCGATGGTGCCGATCGTGGTGGATAGGAACAACTGCAGGGAGGCGGGTGGGCGGCCCATCGCTGGACTAGTTCCGACCACTGTTCCGGGAAGGTGGGCAGGAGCTCGTGAGGGGGTGGGGAGCGCGCGCATGAACAACCGATCGATCTATGCAAGAGGGAGAGGGAGGAGGGAGAATCGAGAGGGGAAATATTGTTTGGAATGGGATCTGGGAGGGGGAGGAGGGTAGGATATTGAGGAGGGGGCTTCTACACTATGGAAAAATGGGGTAAAAAATAAAAAAAAAGCAAATTTGTTAAGAAATTGGGTACTGGCAGGCAACTGCCAGTACCTAAAATGGCCACAAATAGGAAGAGGGGGGAGGTTAAGAGAGCTGTTTGGGGGGGATCATGGAGGTTGGGGGTTAGGGGGGAACCTACTCTGCAGAAACTATTTATTTATTTTAACAAAATGCTTACTTTCTGTCAGTACTTAAGATGGCGGTGACAATTGTGGGATGGGGAAGGGAATAGTGCTGTTTGTAAGGGGTCAGGGAGGGATAAGGGGGTGGGATGTGTCAGGTATATATATATATATATATATACATGTGAAGGGTTATTCAGGGATTCCCAACAGATATCAGTGTTACAATGTAACAATTGCTAATTTTAAAAAACAAATGGTTTGGAAATAGCAAAGTGCTACTTGTATTTATTGCCCTATGACTTGCAAAGAAAGCAAAGAACAGGTAAACATTGGGTATTATTAAACTCAGGACAAAATTTAGAAACTATTTAGCATGGTTGGTTTTTGGTGGTTGTAGATGTGTAACAGATTTTTGGGGTCAAAGTTAGAAAAAGTGTGTTTTTTTTCAATTATTTTCATCATATTTTATAATTTTGTGTGGGTACAGTAAATGAGTAAGAGGAAAATTACAGCTAAACACAAACACCGCAGAAATTTAAAAATAGCCCTGGTCCTTAAAGGGACAGTCTAGTCCAAAATAAACTTTCACGATTCAGATAGAGAATGTAATTTTAAACAATTTTCTAATTTACATTTATCACCAATTTTGCTTTGTTTTCTTGGTATTCTTAGTTGAAAGCTAAACCTAGGAGATTAATTTGCTACTTTCTAAGCCCTTGAAGGCCGCCTCTTCTCTCAGGGAATTTTGACAGTTTTTCACCACTAGAGGGTGTTAGTTCACGTTTGTCATATAGATAACACTGTGCTCACGCACGTGGAGTTCCAGTGAGCAAGCTCTGATTGGCTAAAATGGATGTCTGTCAAAAGAACTGAAATAAGGGGGCAGTTTGCAGAGGCTTAGATACAAGGTAATCACAGAGGTAAAAAGTGTATTTATATAACTGTGTTGGTTGTGCAAAACTAGGGAATGGGTAATAAAGGGATTATCTATCTTTTCAAACAATAAAAATTCTGGTGTAGACTGTCCCTTTAAGTGTAAGAAACTGAAAAATGGTCTTGTCTTTAAAGGGTGTAAATACTGGTTTTCAAACCTGTCCTCAGGCCTCCCTAACAGGCCACATTTTGAGGATATCTGAACTGGAGCACAGGTGAAATAAAAAGATGGATTAGTAAATTTACGGCTAGATTACGAGTTTTGCGGTAAGAGCGGCTCGGTACTAACTTGCAAGTTATTTCCACCACTCACCTCCCTATAGCACCGCTACCCGGCGTTAGCAGGCAATATGTGAGTGTTGAGCAAAATTGAGCTACATACCGCACCCAAATACCAGCGCTGCTTTGAGCTGGTTTTACGTGCTCGTGTATGATTTCCCCAGCCGGCTAAAAAAAAGCCTAACACCTGCAATAAAGGAGCGTAAAACTCCGTAACGCAGCCCCATTCATTCCTATGGGGAAAGAAAAGTTATGTTTAAACCTAACACCCTAACATAAACCCCGAGTCTAAACACCTCTAATCTGATGCCCCCGACATCGCAGACACCTACATTTCACTTATTAACCCCTAATCTGCCATCCTCAATGTCGCCACCACCCACCTACACTTATTAACCCCTAATCTGCTGCCCCCAATATCGCCGCCACCCACCTAAACTTATTAACCCCTAATCTGCTGCCTCCAATGTCGTTGCCACCTACATAAATATAATAACCCCTAATCTGCCGCCCCCAACGTCGCTGCCACTATACTAAAGTTATAAACCCCTAAACCTAACCCTAAGTCTAACCCTAACCCTAACACCCCTAACTTTAATATAATTAAAATAAATCTAAATAAAATTCCTATCATTAACTAAATAATTCCTATTTAAAACTAAATACTTACCTGTAAAATAAACCCTAAGCTAGCTACAATATAACTAATAGTTACATTGTATCTATCTTAGGTTTTATTTTTATTTCACAGGAAAGTTTGTATTTATTTTAACTAGGTAGACTAGTTAGTAAATAGTATTAACTATTTACGAACTACCTAGCTAAAATAAATACAAATTTACCTGTAAAATAAAACCTAACCTGAGTTACACTAACACCTAACCTTACACTACAATTAAATAAATTACATTAATTAAATACAATTAACTAAATTATATTAAAAAAAACACACTAAATTACACAAAATAAAAAAGAAATGATCAAATATTTATACTAATTACACCTAAGGGATAAGGACTTCTTGCCCCTTGGATGAAGACTTCTGCCGCTTCGTTGAGGATGGATGTCCGGTCTTCAAAAACTGTAAGTGGATCTTCGGGGGTTAGTGTTAGATTTTATTAAGGGTTTATTGGGTGGGTTTTATTTTTAGATTAGGGGTTTGGGCGGAAAAAGAGCTAAATGCCCTTTTAAGGGCAATGCCCATCCAAATACCCTTTTCAGGGCAATGGGGAGCTTAGGTTTTTTAGATAGGATTTTATTTGGGGGGTTTGGTTGTGTGGGTGGTGGGTTTTACTGTTGGGGGTTGTTTGTATTTTTTTTACAGGTAAAAGAGCTGATTTATTTGGGGCAATGCCCCGCAAAAGGCCCTTTTAAGGGCCATTGGCAGTTTGGTTTAGGCTAGCGTTTTTATAATTTGGGGGGCTTTTTTATTTTGATAGGGCTATTAGATTAGGTGTAATTAGTTTAAATATTTGATCATTTCTTTTTTATTTTGTGTAATTTAGTGTTTGTTTTTTGTAATTTAGTTAATTGTATTTAATTGTAATTTATTTAATTGTAGTGTAAGGTTAGGTGTTAGTGTAAGACAGGTTAGGTTTTATTTTACAAGTACATTTGTATTTATTTTAGCTATGTAGTTAGTAAATAGTTAATAACTATTTACTAACTAGTCTACCTAGTTAAAATAAATACAAACTTGCCTGTGAAATAAAAATAAAACCTAAGATAGCTACAATGTAACTATTAGTTATATTGTAGCTAGTTTAGGCTTTATTTTACAGGTAAGTATTTAGTTTTAAATAGGAATTATTAAGTTAATGATATTAATTTTTATTTAGATTGATTTTAATTATATTAAAGTTAGGGGTGTTAGGGTTAGGTTTAGGGGTTAATAACTTTAGTATAGTGGTGGCGATTTTAGGGACAGCAGATTAAGGGTTAATAACAGTAATGTAGGTTGCGGTGATGTTAGGGACAGCAGATTAGGGGTTAATAATATTTAACTAGTGTTTACGATGCAGAAGTGCGGTGGTTTAGGGGTTAATATGTTTATTATAGTGGCAGCGATATGTCCGGAGTGGCAGATTAGGGGTTAATAATTTTATTTTAGTGTTTGCAATGCGGGAGGGCCTCTGTTTAGGGGTTAATAGGTAGTTTATGGGTGTTAGTGTACTTTTTAGCACTTTAGTTATGAGTTTTATGTTACGGCGTTGTAGCATAAAACCCATAACTACTGACTTTCAGTTTATGGTATGGATCTTGACGATATTGGCTGTACCGCTCACTTTTTGGCCTCCCAGGCAAACTCGTAATACCGGCGCAAAGGAAGTCCCATTGAAAAAGGACTTTTGGAAAGCTGCGGTAGTTACGTTGCGTTACGGCCAAAAAAGTGTGCGGGACAGCTAAACCTGCAAGACTCGTAATACCAGCGGTAGTGAAAAAGAACCATAACGCTGCTTTTTCACTCATACCGCAAAACTCGTAATCTAGCCGATAGTTATCTTACTTGCTCTCATCCAAGGTAATCCTGAAAATCTGGCCTGTTGGGGAGGTCTGAGGACAGGTTTGGGGTGCTTTAAAACAATGTTAACAACATATTTTTGATTATAAAGAAATAAATAGTTGAAATAGCATAATTGTATTTTTATTTTAAAATACCCCAACTAATATATATGTATATAAGAGAGATAAAAAGAGAGAGAGAGAGAAAGAGAGAGGGAGAGAGAAGAAGAAAGAGAGGAGGAGAGAGTGTGTGTGAGAGAGAGAGGGATAGCTATATACATATGTATTTTAAATAACAGCACTATTGATTTAAAGGGACATAAAACAAGTTGGGATAGAGACAAAATATAATAATATGTACTTGAATTACTTTACCTGCAAATTTATACTGCAGTGCCTCACCATTAACCCCTTCTTTTTAGTTACTGAATTGTAAAGCTCTAACCCCCTCCCCCACACATTTCCTTCTATGGCTTTAGCTATATCTATTGTTCTTTTGGTAGAATGCAAAAATGCATAGGGGTTATCTGCTGGAGCATGCCTAGAAGCTGTAAACTCAGTTGAAATACAATGCCTGTGTCTAAACACTCATAAGAGGGGTGGAGTTGACTGCTCCAGGCAGCTAAGCTATGTAATTAATTTTGCTTATTTTTAAAAAAATATTTTAAAATACTTGCCAACAATTTTTAACCTCTTTTTTTGCAAACTATTTTTAATTATTAGCCCTTTTAGGATATGCACAGATCTCAACCTGTTTTATGTCCCTTTAACTTGAGCAGTGTTAGCTAATATTTTTGTACTCTACTTGTAATCTAGCTGAAGTGTACTGATAACACAAATACATGAGTAAATACACAAATCAGTCTGAAATCTCAAAAAAATAAAATAATTGTGACAACAATATAAGGTGTGGGCTTTCCAGATTCTAACACCGTGTTCAGATACCCTGCAGATTTCTGTTACTGCCATAAGAGTATTTTTGGACTTTCCTCTCTGCTGGAATTTTTCTAATAAAACATTCATGTGGAGATACAACTCATACTCAGTGTGAAATGCCTTGTGACTTAGGAACTCTATATAATATTTACAACATAACAATACTAAAAAAACAAACAACTGAGCATTATCAGTACCATATACACTATTTTATCAAAATGATTTATTCAATATACAAAATCACTACAGTTCCCCTTCTTAACTTTTTATCAGCAAGTTCTCCCACAGATAATTTGCCATAACTGCCACAATTGGGACATGTAAATATTATTAGTTAAAGGGACACTCAAGTCAAAATTCAATTTTATGATTCAGATAGAGCATGCCGTTTTAAGACACTTTCCAATTTATTCCATTATCAAATTTTACACAGTCTTTTTGTATTCACACTTTCTGGGGAACAAGATCCTACTGAGCATGTGCACAAGCTCACATGGTATACATAAACTAGTCTGTGATTGGCTGATGTCTGTCACATGATAGAGGGGGCCGGAAAATGAGAGAACAAAATCCACTGCTTATTTGAAATTCTTAGTAGGTGTTAAATCATTTTTGTTTTATTATGCACTTGTTAATTATGCAATTCTACTGCAATGAGTGGTCCTTTAAAAAAGAGGCATGTGTGCATACACCAGAATGTGACAAACTAGTATTAGACATATTTCTCTGTTTCCAGGAATTTATTTCAAAATCCAGTTTTACGGAACGCAGAAAGCACATAGGGGAAGATTTATCATACCCCGGGCGGACATGATTTGCTGTAGCGAATCATGTCCGCCCTGCATCGCTAAATGCCGATAGCATTCGCTGTCAGCATTTAACATTGCACAAGCATTTCTGGTGGGGGTGTCAATCATCCCGATCATATCTGATAGGGATAATTGCAGGAGGGCTTGCACGGAATAAGCAGCATTTGCTGCTTAAAGGGACAGTTTACTCAAAAATGTTCTCCCCTTTAATTTGTTCCCAATGATCCACTTTACCTGCTGAAGTGTATTAAATTGTTTACAAGTATTTCCATTACAATTATATTGGCATTTGAAATCAGGGCCGGACTGGGAAATTAGACCGGCCCTGGAAATTTGTATACACCGCCCCAGCCCCGCCCCCTCCAGCCCAGCCATGCCCCTCCAGCCCAGCCACGCCCCCTCCAGCGAGAAATACAGAGTTTGACGCATAAATGGCTAAAATGAACATGTTCATTGTGGAAACAATCAATGTATTATGGTGAATGATAGTAACTGGCTAAATATGATTATTTTGTGTTCTATGTGAAGTGAGAAAGAGATAACAGTTAAATATACAGTATTAGTAGCAAAATGTTACATTATAGATCCCCAACAATCTATTTTTATAATGATTACAAACTGCCCTGTAGAGTAATATATTTCTGGTTCTCCCTGCAGCAAAAGGGGTTAATAGTAAAGCACAGGCACTTCACTTGTACCCATGAGGTCTCTCCCCCCAGCCTTATCGTTTGGTACTCACGGAGGTGTTGCTGCTGATGCCGAGCAAGGCCTTCCCCGTGGTGCAGTCACACCGTTTCCTGCAGCCGTACCCTGCGTTTGGTGAGCCAGGGCTGGGTGATGAGAACGCTTCAATCAGCTTTAGTACCGGTGTTCACCTGTCAGGCCCCAAAACCAACAGACCGGAAACAGCGCAGCCCATAACAATGCGAAGCATGATGGGCTTGGGAGTCGTGGTTTCCGGCACGCAATGGACGCTGTGATAGGTAGTTTGGGCCATAATGTCAGATACTACTTACTATAGTATTCTATGGGGTTCTGGAGCGATACTGTGCCTGCCAGTGATGGCGGCCCTGATTCGTCGACTCTGTGTGCAGTGCAGTGCTGCTTGCTCTGATTTCCCAGTCCGGCCCTGCTGCTGGCGGCTCTAATTGCTGCTTTCTCTCTACTGCAACTGAGAAGCCTCTGCCGGCCGGTAGCCCACCAGGACTTTTCCCGGTATCCGGCGGGCCAATCCGGCCCTGTTTGAAATAGTTTATTTAGCCTGTGGTATCCCCAGCAGAAGCAGAAGAAATTACACTCCCAGTGGGTTATAGAAGTGATAAGGTAATAAAATGTTAATTTTCCATTGTTCTCTCCAAGTATTGGTGATTGGTTTATGGACAGATATAAGATAAAGAAGCAGGTATATGTACACAATGTGATAAAGTAGTGAGATCTGATTATACCTACAAGCTCAACCCATTTTACTAGGTTGTGGCTTCAAAACACAAAATCAGCTAATTTATATACACAAATAAGCCTTAAAAAAGCAAATCTCATACATTTTATACTCTGCAGCTGGTAAAAAAGTAATTGGAAACACATTAAAGGAACAATTTTACAGTATACTGTCCCTTTAATAAATATGCCCCATAGAGTAGACTAAAGGATAAGTGTATGAAAATTATTGCTTACCAAAATCCAAGTACATGAAAATAAGTTATTTTTGTCTTTTCTTTAATTAGGTAATAGGTTTGCTAATTGTACCACACTTGTTGCAGTTTTTGTTTTATCACTGATTAATCACCATCATTGTTTTATATTGATGATTATATGTTCCCATATTTTGTTATTAGTTCACCATTCTTAATAAATTGCATTTTCACTTAAAATGTATGATTGGCAATATCATATCCTAATTATACCTTAAGGACACATAAAAAAATGTTTGGTATGTTTTTAATTCGGAGTGCTGTTTTATAATTATCCAGACTAGTGGAATATATGTTTAACCTATATTGTTGATGTACAGGTACCATTTCACATTATTTCTTTTGTAGAGAACAAAAACACTGACAAATATTGCATTGGCCATGGGCATACGCATTTGGGTCCTGAGCACTTGCGCTGGAAGCTGGTTTTGTATATTACATGATGTTGAGTAAAAAAAAACCTAGTATAACCTTTCCTAATTATGACTGATAATTAAAAAAAGAAAATACATTTCTACTTATGACTCTATACTCTTATTCCCCTCTTTGTGGAGGATAACTTACCCATGCTTTTCACACTTGGTTTTCTCTCTGTATTATTTCCCTCAGTCTTAGAATTTGAAGACTTTTCTTTCTTTTCCTGACTTGTGACAATTTCTAAAACACCTTTGTTTGTGTTATTATCGTCTGTGGCTACATTTTGCAAAACGGGCTTCTTCGGCAGCGCAGGCTTTAAAGTGGTCTGTTCTAAGAGGCTTGATTTACATTGCAGGGCTTCTTTTTTTGAACTGAAAACATTTATATCCGGGCTTCTGACTTCTGCTAATTCATTCTTTGAGAATTGTAAACATTCTGTTTTTTCCTGCTTAAACTCTGAACTATATCTTTTCTGTCTATTTGACTCTGGGTAAGTTCCATCTCTGCATCTTATGGAAAGAGAAGTAGTTCTTAACTTAACAAAAAAGGAATTCTTGTCTTCTGGACTTGTCTGTAAGTCAGCAACGGCAGACGCATCACTAGTAGTTGGCACCATGCTCTGAGTGCAACTAAGGCCTTCTTTGTCTTCAGACTTATCCTCATAATCAGTCAAGCTTTCTATTTTCCTATTAGTTCCCATATTTACAGTAGGCAAAGAAGTTGGTCTTGGCTCATCCTTCAGTTTCTCGCTTATAGACATACGTGACTTAGGCTGAGTTATGTTTTTTAGAGTTTCACTCTCCACGTTTCCTTTCAATGAGAAGCTGCTAGTCCTTGGCCTTTCCCATGCAGAGGATACAGAAAATTTCCTCAGAGAACCAATCTCAGTTGCTGGCGTTTCCACTTTCACTGCCACTTTATTATTTTCTTTATCATAGAGGTTTTTTTCTTCAATGCTATATTCAGGATTACAGAGTAATGGTTCGGCCTTTGTTAATGTGTGAGGAATCTGAGAATGGCCCTTATTACTTTGCAACGTTTCATGGGAAAGTGTAAAAGCATTCTTTGTTGTTGCTACACCCATTTCTATAACAACAGGTAGTTTATTATCTTCTTTAGTAAATATAGGTCTCACTGACATATTGTTCTTTTCAAGAGGATATTCTACCTTATTATTTGATATATTTTCACCTAATTGTGTGCTACATGAGACCTTTTCCATTATATCTAAATTACTTGTCCCAACTTTAGATTTATTTTCATTTATATTGTCCCCCAATTTACATGGAAATGTTGTGTCTTCATCCAGTTTTATATTTGGACCACTGTTAGAATGAGAAGGCAAAAGAGAAGATTTTTCAGAATTAGTCAGTTCATGCAGTGTAGCCCCTGAATTATTTTCTATGATGACCTCAGCAAACGTTTCAACTTTCTCTTTATTTCTATATTGGAAGTCAAGTAGTTGTGTTGCAGAACTGTCACATAATCCAGTGGTTAGTGTTTCTGCTGATATTTGATTGTTGTGTTCTTTTGTAGAGGATGAAACTGGTTCGTTTTGAAGGTCTGTCTCATCTTCCTCTTCTGTGCAATTTAAGTTAGCACTATACTCTTCCTGATGCACCTAAAAACAAAGGCAAACAAAACTCACATTTGCTTCATAAAAGAGACAAATATTTACAAAATCATAACATCAAATATAGAAATCAACTGCATATTATATTATGGTTTCAACAGCTTAACATGTCTGCAAGTGTTATTTGATTCCCATTGTATCTAAAAGAAAGAAGAGTAACACGTTTGTTCCTTGTTTCTTATTTTGTATTTTGTATAGGCCATTGTACTACAATCCCGGATTAATTGATGGCAGTGCTTCCTACAGTTATAATTATGAGAGTGTTGGGTGAAGGAATAGTGATATGAATTGGTAGGCATGCGCCATCATTTGCTCGGTCAAAGTACTCATGGAATACCAACCTTACCAAGCTATTTCTGTTCTTGTGAACTTGGTTAGGCTTCACTGGTGGCAAAGCAACATGTTGAATTATATTTTAAATGAGTTAAAAACAAGGGCTTTAGAAATAAAAAAGTCAACTCAATAACTTTTTTTTTCACAGCCAAAATCAAAAAAGAAATTAAACCCATCTTAGCTATTGCATTAATATACTTTCTTCTGGCATTTTATGACTGGAGAAATGCTTTCCTATAATTACATGTTTAACCCCCACAAAGAGATTAAGCACATAGTTAAGCCAGAATGTTTTGCAGTTTTTGAGCAGTACACAATGTGCCATGCATGTAGCTACCAATCATCAGTGGTGATCTGTTGAGGACCAGTTTGACACCGCGTCTGCTGCAGGACATTTACAGGTGTTGAACATATGGTTGAAGGCTAGCATTAGTCACTTTAGCTGTCTTAGCATCTGTATTTATCAGAGTCTTTTTCTGTTCACAACCTACATTACTGTGATGTCTATAGGAGATATTAAAAAAAACTCTCTAGAGATGTTCTCAGAAAGTTTAGTTTTGCCCATTTCCTTCTGATTCTTTTAGACTCACTAACTTAAGAAGCTAAGGTGCCTTTCTGCCTTGATATTTGTAAGACCAATATCACAATGCTATTTATAAAATATGCCATTATGTGCTCTTTGGGAAAATAATGTTTGACACAAAAGAGAAGTAATATTATTCTGTAGAGACAAGGTGTCAGAGGTCTCAATTCAGACTGGGCCTGAACCTGTAGTGGGGCCATATGGCACTGAAATCAGTGGTGTCACTACAGAGGGGTCTAATGGGGCATGGGCTTCACCTGCATAATATCTGGCCCCTGTGTGTGCCATCCTGAGACAGTTTAAGGAAAATGTATATATTTGCCTTTACAAATATGTTGGCAGAGTTTATATACAGAAAAACGTGATACCATATTTGTACAGGAAGGCGGTGGTTGTGCATATCATACAAAGTGTGAAGCCTGCTTATTAGCCCCAGAGAAGCAGCTGCTCTTTCTCCTATGTGGTTGTTGGCTTACATTTTGCTGAGTGCACAGACACTGTAATCAATACACAGTTGGAGAACACCATCATACTTCCCAAAAAAAAAGAATCTATCCCCAGCTGGGGATGAGGAGAGATGGATAGTCACTTTTATATATTCCTTCAAGCCTGAGTTCCTTAGGAAGGGGTGTTCCAGGTACCAGACCAATAGAGCAATTATACAAATTATGTGGAGGAAGAGTCTCAGATATCACTTTAGAGAAGACATCTTCATAACCTTAATATTCAGAAATCTGTAATTGAATCGTAACTGTAGAGACTGATAGGGGCTTAAGTAGAGTACAATGATTGTGGCAAAATGTACTTCAGACAGTAAGTTCTCTTTGAGTCCATTCAAAATCAGGATTAATGTATTTAATTCATAGCAAAATCCTCATCCAGGAATATTTCTACTGTTTCAGTATCGATTAGTGGTCTGTAGTGTAGTACAGTAGAATTCAGATAGAAGGAAATTGGAAAATATACATTAGACCATGAGAAGGAAACATTCTGGCTTAACTCAGTTCCTTTAGTGGATGAATAGACAAGTCACTGAGAAGATGCCCCTTCGGACCGCAGTATAGACACAATCCCAAATGCAACATTGTAATTGTTCACCCTCAGTAATGCCTATGACCCCAAGTCTGTAAGCGTATTTGGCTTTTCATTTGGCAGTTATTTCTGAAGTGACATTTAGACATAGGGGTAGATTTATTAAAAGGCAAGCAGACATGATTCGCAGTAGCGAATCACGTCCGCTCGACCTTGCTAAATGCCGACAGCATATGCTGTAGGCATTTATCATTGCAGAAGCATTTCTGGTGAAATAACCGCTAGCAGGGGCCGTCAATCATCCCGATCGTATCGGATTGGGATGATTTCAGTCTGCCACCTAAAAGGGGGCGGAAAAGTTAAGGAGCAGCGCTCTTAAGTCAACAGCGGTCTTACGACCGCTGATTCTTAACTTCCGTTTCAGGTGGACCTGAAACTATGGGGATCTGAATGATGCTTAATAAATGGAGCCCTTTGGGTGAGTAGCATTTTGTCTTGTTAAATTTGTACATCAGTATTAATCCCTAACTCTTCTTTTGTTATTTGTTAGCAGAATTTCTAATAAAGTTCAAAATTTTCTTTAGATTATCTGCTTGTTATTGGCAATTTGTACTAATAACAGAATTGTGGGCAAGGCCAGTTTGTGCTATGATTGCTAGAACCTACTTATGTGGTTGGCAGCTTCTGTTAGATAGAAATAAAACTAAAACTGCTTGGCAGTGTAAAGGACTTAAACATGTTTGTACAGTGGTTCACATCAATTGCTCTCATTGCTGGCAATAATAAAGTTCAAATAAGACAGAGCAAGCCACATCATTTACCATTCTTTAGATGTATTTTGCAATATATCTTAGTTAAATCTCTTAACTCTATTTTGTATTACAACTACATTTGCATTTCACCACCTAGTAATAGAGATAGATTTGCTACTAATTTGCAGATCACGCTTTGTCATTCTTATTTGAACAAAATCAAAATGTTGATTTCAGATAAGGTTAATTAATTTGTTATCAACACTTCTTGGAGTTACATCTTGGCATTTTAAGAGTTAAACCTCAAAAATACCACTAGAAGCTGCTTATTGCCATTCCTATGGTTGCCTGACCTTAAGGAACACAAAAAATGCCAGATATTTAAGAAAGGTCTTTCAAATGACAGGTGCAAGGACTTATCTTCCCATGTTACGTGTTTACATACCTCTGATGGTTTTCTACTCTTTGTTGTCCTCTGATTTTTGGGCCTTACTGAAACCCTGTGCTTTGCTGCAGAGTTGTCAAGCCAGGCGGAGAACTGAGGAGGATTGTCAAAGCCAGTTGAGGGTGAGACAACACTGCTGTCTGTTTTCTGTGGGGAAGATATCCTGTCAATTGTAAAGTTAGTGAAGTGCGTCTCCTCTGGTGAAAGGGGTCTAGAGAAATGACCTGAAGATACCTGAAAAAGAACATTTCAAACTTACATCTACAAGTACATGTTAAATTCCTGCTTATCTAGAGCAGTCATTTTTGACCGATGTGCCACAGCTATCAGGATGTCACACAGCATTAGTGCAGAGTATGAAAAAATTACATATAGCTTATGAGTGTAAAGGTTTACAATGGATTGCTGTTAAATTCCCCATTAAGGCCTAGATTACAAGTGGAGTGCAAAAATATTACCGCTATTGTGTGCTAACACCTCTCAATATAAATCAATAACGCTGTTATTTTTACTCTCATATTAGAAATCAAAAGTAATATATTAACGTTTTAAGTGTAAGGCTACGATGCGCTAACATCTGTATGTTGGATAGTGTGGGTTGCGCTAAATCCCTCAAAAAATAGACTTCTTTGGGGAGCGTTAAAAAATTCATGTCAGCTATCGGTTGAGCGCTAAGCCGAAGGTGCACTAAACTGAAGGTGGACTAAGCCAGTCAAAGTAAAATAGAGTTCTTTACGAACATTTAAACTACGATTTTAATACCCTTAAAATATGCTTCATTACAAAAGAAAGTTGACAGTAAATACTGATACAAATGACATGCTATTATTTGTTAGAGCATATTTTTGTATTACTAGCGACCCTGCAATGCTATGTGCTTATCCCCTGCAAATAGGTTAAATACATAGTTAAAGTGCATTTCAGGAGCATTAGAAAACTGCTAGTCCCAAGCAAAACTTCTTCTGATCCAATGACTGGGTCGTCTGCAGTTTCCGCTTGTGACCAATAGTTCTCTGGGGCTCCCAAGCTGTACTTTAACTATAGGTTTAGCCCCTTTGCGGAGTTTTAAGCACATAGAGTTGCAGGGCTTTCAGTGATAAAATTGTATTCTCTAACAAATCAGAGCATGTATTTTTTTCACTATAATTTCCCCTTAATAACCTACATATTGGATACAATTTTGTCTTTATTGATAAAAGAAAGCTTGAGTGTCCCCTATTTTTGTTAATATCTTGCCACATGATCATAATCCTCTATAAACTAACTAGATCCTGATCATTATCACAAAGCATGTCATGGGGCAGATCTGTAGAACAGTGGAAAATTTACAGTGACAGAAGCTTTTCCCATTTCAGCCATATGAATTGCCTAATTATTAGGAATGGGCGAATGTTTCTAAAAATTTGAAATATAACATTCTATTTTTGAATTTTTGTTTTCAAATTTTTGTCTTGGAACTTTTCAATAACATTCGAAAATATTCGTTTGAATAATAAAATGTTTAGCTATGTATTTTTTATCACATTCAATTTCGAAATGTAATATTCGAATTTGAATGTGACATTCGAATTCAAATGTCCCATTTGAATTTGAAATAGTATTTCTAGTCTACAACTGTGTTTTATAAATGTAATATTCTAATTTGAATGCTACATTCGAATTTGAATGTAACATTCAAATTCGAAATAGTATTTCTAGTCTAATACTGTGTTTTATAAATTTAATATTTGAATTTGAATGTCACATTCAAATTTAAATGGAGCATTCAAATTTGAAATAGTGTTTCTAGTCTACAACTGTGTTTTATTAATGTAATATTCGAATTTGAAAAACTGTAAATAACATTCAATGATAGCATTTATAAGAATATTCGTTCTTATGAACATTTGATTATGTAAATGGAATTTCTACAATAACATTCGTTATAACCTTCGAATTTGAATATAAACATATTCGCCCATCCCTACTAATTATAAAGGCAATTTTGAAGACAAGCTTTCTCTTACACATCACATAAACATTATAGATTTTAACTAAGAAAGTCAAATCTAGTACAGCTCACCTTAGTCTGCTATCTGGTTTATAATGTAACAAAATTTATTGTAAATGATGTATTAAACTTAACTTGAATTAGCTAATAATGCGCTTTTATATAAAATAAGGATGTTAACAACTTTTAAACCAAGTCATTCCTGCACTATGTATAGGGACCTTGAGTTATGTAACACTACTCTTCAAAGACAAGCATAGAATCTTTTTTGACATAGCTTCACATAGTTATTCAACTAAAGAACATCTGAGTCAGGAAGAAATGTCTAAATGCATTATACAGTGATCTAAATAGCTCTTATGTAGATCCTAATGTAAAACCTTAAAGGGACATAATACTCATCTGCTAAATCACTTGAAACTGATGCAGTATAACTGTAAAAAGCTGACAGGAAAATATCACCTGAACATCTCTATGTAAAAAAGGAAGATATTTTACCTCACAATCTCCTCAGCTCAGCAGAGTAAGTTCTGTGTAAAAAGTTATACTCAGCTGCTCCCAGCTGCAGGTAAAAAAATTAAAAAAAATGAAGAAATGAGCAGCAGCCAATCAGCATCAGCAGTGCTGAGGTCATGAACTCTTACTGTGATCTCATGAGATTTGACTTAACTCTCATGAGATTTCATAGTAAGCTTCCTTTACCTGATTGGTGAAATAATATGAGAGTGCACGAAGCTCATCCTTTCAGTTGTCCCGGGACAGACATACTAATATGCTGCTTAGAAATACTTTACAATGGGAGGTGGCTACTGAGGAACTTTTGAGGTAAAATATCTTTCTTTTTTACATAGAGATGTTCAGGTGATATTTTCTAATCAGCTTTTTACAGCTATGCTGCATCACTTTCAAGTGTTTAAACATTTGGGTATTATGGCCCTTTAATCTCAGGCAAGTTGTTACTTTAGCAGAGGTGTCCTAAGTAACTGTGTAACAAACATGATAGTCAAAGCTTTTATGTACCGAATCTCTACACATAATCGTATGTACATATCTGCACAATACAGTTAAAACAAATATTATTTTACTATTTATAAATTCCGGTTTCAAATTTCCTCACAATGTGATCTTTATTAGAGTGGCTGCCCTAATGGTCACATATAACTCCTAGGATTGGTGCCATGTCAGTCAACACATTATCTGCATACCTCACATCATTGGTGTCTGGGTATCTGGGACTCAGGGGTGGGGGGTTTGTAGTCATTTTGTGGATGGGCCTACATTGGAGGGGGACCCTGGTGAATAGTGGACAAGATCATGGGAGTATCTGGGTGGACAGTGTACATGTCTGGTTGGTTTGTGGGTGTGTCCTGGTTGCCTGCCGTGGGGCTAAGGGAAATCCTGCAAATTGGGAGATATGACAGTCTCAGAGGGACAGCAGGCAAAGCTCAAAATTAGGGACTGCCCCTCTCAAATTGGGATAGTTGAAAGGTCTGCATTATGTGGTTTTTTTTTTACATTCTGTTAAAAGGGACAATGTATTGAAGATGTTTCTGTCATTAGTTTAAACATGAGCATTAACAGGAGGTACATGTAAGCCAATCAGCATTAGTAGGAAGCATTTACCAACCAATGAATTCTAGTAGGAACTACATAACTGACACAGCTATATTAGTTTCAATTTAAAATTAAGCAGTTATTTCTTCACTTTTTTTCTGACAAGGAGCTAAATTTCAGTATGTTTAAATACTGTTCTTGCAAATTAATGATAGAATTGAGTAAGTTTATCCACAGAATGTGTATAAAATTGAGTTCAATGTCCTTTTAGGTTTTCTTAAAAGAACAGGGTAACAACTAAACAAACTTGAGAGGGCTCAGTAGGAGCTATACATATAACAGTACATTAAAGGGACAATTTACTCAGGCAACCAGCTCTGATTTATGAACACCCTTTAAAATGGCTGGTCTCTTACTCTTCTACCACCCTCAAGGCAGGCTTATTTATTCTGATGCCTTTTGTTTACATAGCTTTTCTGCACCTAGTACCCTTGTACTGAAATATTTAGGATAGGTAGAGGATTTAAAAGGAAAAATAGATGCCAAAAGATAAAGTTATTTGAAAACAATTTAATTCACTCCAGCAGGTACAATTGATTATTGGGAACACATTAAAAAAACAAAATTTTCCAGTCCCTTTAATGTTGTATTAATTTACCAATCATAAAACAAAGAAGAAATGTTACCTGCTCATCCTCTTCGCTGCCTGTACCAGCTAAACTCAATGAACTAAGGTGCTTGTATGGATCAGAAAACTGAAAATGACATAAACACAAATCAATAAAACGTAATATTTTACTAAATATAACTGGATACAGTGAAGACCTTTAGAACATAAACTTGAAATTGTTCATATAAAAACAAAGACACATTCTATGTTAACATCTGGAAGAACAACATAATATTTATTATCCTATTTTCTTACTTAAAGGGATAGTAAGGTCAAAATTAAACTTTCATGATTCAGATAAATCATGCAATTTTAAACAACTCTCCAATTAACTTATAGCATCAAATGTTCTTTGTTCTCTTGGTATCCTTTGTTGGAGAGTAAATCTAGGAAGGCTCATATGGGCTCAGGAGCGTGCAGGTGTCGTCAGTACTCTACGGCAGCGGTGTTTTACAACATTGTATGTAGCAGTGTTATAAAATGTTGCAATCACTTCTGCCATAGAGTACCAAAGACACATGCACACTCCTGAGCTGCTATGATCTTACCTAGACTTACTTTTAAATAAATGATAACAAGAGGACAAAGCAATTTTAATATTGGAAATAAAATGGAAAGTTGTGTATAACTGCATGTTCTATCTAAACCATAAAAGTTTATTTTGACTTAACTGTCCCTTTAAGAAAACACCAGGCCCATTAACCATGCCAGTCAAGATTTCTGCCCATATTTGAAAGCTTTTAAAGTATAAAGATATAATTTGAGAAAGCACAATACGTCAGGCTTTTTATTAAAGGGACAGTAAAAAGGTTATGATTGTCATATAAAATGCTTAGTATAGTAAAATATTTTTTTAATATGCCGTTATTCTTTATGTTGCTTCTTTTTCTTGAAATTTATGTCTGAAAATTGTGGGTTTTCTAGTCCTGAAAACTGAAAGAGCACATTCCTAACCTTGCTGCATATCTGTCCCTAATTTGCAGTTAGTTATTTTACAGTTTCAGCTGAAGCAAAACAAAGGATATTTTGTTAACACAAAGACATTGGCAAGTCCTGTCATTTACTCCTTAAAAAAGGGTGGAGTTTGACCATTGAAAAACAACTGCAGAAAAAGAAGGTGTTAGCATTTAGACATTGTTTACTGTACTGTATTTAAGTAAATTTAAGTAATTTAACAAAATTATTTAAGGAAGTAAAAATCATAAATGTTTGAGAGTAAACAAAAACGGTTAAAGGGACACTGAACCCAAAATTTTTCTTTCGTGATTCAGACAGGGCATGACATTTTAAGCAACTTTCTAATTTACTCCTATTATCAAATTTTCTTCATTCTCTTGGTATCTTTATTTGAAATGCAAGAATATAAGTTTAGATGCTGGCCCATTTTTGGTGAACAACTTGGGTTGTTCTTGCTGATTGGTGGATAAATTCATCCACCAATAAAAAAGTGCTCTTCAGAGTTCTGAACCAAAAAAAAGCTTAGATGCCTTCTTTTTCAAATAAAGATAGCAACCGAACGAAGAAAAATTGATAATAAGAGTAAATTAGAAAGTTGCTTAAAATTGCATGCTCTATATGAATCATGAAAGAAAAAAATGTGGGTTCAGTGTCCCTTTAATGGCATTCAAATGCAAACAATTACCAAATATCCTATCCTAGTGTTACTATGTTTTTAAACCCCACAGAAGAGGTTAGACACACAGGTAAAGTGCCGTTAAGAAGCCTCATTAGAACTTTTGAGTAGAACACTCATGAAGAGCCAATTAAGCGATGCACTCACATTTAGCCACCAATAAGCATCCATGTCCTGCTCAGGAGCTACAATGTTAAAATCTCCATAGGTGTTTAACCCCAAAGGTGAGACATTATTTTTAGATTAGGTTGTCCCATTAAATAATTCTGCTAAGTTCTTAAAGGGGCGAAAAAAAACAACACATTTTTTTCTTTCTTTCATGATTAAGATAGAACATACAATTTTAAACTACTTTCCAATGTACTTCTGTTATCAAATTTTCTTAATTTACTTGTTATCCTTTGTTGAAAACCATAAAGGTAAGATCGAGTGTGCACGTGTATTTAGAATTAAATGGCAGCAGTTTTGCAACAATGTTATACATTAGCACTAGATGGCAGAACTATTTCCTGTCATGTAGTGCCCCAGACATGTGCATGCTACCTATCTAGATATTTCTTCAACAAAGAATAATATGAGATAGAAGCAAATTTGATAACAGAAGGGAATTTTCAGCTGATTCTAGCACTGACAAATGGGTTTTCAAATTCTTCATAAAAGCCATATTTGCCCTATGGAGCCTGAAAGTTCTATGCAATCACAATACATTTTCAAGCCCAGTTTTGGATTTTTAAATTTGACACCTCTAGGCTCTTGATAAGCCATCAAAAGAGCATTTTGGACATTTATAAAACTATTTTACAGCATTCCAGTTATTGACCCTTGAGTAGGCACTCCAGTCCTCTGCCCTCGAGTGGGCACTTCAGTCCTGGGCCCTCGAGTGGGCAATCCAGTTCCTTTCCCTAGAGTGGGCACTATTTCTGACTCCAGCTCTGGTGTGGGCGTTACAGCTGCCTATTACTGCTTCCAGTTTCTTGTACAATAAAACCTGCATTGTCTGTCTGTTGTCTCAACTATTCCTAAAAAGGGTAGCATCATTAAGAAGCCCATACCACTGGCCCCTTTTAGTGCTCATGATGGGACTAAGTCCGTCACCTCAACACATAAGCTCCAAATTCCTGAACCCGCTACTTTGAGCATGACAGATACAATGTAGCAAGTGGGTCACAAATTACTGTTTAAAGAATCTTAAAATCCAGTAAACGAAGATATTTTGCATAGACAGTCATAGTCTCCATCTTGTTTGAAGTTAACACCAAAATGGTGCTTTAATAAACACTAGTTGTAAATAATGTTTAAAAAAATACTTGTCTACATAGTAAAGTGACCACATAGTGATAGAAAAACAGCGCACAGTCTACCCATCCGGAAAATAAAAAAGTTGCATTTATATGGGTTAGTAATGGTGCTCATGGAAACGGATTGCAATAGTTACCGTGACTATGAAATTCGCCCCTAAGTGATCTCCTGCAAAAACCCAATTAAAAAGATGTCAATACTGTAAGTGACAATCACAACAGTGCTAGTGAGACTTACAATCAAAAATTAAAAATGAAATATAAAAACACACAATTTGTAGATGTTGTGCTGAAGTGATTATAGAGGTATGCCCATCATGCCAAGATACCTATAACATTCATATTGATACTGAGTGTTGAGGATGTATTGTTATGACAATAGGTTACACATGAATATAAGTATTTTCCTGCAGAGTGAACACAAGGTTTACATGAATATAGCATTACTGTAATCTTAAGGGGTGTGAATTGGTTATTGTATGTGTCAGTTTCAGGAGACCTTACAGTTTCTATTTTGAAACTTTACACATGAAAAGATCTTTTCAGGAGCTTTACGGTTGAAAACTCATTTGTGGTAGTGAGGTTTTAACAAACAAAACAATATAGCATTGTGATCATTAGAGAGACTGGGCTACCAATCGATCGGAAAGCAAAAAGCGTTTACAGGAGGAAATTGACGATAGATTGTGATCGGGCCATAGTTTCTTACAGCGTTTTAATTAATGCAGCATGGATAATTGCTTTGTGGTAGTGCAACACCTGAGTCCTTAATTCTTAATTTCTACTACGATATTACTATTTAAGAACAGCAGAACTGGGAGCAATGTTAATTCGATATAATTCACAAAATCTGGTAGAAACTCCCACTAAACTAAAGAATTATTAACAACATCAAGAAATGCCCTATTGTCACTCTTGTACCACAAAAACATTTATAACTGTATATACTGTGACTTTTAAAGGGACATATTAGTTAATACATAATGCATAAAAAAGAGCAGCTGTTTAACATGTTAAAAATATTTTTTATGTGAAAATTAAAATGAAGCTAACAGGAAGTTTGTGTACAACTGAGTCCTGAGACTCTAATGCTCATTTGGTGAAAGGCACAGCTTCCATATAAAAAATAGTTTATTGAGACTTCCGGTGGGCGGCAATCCAAAATAGCCACAAGTGTGTGAGGCTCAGTACAAGGTGTCAGATTTTTCTGTTATATGTCGTCATATCAAGAGCCATCCTTACACCCCTTAATATTTCAGCTATTCGGTTATTCTACAGGATCAAAATTGACAACTCTTTGCCCCCGAGAAGTCATACAAAATTGAGAACAGTTAACATTGTTCAGCATGTAACGTTGTAGTTTGCCTGATAACGGAATAATTATTACCCAATGTACAGAAGATGTTTTCCATACTTGTGATATACTCACTGGCCTCAAAGAATCATTATTAGCTTCGGGCTTCAAGGCCCTTGTGTTTCTCCTCTAATTGGTGCCAACTATTGGCAGTGGTCTCCCTAGAGTGTGTTGAATTGTCTGAAGTAATGCTACTACCGGAACAGGGAGAGAAAGCAGAGAGCTGTCAGTCATGCAAAGAGAAAAAGTATGAAACGCAGTCAGGTTTGAAGGAGTAGACACCGGTCTTTGACATTTCAATGGTGACTGGGGAGGAAGTGACTGGATGAAAAGGGGACAACCGCAGAGATGCCAGCATATGCAATGGCTGGCTCTAACATGCTTCTGGATCATGCTCTTTCATCTATGAGCAGCATATATAACTCTTTGAAATAAACGGCAGGTTTAGATGATGTGCTGGAACACTGTATTCAACAACGCAGCCTGAGATGGCATTCAGAGTTTCTTCTCTTTACAACAGTCTCTCCTGCAAAGAAAATTGTATTTGCCCAGGATCCTTGGCCCATCCCTTCTATATTAGTGCTGATTTATCTGCCCTAAAAACTGGGGCGGGTTAGATTATAACCACAACGGATGTATTATTGATCTATTGACCATTACATACAGACTATTTACATACTGACAGCCGCTTTGAGATTCACACTCTCCACTCTAGTTGAATTTTGGTACTTGGACGCATAACTATCCATTTAACTGGAGATACTGTTTTTGCTTTTTGTGCAGGATGTAATCAAGTCTCTCTTTGTGATACTGAGATCATTATGTATTAGGAAGACTTTTATTTTCTGTATTATTGTACTTTGCTAATATATGCAAGTGTAATTTTATGTTTTTTCTTATGTATACCTGTGTGTCCTTAAGAAAAAGAATTACAAATAAAAATAATAGTTTATACAGCACAGCAACATATTTTTTTTAAAAATAAAGCACTTAATTTACAAAACATTCTTCTTTATAATGTCCCTTTAAGAAAGATGCTATAAATTCATAATTACCCTTTTTTTTTACTGCTGTTTTGTTTTTCAATTTAATTGGTACATGATCCTGAAAAACATGTTAGGTGGTCTTTTGGTTTCTAGACCTTCCCCATGCTACCTCTCATACATCATTGTGAAATACTTGCCCGGCTCTTTATTGCCTTGTGTATATGAGATATTTCTGGAGGGCTTCTGGGTAATCCATCATCTTCAGAACTGGTCCCAGGATCATCAGTCCGTTTGGTAGGAAATGCATAAGGACTTGTTCTGATATTTGCCTGAAGTTTCAACTGCAATAATAAAAATAAAATTATATTTTAAACAGTTTATAACAGGAGTGTACAAATTGTGTCCATCAAGTCTGCAAAAGGACCAGAATGTCAGGAACTTGAGTAGAGGACTGAGATAAATGAATCTGATTCAGTCATTCTGACCATGTGATCTGTGTTCAAGCACATACAGCTAAAAAATAACCCTTACTCTTTAAAACAAATCTCATTTTCTAGTTGTAAGCAATATATTGTGAGGAATAATATCTGCTTGCAGATTTATTAGTATTAATATTGCCACAGTGATATTCTTTAAAGGGATATGAAAGCCAAAATTACAAATTTTTATGATTCATTTTTTTAAAACAATTTCAATTTACTTCCTTTATCCCATGGTATCCTTTGTTGAAGGAGTGTGCGTGACATGCGCCTTGAGCTGATCTAGATCTACTGTAAGAAAGGGTAGGGGGAAATCATATTATTTGTTTATCCTACTTTTCAGCACACCTCATACTCTTGGATATGTTTGTTTAATTGTTGGAGTCTGAAAGAAGCTTTTGTTTGCTAAAGAGCTACTGCAAAGAAACATTTATAAAATGACGGTTGTTTATTTTATCAGACGGGTGTGCAGTCATTTAAAGTGCACACTTTCTGAATCTCCAGCTCCTAATGAGCATGTGCAAGAGTTAACAACTTGCAGACGTATATCAGTCTGTAACTGACAGAAGGACGGCTGTCTTCTGATACAAGGGAAAGGGGAATTTAAATACTGGACCCAGTATATAATCCAACATTAAATAAACTATTATAGCAATATTAGTATTCTGCAACATTAACAGGCGTACAATTCTAACTTGCCAGAAGATTTTCACCATAAGGTCTTGTAATTAAAAGATCTGTTTGAAATAGTACACAAGTTTGTATGGATATCAAATATGTCTGGACTTTACAACTAAATCTGTCTTTCTTTTGGTGGCAGGCGTAAAAGTATGTGTCAGGTTTGCACTCTCACTCACCTTCACATCCACCAGGGTGCAGGTATCAGTATATCCATATAGCAATGAAGTGAATATGGTATACTCACTGAGTGCTAGTTTGCTATGGGTGAGGGTGTGGCATGGAGAATTGGTGTCGTTGGGGTGTATTCTATAGAGATAGGTACAGTGGAATTGTACGGCATACAGTAGGGGTGGACATCACAAAAGGTAAGCACTAAAGAGTGTCTTTGTGTTTGTGTTAGGGGGAAAATTGGTGCCTCATAGTGTAACTGAAATGTTAAGCATATATAGGGGATCAGGGTATTCTTCCATTGCATTGGGGTTACCCCATGTCCTATAACATATTTATATAGTTTTTTTTTTATTACACCTTGCAACCCATATCAAAGAGTTTGTTTGGGCGGCTATTACATACAGTAAGATTTAACCCCTAATAAATAACAAAAGAGTGTCTACAAACTAACAACTTAGGTAAAAGTTATTAGTAATAGAATTCTAGCAGCAAAACAAGTAACAAGTATTTTTTTAACATACCAAGCCATCCTATCAACTGCTTTGCCATCTGCCAAATAGTTTTTTACTTGTCTTAATGAACTTTATCTCATTGGCTGTACTGATACTACCATCGTATGCATATTTGACAAATACAATATAAGCTGTGCCAGCATCCTCTGTGATGCAGTCTAAGGGGCCGACTTATCAAGCCCCGTATTCTGCCGTATGCAGCTGTTTCCGCGCGAGCCTTCAGGCACACAGGAGTTAAGAAGCAGCGGTCTTAAGACTGCTGCTCCTTAACTTGTCTGCCACCTCTGAGGCGGCGGACAGCAATCCGCCCAATCGGATACGTTCAAGTTGATTGACACCCCCTGCAAGCGGCCGTGAATGTGCAGGGGGGCGGCATTGCACATTTCACTAGATTTCACTAGAAATGCTTGTGCAATGCTGTCGGCATTTATCGATGTGCGGCGGATGCACATTGTTAAATCGGCCCCTAAATATGTACTGTTATTTACTGGGGAAAAATTGTGATCTATAAAGAGATTATTATAAATAACATCAATATATACTGACCAAAGTGAAAATGTCCCAAGGGATTGCTCTACCTTAGTTTAAAATACAATATAACATATAAAAACAATATATTTAAAGGAACAGTAAAGTCGTAATTAGAGATTCATGATTTAGACAAAGTATACAATTTTAAACAACTTTCTAATTTACTTCTATTATTTAATTTGCTTCCTTCTCTTGTTATTCAATTCTTAAAGGATTCCAAAACTTTCAATTTTGCTTATAAATAAATTATCACAAAAAAACGAACCTACACAACTCAACTATCAAAACTTACCCACTTTGACCTTAAAACGAGCGTTATAAGTGGAATAAAACTATACGTCATTGAAGCCAAACTCCCGTTTATGGTGGCTTCGATACAAAAATCTGTTTCCAATCACAATGCATTTTCGTGCATATCATTATCGCATTGTTTCGTCACCCGGCGCATGCGCAATACAATCTGGGGGGTTGCGTATGCGCAGATTGCCGCTCTGATTCCTCGGTCTGCTGGTTCAGAGGAAGGTGACGTATAGGATGATGTGTAAGAAAGGTCGCACATGCGCAGTACGGACGAAGTCGGACATCTTGATAACTCAGGTTATCGTGAATGATTCATTCTTCAAAATGTATCTTATAATGGTGGGTTTGGAATTCAATTAATTTTTGCAGCAGAATATAAAGAGAATGATAATAATATGACAAGCAAAGCCAATTACAAATATCAATATCAAATATTGATAGAGAGATTTAAGCTAACTTTTTTCAATCATTTAGTGTCCCTTTAAAGGTTTGTCTAGGAAAGCTCAGGAGCAGCAAATAACCTAGGTTCTAGCTGCTGATTGGTGGCTGCATTTATATACCAATTATCATCGGCTAACCCATGTGTTCCGTTAGAAACCAGTAGTGCATTGCTGCTCCTTCAACAAATGATACCAAGAGAATGAAGCAAATTTGATAAAAAAAGTAAACTAGATTCTAGTAACTAGAAAACAAAATTGATGCTTACCTGATAAATTTATTTCTCTTGTGGTGTATCCAGTCCACGGATTCATCCATTACTTGTGGGATATTCTCCTTCCCAACAGGAAGCTGCAAGAGGATCACCCACAGCAGAGCTTTCTATATAGCTCCTCCCCTAACTGCCACCTCCAGTCATTCGACTGAAGACAAGCAAGAGAAAGGAGAAACTATAGGGTGCAGTGGTGACTGTAGTTTAAGAATAAAAAACACCTGCCTTAAAATGACAGGGCGGGCCGTGGACTGGATACACCACAAGAGAAATAAATTTATCAGGTAAGCATAAATTTTGTTTTCTCTTGTAAGGTGTATCCAGTCCACGGATTCATCCATTACTTGTGGGATACCAATACCAAAGCTATAGGACACGGATGAAGGGAAGGACAAGGCAGGCGCTTAAACGGAAGGCACCACTGCCTGTAAGACCTTTCTCCCAAAAATAGCCTCCGAAGAAGCAAAAGTATCAAATTTGTAGAATTTAGAAAAAGTATGAAGCGAAGACCAAGTCGCCGCCTTACAAATCTTTTCAACAGAAGTCTCATTTTTAAAAGCCCATGTGGAAGCCACCGCTCTAGTGGAATGAGCTGTAATTCTTTCAGGAGGCTGCTGGCCAGCAGTCTCATAAGCTAAGCGGATTATACTTCTTAACCAAAAAGAAAGAGAAGTTGCTGAAGCCTTTTGGCCTCTTCTCTGTCCAGAGTAGACAACAAACAATGCCGATGTTTGATGAAAATCCTTAGTAGCTTGTAAATAAAACTTTAAAGCACGAACCACGTCAAGATTATGTAATAGACGTTCCTTCTTTGAAGAAGGATTTAGGACACAGTGACAGAACAACAATCTCCTGATTGATATTCTTATTAGATACCACCTTAGGAAGAAACCCAGGTTTGGTACGCAAAACTACCTTATCTTCATGGAAGATCAGATAAGGGGAATCACACTTTAAGGCAGATAACTTTGAAACTCTTCGAGCCGAAGAGATAGCTACCAAAAACAGAACTTTCCAAGATAAAAGCTTGATATCTATGGAATGCAGAGGTTCAAACAGAACCCCTTGAAGAACTTTAACAACTAAATTTAAACTCCATGGCGGAGCAACAGGTTTAAACACAGGCTTGATTCTAACTAAAGCCTGACAAAACGCCTGAACGTCTGGAACATCCGCCAGACGCTTGTGCAAAAGAATAGACAGAGCAGAAATCTGTCCCTTTAAGGAACTAGCTGACAATCCCTTCTCCAATCCTTCTTGGAGAAAAGATAATATCCTGGGAATCCTGACTTTACTCCATGCGTAACCCTTGGATTCACACCAATGAAGATATTTACACCATATCTTATAATAGATTTTCCTGGTGACAGGCTTTCAAGCCTGAATTAAGGTATCAATGACCGACTCGGAGGAACCACGTTTTGATAAAATCAAGCGTTCAATCTCCAAGCAGTCAGACACAGAGAAATTAGATTTGGATGGTTGAAAGGACCCTGAAGTAGAAGGTCCTGCCTCAGCGGCAGAGTCCATGGTGGAAGGGATGATATGTCCACCAGATCTGCATACCAAGTCCTGCGTGGCCACGCAGGTGCTATCAAAATCACCGAAGCTCTCTCCTGCTTGATCTTGGCAATCAGACGAGGGAGCAGAGGAAACGGTGGGAACACATAAGCCAGGTTGAAGGACCAAGGCGCTGCTAGAGCATCTATCAGTGCTGCCTTGGGATCCCTGGACCTGGATCCGTAACAAGAAAGCTTGGCATTCTGACGATACGCCATGAGATCCAGTTCTGGTTTGCCCCAAAGTTGAATCAACTGTGCAAACACCTCCGGATGGAGTTCCCACTCCCCTGGATGAAAAGTCTTCGACTTAGAAAATCCGCCTCCCAGTTCTCTACTCCTGGGATATGGATAGCTGATAGATGGCAAGAGTGAACCTCTGCCCATAGAATTATTTTTGAAACCTCCAACATTGCTAGGGAACTCCTTGTTCCCCCTTGATGGTTGATGTAGGCTACAGTCGAGATATTGTCCGACTGAAATCTGATGAACCTGACCGCAGCAAGCTGAGGCCAAGCCTGAAGAGCATTGAATATCGCTCTTAGTTCCAGAATGTTTATCGGAAGGAGTGCCTCCTCCTGAGTCCACGAGCCCTGAGCCTTCAGGGAGTTCCAGACTGCACCCCAGCCCAGAAGGCTGGCATCTGTCGTTACTATTGTCCAATCTGGCCTGCGGAAGGTCATACCCTTGGACAGATGGACCCGAGATAGCCACAAGAGAAGAGAATCTCTGGTCTCTTGATCCAGATTTAGTAGAGGGGACAAATCTGTGTAATCCCCATTCCACTGACTGAGCATGCAGAGTTGCAGCGGTCTGAGATGTAGGCGGGCAAACGGCACTATGTCCATTGCCGCTACCATTAAGCCGATTACTTCCATACACTGAGCCACTGAAGGGCGAGAAGTAGAATAAAGAACACGGTAGGAATTTAGAAGAAACTCTTATGAGAGGGGATAGAGAACTCTTTTCTTCGTTCACTTTCCATCCATGAGACCTCAGGAATGCCAGCACAATGTCCGTATGGGACCTGGCGATTTGAAAATTCGATGCCTGTATCAGAATGTCATCTAGGTAAGGGGCTACTGCTATACCCCGCGGCCTTAGGACCGCTAGGAGTGACCCTAGAACCTTCGTAAAGATTCTTGGTGCCGTAGCTAACCCAAAGGGAAGAGCCACAAACTGGTAATGCCTGTCTAGGAAGGCGAACCTGAGAAACCGATGATGATCTCTGTGTATCGGAATGTGAAGATAAGCATCCTTTAAGTCCACGGTAGTCATATATTGACCCTCCTGGATCATAGGTAGGATGGTTCGAATAGTCTCCATCTTGAAGGATGGGACCATGAGAAATTTGTTTAGGATCTTGAGATCTAAGATTGGTCTGAAAGTTCCCTCTTTCTTGGGAACTACAAACAGATTTGAATAGAAGCCTTGCCCCTGTTCCTCCTTTGGAACTGGGTGGATCACTCCCATAACTAGGAGGTCATGAACACAATGTAAGAATGCCTCTCTCTTTATCTGGTTTGCAGATAATTGTGAGAGATGAAATCTCCCTTTTGGGGAAGAAGCTTTGAAGTCCAGAAGATATCCCTGGGACACAATTTCCAACGCCCAGAGATCCTGGACATCTCTTGCCCAAGCCTGGGCGAAGAGAGAAAGTCTGCCCCCTACTAGATCCGTTTCCGGATCGGGGGCTGATCTTTCATGCTGTCTTAGAGGCAGCAGCAGGTTTTTTGGCCTGCTTTCCTTTTCCTTTTAAATTTAAATTTAAACATATCAGAATCAGGTTGAAGTGTCTTCCCTGAGTCAGAAAAAACACCCACAGATAGAAGCTCTCCTTCTTCGGCTTCTGCACATTGTGAGGGTATATCAGACATAGCTACTAAAGCGTCAGAGAGCTCTGTATTTGTTCTAGCCCCAGAGCTGTCTCACTTTCCTTGTAACCCTGGCAGTTTGGACAATACCTCTGTAAGGGTATGATTCATAATTGCCGCCATGTCTTGTAAAGTATACGCAATGGGCGCGCAAGATGTACTTGGCGTCCTTTGAGCGGGAGTTATAGGCTCTGACACGTGGGGAGAGTTAGTCGGCATAACTTCCCCCTTGTCAATTTCCTCTGGTGATAAATCTTTTAAAGCCAGAATATGGTCTTTATAACTTATAGTAAGATCAGTGCATTTGGTACACATTCTAAGAGGGGGTTCCACAATGGCTTCTAAACATAATGAACAAGGAGTTTCCTCTATGTCAGACATGTTTAACAGACTAGTAATGAGACCAGCAAGCTTGGAAAACACTTTAATTAATGTGAAAAAGCAGAATATAAAAAAACGGTACTGTGCCTTTAAGGGAAAAAACAAACACAAAAACTGCAAAACAGTGAAAAAAAGCAGTTAACTCTACGAAATGTTTACAGTGTGTATAATAGACTAAAATAGCATTGCACCCACTTGCAAATGGATGATTAACCCCTCAGGTTCAAAAGCGAAGCAAAAATACGGTAAAACCTTTATAACAGTCACAAGAAAACTGCCACAGCTCTACTGTGGCTCCTACCTTCCCATAAAATGACTTTTGTAGGCACAAAAACCCCTTACAGAGGTCCAATATGTCAGGGGACTCCTTCAGGGAAGCTGGATGTCTCAGAATGTAAAAACTACTGCGCAATTAGAGCGTGAAAATAGGCCCCTCCCACCATGCACTCAAAGTGAAAGGGCCATAAATAACTACTCCTAGGAGAAATCTAGTCAGCCATGTGGAAAACTAGGCCCCAAATAAAGATTTATCACCCTCAGTAAAAAAACGTTCTTTATATATCATGCAAACGTTTTACATACTAAGCCATAAGAGCAAGTAACATGAATATTACCCTTTACTGCAAGCATGATGCCAGTCGTTTGTTAAATCACTGCAATCAGGCTTACCTTAAATATATCAGGCACTGTCAGCATTTTCTAGACCTTATCATCTCTAGAAAAAAATATACTGAACATACCTCAGAGCAGTTAATTCTGCAGGCCGTTCCCCCAGCTGAAGTTTTCCCATACTCTTCAGTTATGTGTGAGAACAGCAGTGGACCTTAGTTACAACCTTCTAAGATCATCAAAAACCTCAGGCAAAACTCTTCTTCTAATTTCTGCCTGAGGTAAAAACAGAACAACGCCGGTACCGTTTAAAAATAACAAACTTTTTATTGAAGATAAACTACACTAATTCACCACATCTCTCTTGATACTTCCTTTCTTGTTGAGAGCTGCAAGAGAATGACTTGGGGTGGCAGTTAAGGTGGAGCTATATAGACAGCTCTGCTGTGGGTGATCCTCTTGCAGCTTCCTGTTGGGAAGGAGAATATGCCACAAGTAATGGATGAATCCGTGGACTGGATACACCTTACAAGAGAAAGTTGTTTAAAATTGTATGTTCTACCTAAATCATGAAAGAAACATTTTGGGTTTCATGTCCCTTTAATTTAGGAGTGCTACGACATTAAATAATGTTCCACCTTACCTAGAAATGTAATTAATAAGTCTATCGGCTAGATTTAGAGTTCTGCGGCCAAAGGGGTGCGTTAGCTACGCGTGCTTTTTTTCCCCCGCACCTTTTAAATACCGCTGGTATTTAGAGTTCACAGAAGGGCTGAGTTAGGCTCCAAAAAAGGGAGCGTAGAGCATATTTACCGCCACTGCAACTCTCGATACCAGCGGTGCTTATGGACGCGGCCAGCTTCAAAAACGTGCTCGTGCACGATTCCCCCATAGGAAACAATGGGGCTGTTTGAGCTGAAAAAAAACCTAACACCTGCAAAAAAGCAGCGTTCAGCTCCTAACGCAGCCCCATTGTTTCCTATGGGGAAACACTTCCTAAGTCTGCACCTAACACCCTAACATGTACCCCGAGTCTAAACACCCCTAGCCTTACACTTATTAACCCCTAATCTGCCGCCCCCGCTATCGCTGACCCCTGCATATTATTATTAACCCCTAATCTGCCGCTCTGTACACCGCCGCAACCTACATTATACCTATGTACACCTAATCTGCTGCCCCTAACACCGCCGACCCCTATATTATATTTATTAACCCCTAATCTGCCGCCCCCACTATCGCTGACCCCTGCATATTATTATTAACCCCTAATCTGCCGCTCCGTACACCGCCGCAACAAACGTTATCCCTATGTACCCCTAATCTGCTGCCCCTAATACCGCCGACCCCTATATTATATTTATTAACCCCTAATCTGCCGCCCCCAATGTCGCCTCCACCTACCTACAATAATTAACCCCTAATCTGCCGACCAAATCTCACCGCTACTATAATAAATGTATTAACCCCTAATCCGCCTCACTCCCGCCTCAATAACCCTATAATAAATAGTATTAACTCCTAATCTGCTCTCCCTAACATCGCCGACACCTAACTTCAAGTATTAACCCCTAATCTGCCGACCGGAGCTCACCGCTACTCTACTAAATTTTTTAACCCCTAAAGCTAAGTCTAACCCTAACCCTAACACCCCCCTAAGTTAAATATAATTTTTATCTAATGAAATAAATTAACTCTTATTAAATAAATTATTCCTATTTAAATCTAAATACTTACCTGTAAAATAAACCCTAATATAGCTACAATATAAATTATAATTATATTGTAGCTATTTTAGGATTAATATTTATTTTACAGGCAACTTTGTAATTATTTTAACCAGGTACAATAGCTATTAAATAGTTAATAACTATTTAATAGTTACCTTGTTAAAATAATTACAAAATTACCTGTAAAATAAATCCTAACCTAAGTTACAATTAAACCTAACACTACATTATCAATAAATAAATTAAATAAAATACCTACAATTATCTACAATTAAACCTAACACTACACTATCAATAAATTAATTAAATACAATACCTACAAATAAATACAATTAAATAAACTAACTAAAGTACAAAAAATAAAAAAGAACTAAGTTACAAAAAATAATTTTTTTTTTACAAACAGAAAAATATTACAACAATTTTAAACTAGGGTTAATACATTTATTATAGTAGCGGTGAGATCCGGTCGGCAGATTAGGGGTTAAAAAAATGTAATAGAGTGGCGGCGATGTGGGGGGACCTCGGTTTAGGGGTACATAGGTAGTTTATGGGTGTTAGTGTACTTTAGAGCACAGTAGTTAAGAGCTTTATAAACCGGCGTTAGCCCAATAAGCTCTTAACTACTGACTTTTTTCTGCGGCTGGAGTTTTGTCGTTAGATTTCTAACGCTCACTTCAGCCAAGACTCTAAATACCAGCGTTAGAAAGATCCCATTGAAAAGATAGGATACGCAAATGGCGTGAGACCCTTTCCTGACTGACTCCAAATACCAGCGGGCGGCCAAAACCAGCGTTAGGACCCTCTAACGCTGGTTTTGACGGCTACCGCCCAACTCTAAATCTAGCCGTATGTTAGCTAAGCTTGGTTTTGAATTTTGCTATTAAAACTGAATAAATAGGTTTATAAGCAGCAGAGAGCAGATAGAATTTGTGTAGCATTTTAATATTTTATATCAATGTGTATTCATTAGACAAATGGCATCTCTGGGGAGACATCAGCAAGTACAATTAATTTACAGTAAGTACTATACCTGAAGAGCTTTAATATGATCGGACACATTTTCCTGGGAGAATATGCGCACTGGTCTTACAGGCTCTTGTGCCATCTCTGGAATAAAAATGCTGTCGTGTGATACAGCTCTGCTTCCCAGAACACCAGCTGCAGACCTAGAATAAATCAATCAATAAATTAAGCAACAGATATAAATGAACTATTATAATAAGGATTTAGAACAACTAATGTCTATAACATTTACTATACAATAGATAGTTCCCTCCTTTTTGCAGGAAATCTCTCCAGTGGACCCTACATTTTTTTGGTAGATAATGAATTTTAACACAAAATATAACTTGCCTACCTATATCTAACATTATTAGTTTTCTTTATTTCATGAAATGGATGTTCAAATCAGCCAATAGGATTTCAGTAGCTCTCATCCTATTGGTTGATTTGAATTTTTCAGCCAATAGGAATGCAAGGTACACCAAATATTAAACCGGTACCTTGCATTCAAGCTTCAGTGTGCGGCAGCGACCGCATGAAGAGGATCCTCCACGCCTGATGGCTCCGCGGCCGCCAGTCCTGTTCTTTATTTTAATGGGAGGCAAAATAACTGATTGCCCTTTTAAGGGCAATGCCCATACAAATGCACCTCTAGGCGCAATGGGTAGCTTAGTTTTTTTTTAGTGTTAGGTTTTTTTTATTTTTGGGGGGTTTGGTGGGTGGGGAGGGTTTAACTGTTAGGCGGACATAGTATATTTTAGGTAAAAGAGCTGTTTAACTTTGGGCAATTCAATACAAAAAGCCCTTTTAAGGGCTATTGGTAGCTTAGTGTTAGATTAGGGGGTGTTTTTATTTTGGGGGGGCTTTTTTATTTTTTATAGGGGTATGTGATTTTTTTGTTATAATTTGGTTTATTTTTTTCTGTAATTTTAGACTTTTATTTTTTGTAATTTTAGATTTATTTATTTTAATTTAATCTTTGGTTGTTTTTTTAAGTAATGTTAGGATTTTTTATTTTAATTTTAACTTAGTATTTTTATTTTATGTAATTGGGGTTAATTTAGGGGGTGTTAGGTTAGGGGGCTTAGTGATTAAATTAGTTATTTCCGTTGTGGGGTATGGCGGTTTAGGGATTAATAGTTTAATTAGGTTTATTGCATTGTGGGGGATGGCAGTTTAGGGGTTAATCGGTTTATTTTATTAGTCGCGATGTGGGGAGCTGGCGGTTTGGGGGTTAATATGTGTTAGCAATGCAGGGGGCAGCAGTTTAGGGGTTAATCACTTTATTTAGGGTTGGCAATGTCGGGGGAGGCGGATTAGACTAGGGGTTTATGTTAGGGTGTTAGGTTTTTCCATAACTTTCTTTTCCCCATAGACATCAATAGGGATTGTGTTTGACGATGGCCATTCCGTGATCGTAGCCTCGTAGGTGTTAGTTTTATTCCAACACTTTCTCTTCATTGATGTCTATGGGGGAAAACATGCACAAGCATGTCAAATAAGGCCTTGGGTTTTGTGCGGTATGGAGCTTATAGCACCATACCGCACAACAAAAGAAGGCTTTTCAGTAACTTGTAATGGCAGCGCTATGGAGAGTGCAATACCGCTCATTTGTTTGCGTTATTTACGGACCCAGTTTAGCGCACAACTTGTAATACTGCTGTATGTTAGAAGGACAGGATACAGCAACTCACTGGCTAGAATGTCAGTATAGATGCTACAGTTATATTCGGAAATCTCCCTGAATTTAGATTGTGTGTGGACGTGAAGGATGTCCTCCTTTTTACAAAATGCAGAGATCAATCATGAAACTTCTGTTTATACAAAATTAACCTGCTTCCAGCTCAAAATCCTAAAAAAATATATTTTTCACTGATTATAATCTGTTTATCGAAGAGAATTACACTATTTCTTCCTTCATATTCCTTTTTGTGTGTGAATTAAAGGGACAGTCTACACCAGAATTTGTATTGTTTTAAAAGATAGATAATCCCTTTATTACCCATTTCCTAGTTTTGTGATTATCTTGTATCTAAGCCTCTGCAAACTGCCCCCTTATTTCAGTTATTTTGACAGACATGCATTTTAGCCAAGCTATGCTGGTTCCTAGGAACTCCACGTGCGTGAGTACAGTGTTATCCATATGACACACATGAACTAACACCCTTTAGTGGTGGAAAACTGTCAAAATGCCCTGAGAGAAGAGGCGGCCTTCAAGGGCTAAGAAATTAACATATGAACCTCCTAGGTTTATCTTTCAACTAATAATACCAAGAGAACAAAGCAAAATTGGTAATACAAGTACATTGGAAAATTGTTTAAAATTGCATGCCCTATCTGAATCATGAAAGTTTATTTTGGACTAGACTGTCCCTTTAAGACACTGTTTTTCCCTTCATTGTTAAATACCTTGAAACATGCAATATAATTTTTATAAATTTTAACATGTTTTAATGTGATTTAAATAGAAATACTTTACATTCCTATGTTCTTCACTGAGAAAAAAAATGTGCTTTTTATTTTAAGAAAAAATAAAATTATATATATATATATATATATATACAGTATATATGCACAAAAGACTATGTAAAACCTCGCTATCCTGTATAATATTAAATATGTTAATATAAATTATATATATAATTGCACAAAACTTGGTCATATTATTAGAATGTCCACAAGTCCACAGGATATAATATATCCGAAAGAAGGCTGCAGGACCGATAGGGTTAATGAAGACTCCCTGGCAATCTTCACCAACAACAGATATGTACAAAAGACTAGGTGTCAGCGCCTTCCTTCTGTGAGAACTCAGGACAAACCAGTGTAAAAACTGTTGTGGGGTAACGATTCCCCTATCCCCACACACTTACTTCTAAAAACCTCAATCCAAATGAGGTAAGTAGCCACTGTTTATGAGCAACGCCCAATTAGCTGGTAACTCCAGGTCCGTAGTATAAGGAGCAAAGAAAACCGAAAAAGTAACTCAGCTATGCAGCAACTGAAGTGCTTGATCCAGATATCCACAATATGCCTTCCTGATGCGTTGTTTATGATGCACAGTTGCACATAGCCATGCTGCCTCAGTAATACACAAACACCGGCGTATTACTGAGGCAAGATTTATTTAGCTTAAGTGGGTCTATGGCTCGATGGGCACCAACATGTACTTCCCAATAGAGGGGACCCATTAACGTCATGTTCAAGTATTGCCCATGCTTTATCACAGCAGCTCCCATAATAGCACCAGTCAATACTAAACACAAAAAGTCCGGAGCTGCAGTAAAAACTTTCTTCCTTATTGGTGTTCCAGTAAAAATAAGTACAGTAACATGGATCAAGACAAAAACATGCCCTTAGTAACTGAAAAAGCTCACACGTTTTGGCATTTACGCCGTCCTCATAGCTCTCTATCTTACCTTGTACTAATGGGCTACTTAAAGGGATAAAAATCATGTGATTGGCTTAGGGACAATTGTTATGTTAACTCCTTCATTGCAAGCTCAATTGTTAACTGCACTGTTGTTTTAAACTTACACTCGTGTTCAAGCTGTTAATAATAATAATAGTGGTACTTGTTCATGTTACATTCAATACAATTAATACAAATATTTGCAAACTGACGTGAACCAAAATATAAACTTTCATTGTCCAGATGCAATGTGATACAAAATATAGTGCAAAATATAGTACAAATATTTTTCACAAAAAACACATAATGAATGATGAAATGTATTTTGCTTATTATCATGCTCACAGTGTAACACCGGAATACTGATACACTATGGACTTATGCCAACTAGATACAACACTAGTTAATATGGGACCTATTTCTATTCTACAGGGGAATTTACTCCCTTATTTTGCAAATATTTATTTTGTCTCCAATTAGATGTTTTATCTATGTGTTTATCATTTTTATTGTGTCTGTTTGTAGGCTATCTGAAATACTTTATGTGTCATAGGATTGAAAAAACATTTTCTATTCTTACCTATTAATCTGGTCAATTTAGTTAGATTACATTGTGCTTAAAATTGCACCTTGTTTCAATGGTGACTTAATTAGCCAATGCCCTATGTCAATCTAATACCAAAAGTTAATTAGATCATAGGCTGAATTAAGTCCAGTCGGATGTCTAGTCTGTAATTGAAAAATCCAGAACACCTCCCTGTCCCTGTCTCCCCCTCTCCGTTTCTATGATGGTCCATTTGAAACTGGTACCATCTTTGTTATGGACTCTATTGAAATACTGGAAAAGAGGGGTAGTCAAGATCCCAGCCTTAATATCAGAGAGGTGTTCCCTTATACGTATCCGTGTCTCTCTTGTCGTCATTCCTACATATTGTAGGCAGCAGACCAAACAGCCTGCTAAATAGACAGTCTGCTTCTACAGCTCATACACTTTTTGTGACATAAATTCTAAAGCCTTCCCCCACCAATAGATGTTCGCAGGCTTTACATGAAAAATTGCTACACTTATAAACACCCTTGAACCTAAGCCAAGAACTATTGTCTTCCCTCTGTGATGTTTTTAATTGTGTGGGTGCCAGGATGTTGCCCATTGAAACTCCTCTCCTGAAAGAGCACTTGCATCCTTTCTCCACTGTCTCTGCTAGCGCATCGTCCACTGCCAATAATCTAAAAAAAATTTGCACAATATGGCAGATTTTTTTTTTTTATAACTTTATTTATAGACAGAATCCATTACATACATGGTAGAAAGCATAGATGATCTCAGCTTGAAACATAATAATGGCATGAGGAAAGTACAAATACCAACGGTTTACAAAGTGACTGTCATGTGTTAGTTCACCATGTAGAGGTGTGGATTCACATTTTCTTATATATTAATATGGCAGATTTTATTGTATTGTGTACTGTAATCAGTAGCAAAAAAGGTTCCTCTGCTTTTATCATTTTTTAAAATCTGACTTTTTTAACTCTGACTTTTTTTTTAACAATTTTTGTCTATTAGCAAACACTACTTCATTTCTAACCTTAGCAATTTCTTGTGGTTTATAGCCTCTGATCCTTAGGCGGTCAGATAATTGATCTGCATGAGCCTCATACTGTTTCACATTGCTGCAATTTCTTTTTAGTCTTGTAAACTGTCCCTTCGCGACTGACCTAAAGACCTGTTTTGGATGACTGCTCCTGGCGTGGAGAAGTATGTTGTCGGTAATAGGTTTTCTATAAACCTCGGTTTCAATCCCGACATTAGGTACCCCTTTTAGGGTTAAATCGAGGAAATTAATCCTTGACTTGTTAAGCTCAAAAGTGAACTCTAACCCAATGTCGTTGATATTCAACCAATCCACAAATTCTTTTGCCTTCTCTTAGGTTCCTCTCCACACCAGGAGCAGATTATCAATATACCGTCTATAAAACTGTATACTTCGCCTGAAGGGGTTTCCATCTCCATAGATATGGGACAGCTCCCACCACCCCATATAGAGGTTGGCGAAAGAGGGCGCTTACTTTGCGCCCATGGCTGTCCCGCATCTCTGGAGATAGAAAACCCCCTCAAATGCAAAGTAATTGTGTGTCAAAAGGAACCCAACAATCCTTAGCACATATTTCACAAACTCATCAGAGTAGCCAATATTCCTTCGTAAGAAAAAATCTATGACTATTAAGCCCTTGTCATGCGGTATTGAAGTATAAAGGGCCCTAACGTCTATTGTGCGCCACATATCAGATTCCTCCCATTTAAAATTGTCGTATACCTGTAGACCAGGAGGTTTGGTACTCCAGTCCTCCTCGACTTCAGGGGAGATATAATATGGTCTTTGCAAGCCTAGATGGACAACGTTGCCAGATGTATGAATTCTAAATAATTTTAAGCTGAGGAATGTAAGTTTTTAGTCGTGGAATAAGGTTGGAAAACATAATTTTTTTGTTAAATGCTGATTATGCCTAACCATGAGATTGACTTGGGAAACCAAGATTAGGTCAGTAAAGAAAAATCTCATATAATTAAGTATAAAAAGCTGTATTGGGTCTAGGGAAGATAAACCCCTAGGTACTACAAGGCTTGTTGTAATAATATATATGGGCGGACATTTAATTTAGTCTAATTTAGGTTATTTTGTTAAGGGTATTTAATTTAATGTCTTAATTTTTTTCTGATTTCCATCACCAAAAACATAATTTATGCTTACCTGATAAATTTATTTCTCTTGTAGTGTATCCAGTCCACGGATCATCCATTACTTATGGGGATATATTCTCCTTCCCAAAAGGAAGCTGCAAGAGTCCACCCACAGCAAAGCTGCTACACAGCTCGTCCCCTAACTGCCATTACCAGTCATTCGACCGAAAACATGCAGAGAAAGGAAAACCATAGGGTGCAGTGGTGACTGTAGTTTAATGGAAAAATTACCTGCCTTAAAGTGACAGGGCGGGCCGTGGACTGGATACACTACAAGAGAAATAAATTTATCAGGTAAGCATAAATTATGTTTTCTCTTGTTAAGTGTATCCAGTCCACGGATCATCCATTACTTATGGGATACCAATACCAAAGCTAAAGTACACGGATGATGGGAGGGACAAGGCAGGTACTTAAACGGAAGTTACCACTGCCTGTAAAAAAACCCTTTCTCCCAAAAATAGCCTCCGAAGAAGCAAGGTATCAATATGTTAAATTTGAAAAAGTATGAAACGCAGACCAAGACTCCGTCTTGTAATCTGTTCAACAGAAGCCACATTTAAAAAAGGCCCAAGTGAAAACCACAGCTCTAGTAGAATGAGCTGTAATCCCTTCAGGAGGCTGCTGTCCAGCAGTCTCATAAGCTAAATGAATTATGCTTTTTAACCAAAAAGACAGAGAGGTTGCTGAAGTCCTTTGACCTCTCCTCTGTCCAGAATAGACAACAAACAAGGTGAATGTTTGATGAAAATCTGTAGTAGCTTGTAAGTAAAACTTTAAAACACGAACCACGTCCAAATTGTGTAATAGACGTTCCTTCTTTGAAGAAGGATTAGGATACAAGAATGGAACAACAATCTCTTGAGTGATATTCTTGTTAGATACCACCTTAGGTAAAAACCCAGGTTGGTACACAGGACTACCTTATCCGTACGGAGAACCAGATAAGGAGAATCACATTGCAACGCAGATAACTCAGAGACTCTATGAGCCGAGGAAATAGCTACCAAAAAGGAACTTTCCAAGATAGAAGTTTGATATCTATGGAATGAAAAGGTTCAAATGGAACTCCTTGAAGAACCTTAAGAACCAGCTTTAAGCTCCATGGCGGAGCAACATTTTTAACCACAGGCTTGGTTCTAACCAAAGCCTGACCAAATGCCTGAACGTCTAAAATACCTGCCAGACGCTTGTGCAAAAGAATAGACAGAGTAGAAATCTGTCCTTTTAAAGAACTAGCTGACAACCCTTTTCTCAAAATCATCTTGGAGAAAAGATAATATCCTGGGAATCCAGACTTTACTCCATGAGTAACCCTTGGATTCATAACAATAAGATATTTACACCATATCTTATGTTAAATTTTCCTAGAGACAGGCTTTTATGCCTGTATTAAGGTATCAATTACTGACTCGGAGAAGCCATGCTTTGATAACATCAAGCGTTCTGTCTCCAGGCAGTCCATCTCAGATTAGTTATATTTAGATGGTTGAAAAGACCCTGAGGTAGAGGGTCCTGTCTCAGAAGCAGAGACCGTGGTGGAAAGGATGACATGTCCACCAGATCTGCATACCAGGTCCTGCGTGGCCACGCAGGCGCTGTCAAAAGCACCAAAGCACTCTCCTGCTTGATCTTGTGCAAACCCCTCCGGAGGGAATTCCCACTCCCCCGGATGAAAAGTCTGACGACTTAGAAAATCTGCCTCCCAGTTCTCAACACCTGGGATAGGGATAGCTTTTAGACAAGAGTGAGTCTCTGTCCAGTGAATTATTTTAAGACTTCTAACATTGCTAGGGAACTTCTGTTCCCCCTTGATGGTTGATGTAAGCCACAGTCGTGATATTGTCCGACTGAAATATGATGTACCTCAGAGTTGCTAACTGAGGCCAAGTCTGAAAAGCATGGAATATCGCTCCCAGTTCCAGAATATTCATTAGAAGGAGGGTCTCCTCCTGAGTCCACTATCCCTGAGCCTTCAGGGAGTTCCAGACTGTATCCCAACCTAAAAGGCTGGCATCTGTTGTAACAATTGTCCCATCTGACCTGCGGAAGGTCATACCCTTGGACAGATGGACCCGAGATAGTCACCAGAGAAGAGAATCTCTGGTTTCTTGGTCCGGATTTAACAGGAGAACAAATCTGTGTAATCCCCGTTCCTCTGGCTGAGCATGCATAGTTGCAGTGGTCTGAAATGTAGGCGTGCAAACGGTACTATGTCCCTTGCCGCTACCATTAAGCCGATTACATTCATGTACTGAGCCACCAAAGGGCGCGGATGGAATGAAGAACACGGCAGAAATTTAGAAACTTTGACAACCTGGACTCCGTCAGGTAAATTTTAATTTCTACAAAATCTATCAGAATCCCTAGGAGGGAAACCCTTGATATTGGGGATAGAGAACTCTTTCCTTGTTCACTTTCCACCCATGCGATCTCAGAAATGCCAGTACTACGTCCGTATGAGACTTGGCAACTTGGATGTTTGACGCCTGTATCAGGATGTCGTCTAAATAAGGGGCCACTTCTATGCCCCGCGGCCTAAGGACCGCCAAAGTGACCCCAGAACCTCCATAAAGATTCTAGGGGCTGTAGTTAACCCAAAGGAAAGAGCTACAAACTGGTAATGCCTGTCTAGAAAGGCAAACCTGAAAAACCGATGGTGATCTTTATGCATCGTAATGTGAGGATAAGCATCCTTCAAATCCATTGTAGTCCTCTATTGACTCTCCTGGATCATAGTTAAGATGGTACGAATAGTTTCCATCTTAAATGATAGAATTCTAAAGAATTTGTTTAAGATCTTTTAGATCCAAAATAGGTCTGAAGGTTTCCTTTCCTTGGGAACCACAAACCGATTTGAGGAAAACTGTGTCCCTGTTCCTCTATTGGAACTGAATGGGTCACGTATACAATGCAAGAATGTCTCTTTCTTTATCTGGTTTGCAGATAAATGTGAAAGGCAAAAACTCCCCTTTTTTGGGGGGGAAAGCTTTGAAATCCAGAAGATATCTCTGGGGTATAATTTCCAATGCCCAGGGATCCTGGGCATCTCTTGCCCACGCCTGGGCGAAGAATGAAGTCTGCCCCCTATAGGATCCGTTACCAGATAGGGGTCCGTTCCTCATGCTGTTTTAGAGGCAGCAGCAGGCTCCTTGACCTGCTTATCTTTGTTCCAGGTCCGGTTGTCTCCAGACCGCCTTGGACTGAGCAAAAGTTCCCTCTTATTTTGCCTTAGAGGAAGTTGATGCCACACCTGCCTTGAATTTTCGAAAGGCACGAAAATTAGGCCTTTTTTGTCCCTTGATTTGGACCTGTCCTGAGGAAGGGCATGATCTTTTCCTCCAGTGATATAAGTAATAATCTCCTTCAAACTAGGCCTGAATAGGGTCTGCCCCTTGAAGGGAAGTTAAGTAGCTTATTTATTAAAGTCACGACAGCTGACCATGATATAAGCCATAGCGCTCTGCGCGCCAGTATAGTAAAAAACAGAATTCTTAGCCGTTAGTCTAGTCAAAGGAACAAAGGCATCAGAAAACAAAGGAATTGGCTAGCTTAAGTGCTCTAAGCTTGTCAAATATATTCATCCAATGAAGCCTGTAAAGCCTCATCAAGAGACTCAAACCAGAACGCCGCAGCAGCAGTGACAGGAGCAATGCGTGCAAGGGGCTGCAGGATAAAACCTTGTTGAATAAACATTTTTTATCCATTGGATCTAAAAAAGCACAACAGTCCTCGCCAGAGGTAGTGGTACGCTTAGCTAGAGTAGAAACTCTTCTCTCCACCTTAGGAACTGTCTGCCATAAGTCCCGTGTGGTGGCAACTATTAGAAAACATTCTTCTAAAAAATAGGAGGGGAAGAGAACGGCACACCTGGTCTATCCCATTCCTTATGAAAAATTTTAGTAAACCTCTTTAGGTATTGGAAAAACATAAGTACACACCGGCACTGCATATTATTTATCCAGTCTACACAATTTCTCTGGCACTGCGATTGTACACATTCATTCAGAGCAGCTAAAGCCTCCCTGAGCAACAAGTGGAGGTTCTCAAGCATAAATTTTAAATGTAGAAATATCAGAATCAGGTTAAATCATCTTCCCTGAGTCACAAATATCACCCACAGACTAAGCATATTGTGAGGTAGTATCAGACATGGTTCTTAAAGCGTCTGTATGCTCTGTATCTACCCCCAGAGCTGTTTTGCTTTCCTTTAATTTCAGGTAGTCTGACTAATACTGCTGCCAGTGTATTATACACAACCTTTGCCATGTCTTGTAAAATAAACGCTATGGGCGCCATTGATATACTTGGCGCCATTTGAGCGTGAGTCCCTGGAGCGGGAGTCAAAGGGTCTGACACGTGGGGAGAGTTAGTCGGCATAACTTCCCCCTCGACAGAATCCTCTGGTAAAATAAACGCTATGGGTGCCCTTGATGTACTTGGCGCCATTTGAGCGTGAGTCCCTAAAGCGGGAGTCAAAGGGTCTGACACGTGGGGAGAGTTAGTCGGCACAACTTCCCCCTCGACAGAATCCTCTGGTGATAATGTTTTTAAATACAAAAAATGATCTTTATTGTTTAACATGAAATCAGTACATCTGGTACACATTCTAAAATGGGGTTCCACCATGGCTTTAAACATAATAAACACAGAGCCTCCTCTATGTTAGACATGTTAGAACTAATAAAGAGACTAGTAAGCTTGGAAAACACTTTAAATCAAGTTAGCAAGCAAATATAACAAACGTTACTGTGCCTTTAAGAGAAACAAATTTTGTCAAAATTTGAAAAACAGTGAAAAAAGGCAGTAAATCAAACGAAATTTTTACAGTACATGTAATAAGTTAACAGAGCATTGCACCCACTTGCAAATGGATGATTAACCCCTTAATGCAAAAAACAGATAAAAAAAAAAAACGACATTTTTTTAAACAGATACAACAAAACTGCCACAGCTGAGCTGTGGATTACCTTCCCTATAACTGTTTCTATGCAAAATTTAAGCCAGCCATGTGGAAAAATTAGGCCCCAATAAGTTTTATCACCAAACATATGTTAAAAAACGATTAAACATGCCAGCAAACGTTTTAAAACACATTCTTATAAGAGTATGTATGTCTATTAATAAGCCTGATCCAGTCGCTATCACTGCATTTAAGGCTTTACTTACATTACTTCGGTATCAGCAGTATTTTCTTAGTCAATTCCATTCCTTAGAAAAATATATTACTGCACATACCTTAGCATATATCTCTATCAATCAGCCTGGTACCAGTCGCTTTCACTGCATTTAAAGGCTGTACTTACATTACTTCGGTATCAGCAGTATTTTCTTAGTCAATTCCATTCCTTAGAAAAATATTTTACTGCACATACCTTATTTGCAGGAAAACTTGCACGCCATTCCCCCTCTGAAGTACCTTACTCCTCAGAATGTGTGAGAACAGCAACTGGATCTTAGTTACGTCTGCTAAGATCATAGAAAAAACGCAGGCAGATTCTTCTTCCAAATACTGCCTGAGATAAACAGCACACTCCGGTGCCATTTAAAAATAACAAACTTTTGATTGAAGAAATAAACTAAGTATAAAAAACCACAGACTCTCACGACCTCCTATCTATGTTGAGACTTGCAAGAGAATAACTGGGAATGGCAGTTAGGGGAGGAGCTGTGTAGCAGCTTTGCTGTGGGTGGACTCTTGCAGCTTCCTGTTGGGAAGGAGAATATATCCCCATAAGTAATGGATGATCCGTGGACTGGATACACTTAACAAGAGAAATTTCCTTTAATAAGACAAATAATAAGGGCGAAAGAGGACAGTCTTATCTTGTTCTATTTCTAATAGAAAATGGCTTGGACAAGGTTCCATTAACTCATACTTTAGCTGAGGGGTTGTAGTATAATGCAAAGATTCTGGAAATAAATAGATACATTTTTGTAATGTGAGACGTAGGAAGGTCCAGTACAACCTGTCAAAAGCCTTCTCGGCATCCACCGACAGGAGGACTGATGGTATGTGATTTAAGGTGACATATTGTATAAGCTAAAATATTTTGACAGTATTATCCTTTGTCTCTCTCCCAGGCACAAAACCAGCCTGGTCTTGGTGTAGTATATGCTTAAGGATAGGATTAATCCTATTGGCTAAGACTTCAGAATATATCTTCAAATCCACGTTGAGGAGGGAAATAGGCCTAAAATTAGCAGGATGATTTAGATTTTTCCCTGGCTTCTGTAAAACAACAATATAGACTTCTAGCATGGTGGGGGTAAATAATGACCCTGGTCTAAATGATGGAAAAGAGACAGTAAGTGTGAAACTAATATATCTTTATATGCTTAAATAAAAAATGGGGATAAGGGAGCCATTTACCAATATTTTAGCTCTGTGTAGTAAAATCAAACTAGAGGTGCAGACCCTATATAACTATTGCAAACTATTATAAATAGGGAGAAAACAAGGAGAGGTAGTCCTTATAAAAAGATAGGGAATTCAGCACTCTCTTTATATGCTTTATATTATGCTACCCTAAAGCCATCTGGCCCAGGGCTTTTCACTTATGCTAAAGATTTTAATGCTGTTGCAATTTCCTCAGCACAAATAGGTTGGGTTAGGGTGTGAGTTGGGTGGTATCTATAGATTGGAGGTATTCATGACACAGATATGCATTGGGTTCTCTTAGGGCCAGATTACGAGTTTTGCGCTGTTACGAGCAAGTGAAAAGGGGATTATCGCGGTTGTTTGCACACATCAAGTTTAAGATTCATATTACAAGTTGAAAGTAGACGCGAACATGTGAGCTCAATCACATTTTACACTAAAATGATTACCTAGTTAACTGTTTCACAAAACAAAAAAGTTTCACAAAACACAGCCAAAATATATTACAAAGTACAGTTACACTAACAATAACACTAGCTAATAAAAATTATTTATAAAACAAAATTGTCCAAAAAATTTATAAGGACTCAAAGATATGAGATCCAAGATGTTAGAAAAATAAGGAAGGCAAAGGGCTTTAACATAGATATACATACTGTACATATACAGTACATGTCTAGATATGAATATGTACATATATTTATATGTGTTTACATATGTATTTATATGTGTATATATGTATTTACAGACATATATACACATAAAAACACATAAATATGTTTGTATACATATATAGACATAAGTGCATTGGAGCCCTTTGCAGTTAAGTCGATGAAAACATGAAAAAGCATATTTTTGCAATATTTATATTTAATAAAGTGTTATACTGTGTATTTAATGCAAATATTTCATATTCCAATGTTCTGCATACAGCAGAATATGTTCTAAATATTTAAATATATATATTCCTATATATATCTGTATATATTTATACCTACATATAATAATGTGTGTATATATATATATATATATATATATATATATATATATATATATATATATATATATATATATATATATATATATATATATATATATAGGTATAGATATATACTGTACCAAACTACCATCAAATATATATATTTATAATCTGAACTCACTTCAACCTAAAGGGCTGAATGAAGAATTAAATTACGCTCCTTTCCTTACAAATAGATATCTGATATTAATGTTCTACTAAACCTACGGGGTTAAGTCCTGCACACTGCTGGCTACTATATTAGTTCATTGTTGGATACACAGTGTTTATATTGATACGCTACTACTACTAAGCCATTCCCTATATTGTGTATGTAATGATTTGGTAGTTTAGAAAGTATGAACTAAATACAAATATAAACTGCCCCGCAAAGCATATATAAAGACCGCTGCTCCATAAACCTGTCCGTCTGCTCTGATGAGGCGGACAGGAATCATCACAATTCAACCCAATCGAGTACAATTGGTTTGATTGACACCTCCCTGCTGGTGGCCCATTGGCAGGGGGCGGCGTTGCACCAGCAGCTCTTGTGAGCTGCTGGTGCAATGCTGAATACGGAGAGCATATTGCTCTCCGCATTCAGCGATGTCTGTTGGACCTGATCCGCACTGTCGGATCAGGTCCGACAGACATTTGGTAAATCAGGCTTATAGGCTCTAACAAGATATTGATCATTACAAGCAAAATTGTGTTACTTACTAAACTTATATTTACTACTAGTATGATCTATGATATATGCACCAAGGTCTGAGCCTATATGTTATTATGTACAGATTGCTGATTACGGATGCTTGTGAGGCTATGTAAATAATTTCTTTTTTTCTACTTTGCAAAATAGGTTTCATTATGATTAGTTTTGTTATTATGTGTAAAAAGCAATTGAGTTTCAATTCACCTGAGGAAGCATGGTAAATAGAGCAGAATCTATGCAGCAGACATCAATTGATTGTGCCTGAGGAAGCCCCAAGTGACATAGGGTGAAACACGTGTAGCAGCTTTTCTATCGGCTGGTGCCGATTTCCAAGCTGTTTTGGAATTACAGCATTCCAACAACTCAGACCCAGGAGCCCTTTGCAACACTCCCTATGTGAGTACAAGTTGTCTACTGTGAATACCGGTAATCGGTGAGTGGTGCATGTGATGAACACAAGGTGAAATCACTACAGCATTCAACATACAGGTAACACTAAGGAGACGCTGAGTGAGAAGCGCAGTGTGTTTTTTGCCTGTCTGACACGGAGGAGGACGCTGTATGAGGTGAGTTAGTATCAGTACCCTGCTGGACTGTATCAGTTACCCCATTGGTGTACTTACGGCTTGCAAGCTGCCGGCGTGAGTGGTCTGGGATGAAGCGCAGGGTTTAGTGATAATCCATTTGCCCCAATTGCATTTAGTCCAGTGAGACAAATCTCTAAGCGGACCGGAGCCTGCTTGAACAATAACTGTTTTGCCACATAGGGAGCAAGGGTGATAATCAGGAGGACCCAGACAGTTTGGTTTTTGCATTCAATATTAGCAGCAACTGTTCAGATGTAAGGACTATTTACTTAAAGGGACATGACACCCACATTTTTTCTTTCATGATTTAGAAAGAGAATGCAATTTTAAACATCTTTCTAATTTACTTATATTATCTAATTTGTTTTATTCTCTTGATATTCTTTGCTGAAAAGCATATCTAGATATGCTCAGCAGCTGCTGATTGGTTGCTGCACATAGAAGCTTCATGTGATTGGTTCACCATGTGCATTGCTTTTTCTTCAACTAAGGATATCTAAAAAATGAAGCAAAATAAATAATAGAAGTAAATTGTAATGTTGTTTAAATTTCTATTCTCTATCTGAATCATGAAATAAAGATTTTGGGTTTAGTGGCCCTTTAAGGATCCATGAGATTGGGATTATTCTATAGCTATATTTTTAGCTTTCTTGCTGTGTGATTATACTAAAAGGAATCCCTGTATATGCTATTGGGTAATGAATGATTTGCATATGCTATATGCCTTAGACCATTAATTGTTTGTTTTTTCTTTAGTTAATTAGTTATTCTTCTTTTTGCACACTGTACACATACTTTAAAAAAAATATGTTTATTATTGCTCATCAAGCATCCGTGTTTGTGCGTTCTTGAGATTCTGGTAGTTCTTATTATCTTTTTTATTAAGGCTTAATATGGGGTTGCTGGATAAAGTTTACTAAATGTTTTTTCTTTTTGATATATAATATGTATATATGAATAAATAGAACATATTCTGCTATGTGAAGAACATTAGAATGTGAAATATTAATATTTTCATGTCAGGTTAGCGCACTTGAGAATATGCGTGATATTCGAAGTTCAATTTTTTTGGGGGTATCGGGATATCATGGAGTTAGCGCTCGAGCAGGAAGATTAAATACCGGTTCACATGTAATCTATCCCTTAAATGGGAACAGATTATATAACTGTTCATAGTACTCCCGAAAGGTTTATGGACTGGGTGAGTTTTGTTTTCATTTCAAAACTTGTGCAAGGAGTTTGCCAGCTTTTGTTGCCTTCAGTAAAATACTTTTGTTTCAAGTAGAATGCATTTTTTGGACTTTAATATCTAATAGTTCATTTAACTTAGTTCTGCTATTTGTTAATTTTTTCCAGTAATGAATCATCAGAAGGGTTACATTTGTGAAGGTGGTCAAGTTGGAGAAGCTTCTGCATGTTGGTGTCCCCTATATTTGTTTTTGTAGGCTCTAATTTTAATAAAGTCTTCCTAATAGTGCATTTGTGTGTCATCCATACTGAGCTAATAGAGATATTAGCTGAAAAACAAGTTATTACTTGATTAGGCAAATGTTTGCTTAACTATGGGATCCACGAGCAGAGTATCGTCTATTTTTTTTAAATTGGCGTTCCTGCAAAAGTAAAATGTCACTTTAATTTTAAAATCTTGCATGGCACTGCAGCGTTTATAGGTTAATTAAACCCTTTAACATTTTGTGTTAAAAATTAGATTTATGTGTCTGTGTATTAGCCATTATTGCAAAGTATCATCGGTATAAAAGATGGTAAAGATATTGGAGAATCAAACCATAAAGAGAAAATATAATTGCAACATGAGTCAAACAACCAAAAAACAAAACAAAAAAAGTAAAAAAAAAGAACATAATAAAGATTAATTACCACACTGATGCACAGAATGATGGAAAAGTGAAAGATTAACTCTTGACGTAAACATATTCACATAAAGAGAGCGAGGGAAATAGTTCCGTCCCAAATTAAAAAAGAAAAAAAATATAATACAAACAAAGTAGAAATTACTTTCCGGTAGTACAAAATAGGCTAACAGTCATAACATATACTGCACTAACAATAAAACAACTTAGAATCGTAACAAAGCTGGCTAGATAAGCCTCAAAGGAATATCCGTAACAGTTCAACATTGCCAATCGGAAGGCTATGTCCTTTTTAGGAAAGGAAAATAGCATACCCATTGTGAAGATATTTAGTGGTCCCCCCAGTCAAAAGACTCAGAAACTTACATCCTATCAAAATAAATAGTGTAGCCCTTCAGGTCTGAGAATGCTGAATGTTGTGCTGCTTAGGAGGCCCTGTTTGCCACTTAGTTCTCTGCGCACAAGGAAGTGCTGCTGGGTTGGAGGATGAATTTGCAACTCTGCCAAGAACGCATTAATGTGTTAGATGATAGTAGACCTAGAGCTAGTGGTTACACCTATGGCTCTCTTCAGTGGGTCTCCTAGTAGACCTAGTGAATATCAATCTTAAATATAAATGAAGCACCTAAATGAAAGGCTAAGGGTGACGTAATGAAAATACAGATAGTGGTGTTTATTCAGATAGCATTAAATCCAGATAAAAATTACACTTAAAATGGCAATAAAAATAATAAAATCATGGATCCATGAATTAACATACAAACGAAAATAGAAAGCACATTAGTATAAACAGAATATATTAGATAAACATATATGTTAAAAATAGATATGGTGTTGGTGTACTCTCCTGGGGGACGGCCCTTAATAGTAATACCGTCTAAGGTGCTTATAAGATGAGATCTCACTTGTAATGGTAGTGAACTGAAATTGTGTGTCCCAAATGGTATGTCCAACGTGCCCTTAAATATAAAAGTGTCTCTAATATATGCTGTTTATAGTATTGTGCTTTCTATTTTCGTTTGTATGTTAATTCATGGATCCATGATTTTAGTATTTTTATTGCCATTTTAAGTGTAATTTTTATCTAGATTTAATGCTAACCGAATAAACACCACTATATGAATTTTCACTACGTCACCTTAGACTTTCATTTAGGCACTCACTTCATTTATATTCAAGAACGCATTAATAACAGATGAATGACCAATAGGAAACATGGGAACCCCTATTGGTCGACAATGTTCTTGTCACTTAAATGAGAGGTTATATTTTGTCCACGGGCTTAGGTTTTAGAGCTCTGTGAGCTTTCTGAAAGATCAGTGAAGGGTCAAATGAAGATCGATTTATATGGGTGAAAAGAGCAATAAGATAAGACGGTAGTGATTGAGGTAAAACAGACTCAGATCCAATAGGGATCTAGAGATTTGAACATTATTGCAACTCTCCTCTCCTTTGGAGTCAGATGGCATGGAACGCAGCGTAGCTGGGCTCATTGCTGTATCCATGGCCTCATTAAAGGGACAGTCTACATGAAAATGTTTATTGTTTAAAAAGATAGATAATACCTTTATTACCCATTCCCCAGTTTTGCATAACCAACACTGTGATATTAATACACTTATTACCTCTGAGATTACCTTGTAGCTAAGCCTCTGCAAACTGCCTCCTTAACTCAGTGCTTTTGACAGACATGCTAATCAGTGCTGGCTCCTAAATAGCTCCACAGGAGTGAGCACAATGTTATCTATATGACACACATGAACTTACAATGTCTAACTGTCAAAATGCAACGACCTAAGTGGTGTTTTTCAACAGTTTAGAAATCTGTTTGAGCCTACCTAGGTTTAGCTTTCAAAAAAGAATATCAAGAGAATATTTTAATGTTATATTTGCTACAATGTTACATTCAAATAAAGGCACACATTCCCTTTTTTTGTAAAAACTATTTTGAATATTCTTCAAATAATTGAAATTAATTTAGAACAAAGAAATATGGGCAACAGTCTTTTTTTTTTCTTTTTCTTTAATAAATACTGTATGCTGAATGTTCTTGTGTATCCTTACCAATAATGCAATGATAAGTAATCTCGGAACTTGAACATAGCTTATTGGGACCAGAAAAAATGCAGGACAGGAATCTAGTCCTATGTCACCATATTAACTAGGTCACTAATATTCAGACACATTAGTGTAAACTAACAGCTTATATAATGTAATAAATAAACCGGCTCAGGATTTAGTGTAATAAGACCCTTAAAATAAGGTGTTATAACAGTTTTACCTAGTCCCATATTTTCTTCTTGTTTTTTTAACATGTTATTGTTTGAATTTGCCATGATGGCATTAGTAAGACCCTGGACTAAGGTTTGAGGATACATATATCATGCTCAATCAACAATTACTTATTATAATGACTATTACATTGAAGACTCTCACCCAATGTCATCCTCAGAATCATAATCCATGCGCATGGAATCAGGCACGGTGATATCGCTGGCAGACTGGCTAAGCTTCAGGATGCTCTCCCCCAATGTTGGCAATGTCTCCTTCCTTTTCTTCTTTACAAAAAACTTTTTAAAAGATTTAAACTTAGATTTCTTTTTGGCTGTAAGAAAACAAAACCAGATGTCTTATAAATCACAATGTTCTCTCAAAAATACCTATATAAGAGTTTCTTTTCAGCTGCTGGTTCCATATACTATGTTTTCACACAAATTATATCAGATTTTAGAGATCTATGTACAACCCTTCAAGGTGTAGGAGCACTAAATCTGACCATCAGTAGATATTTACACATTGCTAACCACTCTAATTAAAGGCTCTACACATTATAACTAAAAACAGAAGCAATTTCCCCCCTCAAATCAACAGAAGATTGTGGCCCCAATTTATCAAAGTCTGGCGGACCTGATCCGACAGTGCGGATCAGGTCCGCCAGACCTCGCTGAATACGGCGAGCAATACGCTTGCCGTATTCAGCATTGTGACCGCTGCTTCATAACTGCTGTTTCTGGCGAGCCTATATAGGCCCCTATGAATGTTTTGCTAAACTTAGAGGAAAGGTCTTTGACTATGTGCATATAAACACAGCAGAGACAAAAAAACCAGCAAATAGACAAGAAGAGATGGGAAAGGGTGGTAGATTGAGATTTAAATATGAAAAGTGAAACTGAACAACTCTCTTAGCCTCCACTGTTAGCACCCCTTGTTGTAAAGATTAGATCCGTGTTTGTATCTATATTGGTTTATTTTATTAAATAATCATTCCTATGATTGTGTGCTTCTTTGTATATCACATCATTATATCTTCATGTGTTCCATTCCAGTAACAAGAAATACAAGCAGCATAAAGTTGACACAAGACAAAACAATATTCATTCATTGTAGATGACAAGATGAGCAAATGTAAAACCATGTGACATACAAATGTGATCACTGTTGGCAACACATTGTGCAGGTGTTGCCAACAGTCATCAGAATTTTTATGTCACATGGTTTCTAAAATAGTTTATACAAAACTAACTAGCCTTCAAAAGCAAATAATTAAATCTACTGAGTTATCGGAAAATAACAAATCCACAAAAGATTTAAAATGCCTAACTTCTCTCTCATGTCTTATTTCTCACCCTGTTGGGTATAGAGACTCTCATTTATTTAATGTTGGGCATTCATATCTGGCTAATTTGCAGGTTCCAAAATTAAAAATGATTTTTTTTGGGACTATTTCTTAAACAACTCATTTTTACTGTTTTTGTTTATATAGCTTGGTGAAGTTATGTGAAATCTTATGTGTAATTTTAAAAAAATGCATGAAAAAAAGTAAGAGAAGCAAAGATTAATACCTACTACCTACAAATAAAAGAACGATAGTGAAAAGTAGAGAAGTGCAAAGCAATAACTATAAAAAAATCGTATTCATTTTTACAATACTAATTTTAGAAAAAGAAGTGAATAAATTGTGTTCAAAGCATTAACACAGTGAAAAGCAGGCAGACAGACTTTACATTTACATTAAACTAAAAAGGTTAATTATTTATTTTTTTCACCAATGAACAACTCTTACTTTAAAATAAGGCTTGCAGAAATCTAAGACTCAGCATATTTAAAATGGATTTAATAACAGACGTTGGGCTCCATTTATTAAGATGCCAAGGCAGTTTTGGAGTGTTGCATGAGCGAGCCTGCAGCCGATAGTAAGAAAGCAGCGGTCAACAGACTGCTGCTTCCTAACCTCTACACCAGTTATTAACTGGTGAATTCAAATTACCCCAGACACGTTCACCTGCTGCCCACCGGATGCGATCCCAGGCGGACAGGTTTATGGAAACAAACCTTGTCCAGTAATTGATAAATGGGGCCCTTTATGTGAACATTTAAGCAGAAAATCTACGGGAGGATCATTTGCGCAGGGAGTTTGTTTGTACCAGTCAATGAGCATTAGTAGGAAGTATACAACTGACATAGCTGTATTGACTTCAGTTTAAATATAAACAGATTTTACTTCACATTTTCTCAGAAGAAAAATCAACAAGTTATTATATATGTAGGATAGAAAGCTGTTTGTATCTGTAGTAGTATATACATTTAAATACCCCTACAGACAATTTACAGAAAATATCTCAGAAATATTTCTTTTATACCCATAAAAGTAATTGCGACTGAAAATCTTGAGCAATGTTGTTTTACAACAATATCATAGTGAGCATAATAGCAACATAATAACATACCTAGTGTAAAACCCTTTTACTATTACAGTGAATTATGGAGTAAGCTCATTGATTCATAGAACGTTACCATAAACTGAACGTAGCTCTCTGTTACTCCCTACCCTCTCCCACTGGGAAAAAGCTGGTCACTACTGGGAAAATATATTACATCAGATTTTAAGAGATTTAAGTCTTATTTTATTGCATTGGTAGTAAACTGTATATGAGCTGCTTCATTATGCAGTACACTATGTACAAACCCAACAATTATTATTTTTTTTTAGATTTACCCGTAAGTCTTTTTCCACACAATGATGTCCCTGCTGCTAGGAAACCAAGCCAGCTAGAGATCAAAAGCAGGTGCTCTGAGAAGAGAATATCTTGCTAATTTATAATGATCAATATTGCTAAGGAGGAAAACACAACACTTTAATGGTAGCCTGTCTTTATTTCTTATTTTGTAATAGAAGATTCATAGTTACTTGTATAAACTCAGTCAGCTGCATCATCTGTGTAAAAACTATCATCTGTCATCTGTGTACAAGCATTATACTTATTGCATTAATGTATTATGCTGCATTTCATGCTTCATTTTTAATACACTATAATTGAGTTACACTATGTGAAATTACTGAAGATATGTATAATTTTTGAGGATGCTAAGACTCTTCATATTAGTGAAACGGGTAACTGTAATATTCTGATATATCTAAATATATATATATACTGTCAAGGTATAAGTAAAGATATATATATATATATATATATATATATATATATAGCTAGAGGTCAGTAAGAAAGGCACTCCATATAAAATGTAGCAACTTCCAGGGTGCACTTCAAGAAAATCATCGTATATATATATGTAGAAAAAAAGGCACTCACTGGTCCAGAGTAAAAAATAACTTTTAATAGTTTAGGTTAAAAATGCATGACGTTTCGGAGGCATTCCACCCCCTTTATCAAATGCAAAATACAGACAGTTTGAAAGTACAAAAAACGATTAACACATACATTACCCCTTCACCTTAAATAACCCAGTGGCATCTGATGGCGCCAAGCCGCAATCGCGGCTTGCATGGTGCTAAACCGGAAGTCATATGACCGGAAATCGCGTCATCCACGTGAACCACGTGGTGACGTCGGTTGTCATAGTGACAACTGTTTGTTGTCTGACGATATTCTCAGACAATATGGAAATGTCTATCAACAGGGTACAAATATTTATGTTAAATAATAACAAAAGAATCTTATTGTCAGTATTAAAATATCACGGTTTAGCCATAGATCAGAATGCCAGTGTATTAAAAACAACAAAGGTACTCGATCATAGACGATCGAGTGTAGCAATATAAAAGCATGAATATGGCGAACATACAGCAACCCAAGCTAACAGCAGACACACATGCAATACCACATTACCATCCATAAATAATTATATGAGAAAAATTATGGGAAATCATCGCTAACCATCTCAAATCCTGGTTAATGATTGGTATATACATATATGTCTGCAGCTAGTTAAATCGTGTGTTCTTGGTGTCTCCTGGAGTATGGCAGATAATATCTGAGGACTTATGCACTGAGAGTGATAGAAAATCATATTTAAAAGTCATTGATGGTGGATATGTTTTATGGTGGGATGAACAATTGTAGTCCAGCATCCACATACGAACAAGCGCTACAAAATCAAACACAGACTCTCATGCATGAGTACCCATGTGATTTATATGTTGATTTGCCCCTGTTCCCTTGTTTATATAGGGAAAACGGTCACCACATTTCGGGAGCGTATGGCCAATCACCGCTGTGCGATCAGGGAAGCCATCAAAAATGGCGACTCTGATCAGCCAGTAGCACGCCATTTCGCCAGACATAACCATGGTGTATCGAGTCTAAAAACCATGTTGATTGATCAAGTACCACCACTGACAGGGGCAATCGACTCCTACGAATGGAGACAAGATGGATCTATACGTTGGATACCATAGCACCTAGGGGATTGAATACTATGCTGGATTTCTCGCCATTCTATACTGCGAGTTAATCTAACCTCTCTATATGGACTACAATTGTTCATCCCACCATAAAACATATCCACCATCAATGACTTTTAAATATGATTTTCTATCACTCTCAGTGCATAAGTCCTCAGATATTATCTGCCATACTCCAGGAGACACCAAGAACACACGATTTAACTAGCTGCAGACATATATGTATATACCAATCATTAACCAGGATTTGAGATGGTTAGCGATGATTTCCCATAATTTTTCTCATATAATTATTTATGGATGGTAATGTGGTATTGCATGTGTGTCTGCTGTTAGCTTGGGTTGCTGTATGTTCGCCATATTCATGCTTTTATATTGCTACACTCGATCGTCTATGATCGAGTACCTTTGTTGTTTTTAATACACTGGCATTCTGATCTATGGCTAAACCGTGATATTTTAATACTGACAATAAGATTCTTTTGTTATTATTTAACATAAATATTTGTACCCTGTTGATAGACATTTCCATATTGTCTGAGAATATCGTCAGACAACAAACAGTTGTCACTATGACAACCGACGTCACCACGTGGTTCACGTGGATGACGCGATTTCCGGTCATATGACTTCCGGTTTAGCACCATGCAAGCCGCGATTGCGGCTTGGCGCCATCAGATGCCACAGGGTTATTTAAGGTGAAGGGGTAATGTATGTGTTAATCGTTTTTTGTACTTTCAAACTGTCTGTATTTTGCATTTGATAAAGGGGGTGGAATGCCTCCGAAACGTCATGCATTTTTAACCTAAACTATTAAAAGTTATTTTTTACTCTGGACCAGTGAGTGCCTTTTTTTCTACATATATATATATATATATATATATATATATATATATATATATATATATATTTTTTTTTTTTTTTTTTAATCCTATATTTGGTTAGTCAGTAACAAATGATTCATTCATTCTGAAAAATTGACTTAACTCAGTTCTCCCCCATTCAGGATGCAAAAGTTAAAAGAGCATACAAGTGAGAACAATAAACATTTGGTTTGTTTAACTTTAACAGCCATTTCAAGAGATCAGGATACTACTACCTGTGGTGAGAGGGAGGCTGAGTCTGTAATCTGCAGTGGGAAGCTGATCAAAATCATAGGGAAATGGTAATTAGCACAGGCTTGTTAATTGCCCCTAAACATCAAATACACGTCTGTATTGCTAGCTAAACAGAAAATATGTTGTATTGTGACTTTTTACAACTACTCGTAAAATGATCCCTGCTGTTTATGAAGACAAAATTCTGGGTTCATGAGCCAAAAGATGATAAATACAAGATACTGCATAGAAATGAATGTATATATATATATATATATATATATATATAAAAGTATCAACAAGTAGGGACTGCACTCGCTGGATTAAGTTCAAATAATACCTTATTTATTCAATGGTGACGTTTCGGGGTACGCAAACCCCTTCCTCAGACCAAAAAAAAATATATATTTTTTGAAAGCATAAAATTAGTCTTAGCATCTGTATTTTTTTTAAAGAATATTTATGATCCTAAAAAGAAATAATTAATAACACTTATTTTATTTCAGATGGACCATAGAGGAATTTATGCATGCAGAACTTGTTGGAGATGTAGAACAGGCTGTATTTGTGTAAATGCATGTATAACAGATGTATAAATGCCATTAATTTCAGAATAATTAGCAGTATTAATTTGTTTTAATATAGTATAATACTAAAGACACATGATGTTTCATATTAAAATAATCAAAATAAATATTGTGACCTAGCCCAATGCATAATGAACATAGAACTTATCGATGTAAGGAAATTATGGCATTTATTACACATTTTAAAGAAATATTTTCTTTCAATGTTGGATAGTAAATGTATTGCTGTGTTTGTTTTTCATGCTGCCCCCCAGTGTTCTAATGCGAGAACTACAGCCAGAAGGCTTTTTAGGCTGTTAAAAATAAGATATTCCAGATATCCAATCAGAAGGGACAAGGCTTCCGTTTGGGCGTTTCCAATCCTCACCAGTGATGGAAACATATAAAAGTAAGGCAAGAGAGAGGAAAAGGACACAGATTGTGCTGAGCTAACTTATAACTGGTGTGTTGGGCGTGAAAAGTACCATTTTACTTTGGCAAAGCTGATCTACCCATTTCTCATTGATTGCAAAATATACTTATTGGTATTTCTGAGGTGAGATTAAACCTGCTGAAAGATATTGGATATCGATTGGTGTTCATCCTGGTAATGTATTAAAAGAATGTGTTAGATTGAAGAGAGCAAATTGTATTTTTAAACTGTATTTCATAGCCTTAAATAGCTCTTAGCTTGCCTTTTGTATGCAAACATTTAAAGTAAACATTCATTATTGCTGTATGTAAACAGACTTAAAGAAATAAATTGTATTTTAAAGCTAGTATTTCATAGCCTGTATATCGTTAAACAAATCCTTGATGCTAAATTGTATTATCTGTGTAAATATAGAGTTATAACTTAGAGTTTGATTGTTGGCACAAATAATATATATAACTTCTAGTGTTTAAATTAGAGTATATAAACTGTCCTATTGTTTAAATAAACATTATTAGAATTGTATTGCTTGGATTTTAGCATCTTGGAATCTCATTGTGTTAACTGGGTGAAATTTCTTTTGAGAAAAAGTTAAACATTTATAAATTGGGCACAGCCGATTTGAATAATTTTTAAACACATATAATATTGACTCATATTCTAGTATTGCAAATATATTCCAATATGCTCATAGATATTAACTAATAAAAAGAATTTAGATATTTATATTAATTTTGTGGTTTCTAGTAGATGCATATTGATTAAGGGTTTATATTTTAAAGGATAATTATTAAATGTATTGTATTATAACCCTGAGATAAACTGATATATTATTTGGAGAGCACTATTGAAGATTCTTATAAATATACTGACAATACAGTATCTCACAAAAGTGAGTACACTCTCACATTTTTGTAAATATTTTATTATATCTTTTCATGTGTCAACACTGAAGAAATGACACTTTGCTACAATGTAAAGTAGTGAGTGTACATCCTGTATAACAGTGTAAGTTTGCTGTCCCCTCAAAATAACTCAACACACAGCCATTAATGTCTAAACCGTTGGCAACAAAAGTGAGTACACCCCTAAGTGGAAATGGACAAATTGGGCCCAAAGTGTCAATATTTTGTGTGGCCACCATTATTTTCCAGCACTGCCTTAACCCTCTTGGGCATGGAGTTCACTAGAGCTTCACAGGCTGCCACTGGAGTCCTCTTCCACTCCTCCATGACGACATCACAAAGGTGGTGGTTGTTAGAGAACTTGCGCTCCCCCACCTTCCATTTGAGGACGCCCCACAGATGCTCAATAGGGTTTAGGTCTGGAGACATGCTTGGCCAGTCCATCACCTTTACCCTCAGCTTCTTTAGCAAGGCAGTGGTTGTCTTGGAGGTGTGTTTGGGGTCGTTATCATGTTGGAATACTTCATAGGGGATCATGCGCTGCTTCAATATGTCACAGTACATGTTGGCATTCATGGTTCCCTCAATGAACTGTAGCTCCACAGTGCCGACAGCACTCATGCAGGCCCAGACCATGACACTCCCACCACCATGCTTGACTGTAGACAAGACACACTTGTCTTTATACTCCTCACCTAGTTGCCACCACACACGATTGACACCATCTGAACCAAATCATCATTGGTCATTGGACCACAGAACATGGTTCCAGTAATCCATATCCTTAGTCTGCTTGTCTTTAGCAAACTGTTTGCAGGCTTTCTTGTGCATCATCTTTAGAAGAGGCCTCCTTCTGGGACGACAGCCATGCATACCAATTTGATGCATTGTGTGGCGTATGGCTGAGCACTGACAGGCTAACCCCCCACTCCTTCAACCTCTGCAGCAATGTTGGCAGCACTCATACGTCTATTTCCCAAAGACAACCTCTGGATATGACGCTGAGCACATGCACTCAACTTCTTTGGTCGACCATGGTGAGGCCTGTTCTGAGTGGAACCTGTCCTTTGAAACTGTTGTATGGCCCACTGTGCTGCTCAGGGTCTTGGAAATCTTCTTATAGTCTAGGCTTTCTTTATGTAGAGCCACAATTCTTTTTTTCAGATCCTCAGAGAGTTCTTTGCCATGAGGTGCCATGTTAAACTTCCAGTGACCAGTATGAGAGAGTGTTAGAGCGATAACACCAAATTTAACACACCTGCTCCCCATTCACACCTGAGACCTTGTAACACTAATGAGTCACATGACGCCGGGGAGGGAAAATGGCTAATTGGGCCCAATTTGGCCATTTCCACTTAGGTGTGTACTCACTTTTGTTGCCAATGGTTTAGACATTAATGGCTGTGTGTTGAGTTATTTTGAGGAGGTAACAAATTTACACTGTTATACAGGCTCTACACTCACTACTTTACATTGTAGCAAAGTGTCATTTCTTCAGTGTTGTCAAATGAAAAGATATAATAAAATATTTACAAAAATGTGAGGGTTGTACTCACTTTTGTGAGATACTGTATATATATTTATATTGTCCTTGTTTAAAACTTTAGAATTAAAGGGACAGTATACACCAATTTTCATATAACTGTATGTAATAAACACTACTATAAAGAATAATATGCACAGATACTGATATAAAAATCCAGTATGAAAACCGTTTAAAAACTTATTTTTTTTTTTTAGAAGCTTCTAGTTTAGCTTTTTTTAAAAGGTTACTGGAAGACCAACTGTAAGTGGGAAATAGCAGGCACTCCCCCCCCCCCTTCCTCTGCATATGAAAAGACCCATTAAACAAACAGCAGCAAGCTGGAATAGGTATACGTCGGTATTCTCCTAAAACTTTGGGGCTTGGTTAGGAGTCTGAAAATCAGAGCAATGTTATTTAAAAATAAGCAAAACTATCCATTTTAAAAAAACAAAAAAAACCTGTATGGGCAATATAAATGTATAATGTCCCTTTAATGAAATCAATCTAAAATGAAAATAAATCTTCTGTCTTTAGAGATAGCATCTGTTTCCAACTTAAAGCTGCAAATAATTGTATCAGCACTGACAGAACGGATTCACAGAAATTCAATCTAACCTAAAGTACCTGCACCTTGTAACCACCTACTGATTTCACAGTCAGAATTCCAAATGTAATATTGCTGAGTTTAAACACCAGATTTCATCTATCAGTTCAGCTATTTCTTCACGATTACAGTAAGGCTATTGCCAGTATTGGGCCAGATTACAAGTGGAGCGCTAATTAACGCTCTGCTGCAGCGATAATTGCGCTAGATGTAAGCTTTTTGCGCGCTGGGTTGCGCTCGTATTATGAGTTGAAAGTAAACTGTTTTCACTCATGCGCTAACCTGACAAGCACAAACAGTCAAACTTACAATATTGTACATATGCACACATAAATAGATGTATATATATATATATATATATATATATATATATATATATATATATATATATATGTATATACATTCATAAACATATTTAGACATGTATATGTAAGTATCTCAATGTTAAAGCCCTTTGCCTGCCACCTGAGACCTCTTTTGAGCCCTTATATCTTTTGTGTGCAATATCTTTTTAAAATAATTTTTACTAGATGGTGTAACTGTACTTTGCAATGTATTTTTCATGTGTTTTGTTGTGACAGTTTTTTTATTTTACGAAACAGTAAAACCAGAGCTCTGAGGATGCAGTAATCATTCTAGTGTAATTCGTGATTGTGCTCAAGTGATCAAATTTACTTTCAACTTAATATGAACGGAAAAAACGCACGCATACACCCATGATATACCCCTTATTGTGGTGTGCCGGATGGAAGCGCAGGTTCACTCAAATGACTTCCGTGGTCTCTCTATATGTCTAATTTCTCTTCAGTTTTCATCTGTATCTGCATAGAAGTGTACTCCTATTTCAGAGTAGAGGATTGTGCTGAGATTTCATGTCAAGACACCAAATTATGACGTGTATATACTCACAGCATGTATTCCAGATGACCTGCTCTCTATATATGCAAAGAAGTAGAAATTTACAGGTTTTTTCATAAAAAGCTGTATTTTATTGTGCCCAACACGTTTCAACTGACCCAGCCGTCTTTCTCAAGAGCATTTAAATGTGCTTTACAAATGAAAGCATACCTTTCCGCTACACAGGCGGTCTTTAAATACATAATCAGTAACGCTACCTGTTACCTCATTGAAAGAAAACCAGGCTTACACACGTTGAAAATTAACATGCAAAATTAATACAAAAACCTGTATCTTAATCTTTATAAATATTATTTATACATGTGTTATTAAGTCCCTTATCTAAAAACAACAATACTTTGAATTTCTTAGTTAAAATTCTTTGCTATAGCTTATTGCAGTTCCCTTTCAAGCCTTTTTCTTAGTGGGATTCTCTTATCAGGTCCGTTCAAGGGTGGTCTCTCTATATGTCTAATATTTTAAAGGTATATATATATGTGTGTATATATATATATATATATATATATATATATATATATATATATATATATATATATATATATATATACCACATCAAAGGAAAGCACTCTCTGGACTTGTCAATGATAGGTCAAAAACCAGTGTTTATTGACGTTTCGGGGTTCACACAGACCCCTTCATCAGAATAAAAAACAGTGTCACATCCCAATCTTATATAGTGTTAAACATTCAAATTAATAAAACAAAACTGGATTATTTGACAGAGGTGGTTTGTATTGTTTTATTAATTTGAATGTTTAACACTATATAAGATTGTGATGTGACACTATTTTTTTATTCTGATGAAGGGGTCTGTGTGAACCCCGAAATGTCAATAAACACTGGTTTTTGACCTATCATTGACAAGTCCTGAGAGTGCTTTCGTTTGATGTGGTATGTTAAACATGTTTGCACCCAGGCAGTTTACCCAGGAGGACAGATTTACTTTTTGTATTGTATATACAATGGGGCAAAAAAGTATTTAGTCAGCCACCAATTGTGCAAGTTCTCCCACTTAAGAAGATGAGAGAGGCCTGTAATTTTCATCATATGTATACCTCAACTATGAGAGACAAAATGTGGAAACAAATCCAGACAATCACATTGTCTGATCTGGATAGAATTTATTTGCAAATTATGGTGGAAAATAAGTATTTGGTCAATATCAAAAGTTCATCTCAATACTTTGTTATATATCCTTTTTTGGCAATGACAGAGGTCAAACGTTTTCTGTAAGTCTTCACAAAGTTGTCACACACTGTTGCTGGTATGTTGGCCCATTCCTGCATGCAGATCTCCTCTAGAGCAGTGATGTTTTGGGGCTGTCGCTGGGCAACACGGACTTTCAACTCCCTCCAAAGGTTTTCTATGGGGTTGAGATCTGGAGACTGGCTAGGCCACTCCAGAACCTTGAAATGCTTCTTACAAAGCCACTCCTTCGTTGCCCAGGCGGTCTGTTTGGGATCATTGTCATGCTGAAAGACCCAGCCACGTTTCATCTTCAATGCCCTTGCTGATGGAAGGAGGTTTGCACTCAAAATCTCACAATACATGGCCCCATTCATTCTTTCATGTACACGGATCAGTCGTCCTGTTCCCTTTGCAGAGAAACAGCCCCAAAGCATGATGTTGCCACCCCCATGCTTCACAGTAGGTATGGTGTTCTTTGGTTGCAACTCAGCATTCTCTCTCCTCCAAACACGACGAGTTTTGTTTCTACCAAACAGTTCTACTTTGGTTTCATCTGACCATATGACATTCTCCCAATCTGCTTCTGGATCATCCAAATGCTCTCTAGCATACTTCAGACGGGCCCGGACATGTACTGGCTTAAGCAGGGGGACACGTCTGGCACTGCAGGATCTGAGTCGCTGGCGGCGTAGTGTGTTGCTGATGGTAGCCTTTGTTACGTTGGTCCCAGCTCTCTGCAGGTCATTCACTAGGTCCCTCCGTGTGGTTCTGGGATGTTTGCTCACCGTTCTTGTGATCATTTTGACCCCACGGGGTGAGATCTTGCGTGGAACCCCAGATCAAGGGAGATTATCAGTGGTCTTGTATGTCTTCCATTTTCTAATTATTGCTCCCACAGTTGATTTCTTCACACCAAGCTGCTTGCCTATTGAAGATTCAGTCTCCCAGCCTGGTGCAGGTCTACAATTTTGTTTCTGGTGTCCTTCAACAGCTCTTTGGTCTTCACCATAGTGGAGTTTGGAGTGTGACTGTTTGAGGTTGTGGACAGGTGTCTTTTATACAGATAACATACAGATAACAAGTTCAAACAGGTGCCATTAATACAGGTAATGAGTGGAGGACAGAGGAGCCTCTTAAAAAAGAAGATACAAGTCCGTGAGAGCCAGAAATCTTGCTTGTTTGTAGGTAACCAAATACTTATTTTCCACCATAATATGCAAATAAATTCTTTCCAAATCAGACAATGTGATTGTCTGGATTTGTTTCCACATTTTGTCTCTCATAGTTGAGGTATACCTATGATGAAAATTATAGGCCTCTCTCATCTTCTTAAGTGGGAGAACTTGCACAATTGGTGGCTGACTAAATACTTTTTTGCCCCACTATATATATATATATATATATATATATATATATATATATATATATATATATATATATATATATGTTGCAGGTATAGTAAGAAATTGGGTAATCCTAGCATTACCCGGGTAAACCTGACATTAACCGAGTGGCTGTGGGTAAAGCTCGATGTGACATGATAAATCTTCTCAGAGTAGATCGAGTCACCGCATCAAATATTATATATATATAAACAAAGTCTCAATATGAATCCGCCCTCCTAGGGTCAATATAATAGACCTCAAAAAAACAGCAACAGCCCAGGATTTTCACCAAGACTTGTAGTCAAATGTATTGATGTTTCGAGGATATCTTTCCCCTTCTTCAGAACAGTGCAATGTATCTTATCTTATACAATCAATGTGCAACAGAAAAAAATGTATATAACAATATTCTAAGGTAAGTGATTACATATAATCCCTATTATATACTCTCAATTGGAACCGGAATGACATGGTAATCTATAGATAGTGTAACACAGTGATAATACAAATATAGACCTCAAATTCACTTCAAGTGATCATCTCAAATTACCATATTACATATAAACATATACACATAATGGTTAAGACAGTAGATTCTGCTAGTATATCACATACATAATTCAGACTACTGCGTCAAGGATGCTAAGCAGTATGTTGCTACATATTGTTCCCTTCGGTACTTCACCCAGCTATAACTCACAGCCCTATGGTTTCAAATAAGAGAGATCATTGCATATATATAGATGGAATATATATAAAATATCCGGTCTAGGGGGTTAACATGCGAATGTGCAGACCATTTCAGTCCACTAGCACACATGTATTAACCAAAAACATAGATCAGGGATTCCCCACAAACGACCACTCTCTTCTTTCCTCCTACATGCATCATGCATAACTGATACTCTTTATGTTAAGGAACCAAAATCAGGCATAGAGTTAAGTCCCTTAGGGTAGATAGTGTCAAGCCTAAACATCAATTCTGCTTCCCTTCTTAGGAGCAGTTTATTTCTATCTCCGCCACATGCTGGTTTGGGAATGTGATCAATCAATATCACCCTGACCGATGCCACTGGGTGTTTAGCATCCATCCATATCACCCCTATTGTTGGTTAAAGACGTAACACCAATCTGAGGGACATATTGGTCATCTCAGATCCTATCAAAAGCTACATGAAAGAGGACGCACGTGGATCACGTAAAGGATGCTATAACTTCCAGAATTGTACCACCTGCAATGGAATGATTGCTACTAAAGAAATTCAATCATCCTCATAATAGCAAGCAATATACCATAAATCCCTCCATCACATGCGCCACCACACGTGGTTTACATGTTGATCTGTTCATGCGGTTTGCATTACATAAGGAAAACCCAGGGGACTATCCGTGAGCGTATGGCAAACCATAGGATGGCAATGAGGCAAGCAATCAAGAAGGGCGAATCTGAGCAGCCGTAGCACACCATTGGATGGATGCTAAACACCCGGTGGCATTGGTCAGGGTGATATTGATTGACCACATTCCCAAACCAGCACGTGGCGGAGATAGAAATAAACTGCTCCTAAGAAGGTAAGCAGAATGAATGTTCAGGCTGGACACTATCTACCCGAAGGGACTTATCTCTATGCCTGATTTTGGTTCCTTAACATAAAGAGTATCAGTTATGCATGATGCGTGTAAGAGGAAAGAAGTGAGTGGTCGTTTTTGGGGACAGGATGGGGGTTCCTTGCTGTCTATGGATTGGAGGTGAATCCCTGATCTATATCATTGGTTAATACATCTGCGCTAGCAGACTGGAATGGTCTGCACGTTCGGATGTTAACCCTCCATATATATATATATATATATATATATATATATATATATATATATATATATATATATATATATATATATATGTATATATACTGTACACACACACATATATATATTATATATATATATATGTATTAGTATCAGCATGGCGGCTAAATATGGCCAATATTTTAGTACTACCAATAGAAATAGAATTCTACAACTGATTTTTGTGAAAAAAATGATATCATTGATCCAGAATTACTTTTTAAGAAATTTGAGAAATTGTCTAAAATACAGGTTAGACATTGGTATGATATGATTGCTTTGGAGAATTTTAACAACAACAATCTTATACCCAATGGTTTAAAAATGTCTAAAACCTGCATTTTTTAACTAAAAGAGAGAGAGCTTCATACAGAGTGGGAGGAGGCTCTTGATGAATGCTCCACCAAACTTATTAACATCGCAATTAAATATAGAGATAAAAAAGTAAAAACCATCACTGAACAAATAACTGAAATTGAGAGGGAATTAGAAAAATGTGGGGAAAATGCTCACTATAAAGAACTCGATGAAAGAAATAGGCAATCAATAGCCATTATTGAAAAATAAATTATTAAGACCAAGAAAAAGAAACATAGAATCGTTTTTTAATCATCAGTACCCACAGAAACTGACTCAAATGAAGTACCGGAAGAAAGTGGTAGTATAGAAATGGAGGAAAGATCAAAGAGGTTTCACATTAATAGCCAACCCAGATCCAACCACAAAAACAAAGGTAACAGCAATAAAAATAAAAATAAGAAAAAAATTGGTTAAAAGTGATACAAGTATAGAAAAAAGCACTTATGAGAATACTAATAAAAACACAAATAAGGCACATTATGGAAATAATCCTAAGAAAAATCAAATGAAGGGCAATAAGTCTCCCTATGTTAGTTTTAGAGAAAGAAGATAATCTATGAGAGAGAATCACACACCACAGAATTATAATAGACCTAATGAACTTAATAAGCACCAACCCAGAATTTACCAACACCCTAATAAGAACAAAAATAAAAAAAAACAAACAGAAGGAGGATCATATGAACACTTAGGTGTTAGACCAAAGTATGACAGTAGAAATAATGGTAAACAACAAAATCAAATTGGGCACTATTTTAATACCAATAAAAATTATGACCAAAATCCTTTTTTAGAGGTAGGGAACTCTCCTGCAGGGAAAAAGCAGAAAATAGAAAGAGAAGAGGATGTAGAGGAGGGGTGGCACTCCAACTCAAAAAGGAGGAAAGAGAAAGAATGGCAATAAGGAAGGAACATGATCAAAAAATCTCCTCAAGAACACTAAATAAGGGTGAAGAGGAGGTACTGAAAAAAGAACTCTCCTTTGCCCCCACCAATAGCCCTAAAGATTTCAAACTATTCATTGATATCCAGAAATTTTAAAAACTTACACTTAAAAGGTTTCACGAAAGTAGGAAAAATACAACAACAGGAACTAGTAGAGTATCTGAGAGGGAAGAGAAGACAAATAGACTTGAGTCAATCACTCTTGATGTTCTGCTTGAACTCGAAAGTGAAAATTCAGAGCTCCAAAACATAAGGGAAACCCAAAATTTGATAGAGACCCTCGATGAACTAGAATCAGAAGCACTAGATCTAAAAGTTAACCACACAGGTCTTATTCTACTTTTTTTTTCATTACAGGCTCAAGGAAACTACATTGATGTATTTAATAGCCTTATATTACATGATCTAGAAGATATGTGCAAAAATAAAGATAGTTACAGGCACAATAATTTGAGCTTCAAAGAAAGACAAGCACTAGAGGGTCTCAAGAGCGACCAAGGGCTTGTGATTCAGGAGGCCGATAAGGGTGGGGGGCTAGTCCTACAGAATAGAACTGATTATATCAGAGAGGCAGATCGCTTATTAGATGATGCAAATACCTTTGTTAAACTCAAAACAAATCCTACTAAGGAGTTCAAAAAGCAGTATAATATCCTAATTGGAACTGCTAGAGAACTAGGTATACTTGACAAATCTGAATTTGAATTTTTACAGGTGGTGGAGCCACGCATAGCAGTGTTCTACCACCTTCCTAAAATTCACAAGCAGTTAAGAGATCCATGGGTGACCCATAGTGTCGGGTATTGGTTCTCACACCACAAAGCTATCTTAATATGTAGATAATATACTCAAATTTCTAGTGCCATGTTTACAATCCTATGTTAGAGACACCACTGACGTAATCAACCAGTTGTCTAAAATAGAATGGAAACAATGATATATGTGGTTAATGTTAGATGTCTCCTCCCTATATATATCCATTCCACATGATTTTGGACTCCAAGCGATTGAATATTATTTTAGAAAGACTAATTATATAGATCTCACACAAAGGAAATTTATCAAAAATAGTATTGAGTTTATTCTAAAGAAAAAATATTTCCTATTTGAAGGGGAATTCTTCCTACAAACAACCGGTACTGCTATGGGGACCAAATTTGAACCAAACTTCGCAAATTTGTATATGGGATGGTGGGAGGAGATGAATATATTTATAAAAAATCCCTTTCCTTCCAAAATAGTCAAGTGGTGTCGCAACATAGATTATATTTTGATCATCTGGCAGGGACCTAAAGCAGACATTAGACATCTAGTGTCATATGTGAACCTAAATTGACTAAATCTTAAATTTACAGACTCACATAGATGCAGATATAATTACATTTCTGGATTTGACTCTATCACACAAAGAGAATACCATCATTACTTGCTTATTTAGAAAGGAGACCTAACGCATATTTACACGCAAAAAGCAGTCATCATCATAAGTGGATCCACAAAATTCCATTCGGCCAGTTCCAGAGAGTGAGAAGGGACTGCACAGATGTGGAGACCTATGAGAGAGAATCACAGGTACTAAAAAAACGGTTTCTCAGTAAAGGGTATGATCCATCCTTGATACAAAATGCTTACACTAGAGCCAAAAATTTACAGAGAGGCAAACTTTTTGAGAGTAAACCCAAAAATATTCAAGACAATATGTACCAGCCCCTATTTATCACTAAATTCAATAGGGCCTCCCAACAGATAGAAAGAACCTTTAAGAAACATGGGCCTGTCCTTCTACAAGACCCCATTTTAAAGAATGTACTATTTGAAAGACCACAAGTGGTAAACTTAGGGATGATAATAAACAGTGCAAATAGTTACAGAAGAGAACAAAAGTTTTTTTTCAAGTGCGGGAGGAAGGGGTGCCTATAAGCTTTACATCATTAAGAGATGAAGTGGAGTATGAAATCAGAGTCTATCAATTGCAAAAGCACTCATGTGGTATACCACCTGTCTTGCTTATGCGGAAAATTATATATTGGAAGGACTAAAAGAAGTCTTAAGACCCGGTTTAAACAACATATTGTGAATATTGAGAAGGGTGTTCTTAACCATGGAGTCTCAGCTCACTTCTCTGAGTATCATAATAAAGACCCTAGCAGTCTCAGAGTCAAAGTGATTGAAGGGTCCACTCCAACTAGATATCAGGGGGGAAATAGGCTAATTACACTTTGACGCAGAGAGACATTCTGGATCAGGACACTAGGGACCCTAGAACCAAGAGGGATGAACAGAGAGATAGATCTAGCAGCCTTCTTAATTAATGACTAACGATAAAGACGACCATCCAAGTTACTAGATTATACTTCCTCTATATATTTTATTCTTTCCATGAAGATATATATATGTATATATATATATGTATGTATGTATGTATATATATATATATATATATATAGAATAGAAAAATATACACATATATATTCCATCGAAAGTTGCTATCTAATAGGTTTAATAAGTGTCATGCAGTATTATTGAAAAGTACAGTGAGAACTACTTTAAGTAAGAATGGTTTAGTATGTAGGGACATTAGAATATATTTATTCCCCTACATAATTTTTAGACTCCACAGATAAATAATGGTAGTACACTATGGTACTAGTTAATATACAGTGGAGTCTATCCATATATATATTTTTATGAGCATAAAGAATGTAGAATGTACAAAGTATCAACTAGAAACTATAAATAATAATTATACTTATATACATAGACAGACTCTCCTTATAAACTATTCAATGAAATGTTTGTTCGAACTATTCTTTGAATTAGCTTTATTTACTAGATGTCCACTATATACCTTATATTGTGTTGGGTTAAATTTATTTTTGGTAGATATAGAGGTCCCTACCGAAATAAACTGTATGTACATAACTATGAGTATTACATTATGAACTTGCATATATTTATGGCAGCTAGTTTAGTTTTATTCTATTTATTTTATATTATCTTATCATGTTTTGTTTTTAAGCTACTACTGAATGCCCCTCATGTGTGTTTTAAGCTTTTTCAACATGACATGTAATAAGGGTTGGCATATTAATTATATAATTATTTATTTATGATCAATTAATTATTACCGATTTTATATGTATTTTATCTATATATGGTGCTTTCTTTGGGCAATTGCAAAATCTGCACATGATAAAACTAGTGCTGTAAGGAGTAGGGTTTCTTTAACTATGTGCCCAGACATGCCGTGACTATCATAGATCAAATGAAGCATCAAGATCATGTGACAAATGCTTCAATCCTTTAAAAGATGGTTGATACTTGATGTGGGCAGCCTCTGACGAAGTAGTACCCTATGAAACGTGTTAGGTCACGCCCACCGTCTTGTCGTTACTACTATCAGCTGTATCAAAGCCGGCTACACGTCGTACAGCTGATGCCGTATAGTGGCGGTTATTTTAAATATTGTTTGCTGTGTGCTTTTATTTTCGTATGAGACACTATGCTGAATTGACTCCAAATTCATATCGGACTCCCTGCCTGGATTGTGGGAGACTTCCTAGACGCTGTGTGACTCTTATCGGTTCCTTTGTGAGGAATCCTATGCTTTATGTGCTTCTACGTACCTCATATCATTTGAGGGTGAGGGTGTATTTGTACTAATACATTTCTGTTGGTTTTAACATACTGCACTTAGAGGGATTTGCGCCCTTCTCTTGTTTTTTGTGTGCATATATATATATATACTGTTACACACACAAACACACAAATATATATATATATAAACCAGAAAATGTTAGCTTCCTTATCTTTTTTTTTTACTATTTTAAAACATAATAGAACAGTTTTAAAAAAATAATAAATAAATACACACTTCTGGTGCAGATTTTTTATATTAATGGTTGGCAATATTTTTTTTAATTATCTTTTGAGAGCTTACTTAGGCGAGTTGGAGCAGGAACACGGTGTCCCTATATGCTTTTCATGAAGGGGTTAAAAAGAGAATATAGCACAAGAAAAAAAAAGTATGAGCAATTATATCAACAACCTAAATGCAATTCCTGACATAAAGCATGAATTTGTTTTAAAAAAAAAATGATTAAGCCCTACATTTGCAGGCAAAGAAACCAAGCAGTGTGGTAAAAGCCCATAGGAAGGGTGTCAGCAAATTTGTTTTGACTGCCACCTTGGACATGCCAGAGTTTAGTTACCCCTGACCTAGGTAAATGTGTATGACAGGGCCCGTCCTCATATGGTTCTGAAATCATATTGCTGATAAGTATAAATCTGTTTTTCTATTACCTACTCAGTATAATAATTCTGCAATTTTAATGGGATGAAAACTCCACAAAGCAACTATAGCCCTCCTGGTTGACACTCAAGTCAAAATTAAACTCACATTACATTCAGATAGAGCACACCATTTGAAACAACTTTCCAATTCACATACATTATCTAAATGTGCACACTCTTTTTAAATGCACATTTTCTGAGGCACCTACTGAGCATGTGCAAGATTAACAGAATATATGTATTGACATTTTGTGATTTGCTGATGGCTGTCACATGATGCAGTGGGAGGGAAAATACAACTAACTTTCAGCTAGATTACAAGTGTTGCGGTACGGCTATACTGCTGAAAAATTGGCTATTGCGCGTGGAATGGCCAGTAATGCATATTACGAGTCACGGTAGTATAGCTAAACCGCAAGCATTTTAGCCTGTAATGCAACGTTCATTCCGCACTCAAAAAAATGAAGTTTGAGGGCAGGATTTTCCATAGCGCCGTATAACATTTAGTGTAACAAAAATGTTTCACAAAACTCATAACTAAAATGTTACAAAGTACACTAACACCCATAAACTACCTATTAACCCCTAAACCGCCGCCCTCCTGCATCGCAAACACTATATTAAACTTATTAACCCCTATTCTGCTGCCCACCCACATCACGACTATTAAATAAACCTATTAACCCCTAATCTGCCGCCCACCCACATCGCCGACACTAAATAAACCTATTAACCCCTAAACCGCTGGCCCCCACATCGCCAACACTATAATAAAGTATTAACCCCTAAACCTCCAGCCCCCCACATCGTAACTAATACAGGGAATGCAGAATTATTAGGAAAGTTGTATTTTTGAGGATTAATTTTATTATTGAACAACAACCATGTTCTCAATGAACCCAAAAAACTCATTAATATCAAAGCTGAATAGTTTTGGAAGTAGTTTTTAGTTTGCTTTTAGTTATAGCTATTTTAGGGGGATATCTGTGTGTGAAGGTGACTATTACTGTGCATAATTATTAGGCAACTTAACAAAAAACAAATATATACCCATTTCAATTATTTATTTTTACCAGTGAAACCAATATAACATCTCAACATTCACAAATATACATTTCTGACATTCAAAAACAAAACAAAAACAAATCCGTGATCAATATAGCCACCTTTCTTTGCAAGGACACTCAAAAGCCTGCAATCCATGGATTCTGTCAGTGTTTTGATCTGTTCACCATCAACATTGCGTGCAGCAGCAACCACAGCCTCCCAGACACTGTTCAGAGAGGTGTACTGTTTTCCCTCCTTGTAAATCTCACATTTGATGATGGACCACAGGTTCTCAATGGGGTTCAGATCAGGTGAACAAGGAGGCCATGTCATTAGATTTTCTTCTTTTATACCCTTTCTTGCCAGCCACGCTGTGGAGTACTTGGACGCGTGTGATGGAGCATTGTCCTGCATGAAAATCATGTTTTTCTTGAAGAATGCAGACTTCTTCCTGTACCACTGCTTGAAGAAGGTGTCTTCCAGAAACTGGCAGTAGGACTGGGAGTTGAGCTTGACTCCATCCTCAACCCGAAAAGGCCCCACAAGCTCATCTTTGATGATACCAGCCCAAACCAGTACTCCACCTCCACCTTGCTGGCGTCTGAGTCGGACTGGAGCTCTCTTCCCTTTACCAATCCAGCCACGGGCCCATCCATCTGGCCCATCAAGACTCACTCTCATTTCATCAGTCCATAAAACCTTAGAAAAATCAGTCTTGAGATATTTCTTGGCCCAGTCTTGACATTTCAGCTTGTGTGTCTTGTTCAGTGGTGGTCGTCTTTCAGCCTTTCTTACCTTGGCCATGTCTCTGAGTATTGCACACCTTGTGCTTTTGGGCACTCCAGTGATGTTGCAGCTCTGAAATATGGCCAAACTGGTGGCAAGTGGCTGCACGCTTGACTTTTCTCAGTTCATGGGCAGTTATTTTGCGCCTTGGTTTTTCCACACGCTTCTTGCGACCCTGTTGACTATTTTGAATGAAACGCTTGATTGTTCGATGATCACGCTTCAGAAGCTTTGCAATTTTAAGAGTGCTGCATCCCTCTGCAAGATATCTCACTATTTTTGACTTTTCTGAGCCTGTCAAGTCCTTCTTTTGACCCATTTTGCCAAAGGAAAGGAAGTTGCCTAATAATTATGCACACCTGATATAGGGTGTTGATGTCATTAGACCACACCCCTTCTCATTACAGAGATGCACATCACCTTATATGCTTAATTGGTAGTAGGCTTTCGAGCCTATACAGCTTGGAGTAAGACAACATGCATAAAGAGGATGATGTGGTCAAAATACTCATTTGCCTAATAATTCTGCACTCCCTGTAAACTACACCTATTAACCCCTAAACCTCCAGCCCCCCACATTGTAACTACTAAACTAAACCTATTAACCCTTAAACCGCCAGCCCCCACATCACAAAAAAACAAAAATTAAACTATTAACCATTAAACCTAACACTCCCTAACTTTAAATTAAAATTACAATATAACTATTTTTAAATAAATAAAAAATTACCTGTGAAATAAAAAAACTAACATTAAAAATATAAATTAACCTAACATGACTATTCTAATAAAATAAAAAAACTACCAATTAAAAAAATCTAAATTACAAATTTAAAAAAACCTAATACTATGAAAAAAATTAAAAAAATCTAAGACTACAAAAAAAACACTAAAAATATGAAAAATAAATAACTCTAAGATTACAAAAAATAATAAACAAAATTATCAAAAATAAAAACAATTACACCTAATCTAATAGCCCTATAAAATAAAAAAGCCCCCCAAAAATAAAAACACCCCCTAACCTACAATAAACTACCAATAGCCCTTAAAAGGGCCTTTTGTAGGGCATTGCCCTAAGTTAACCAGCGCTTTTACCTAGAAGAAAAAATACAAAGTCCCCCCAACAGTAAAAACCACCACCCAACCAATCCCCCAAAATAAAAAAAATCCTAAACTACCCATTGCCCCTAAAGGGGCATTTGTATAGGCATTGCCCTTACAAGGGCATTCAGCTCTTTTACTGCCCTTAAAAGGGCATTCAGCTCTTTTACACTGCCCTTAAAAGGGCATTCAGCTATTTTAACTGCCCAAAAAACCCTAATTTAAAAAAAAAAAAAAACACCCAAAAAAATAAAACCCAACACTAACCCCATAAAATCTACTCACGGTTCTTGAAGTTCAGTCATCCATCCTCATCCAGGTGGCGACACCTTCATCCATCTCAGGGACGTCTTCTATCTTCATCCCGGCAGTGTGGAGCTTAGCTATCCTGGACGTCGATGACATCCTGCGCGTACACTGAAGTTGAATGCAAGGTACCCATTTCAAAATGGCGTACCTTGCATTTCTATTGGCTGATTTTATTCTTCAAATTCAAATCAGCCAATAGGATAATAGCTTCTGAAATCCTATTGGCTGTTCAAATCAACCAATAGGATTTCAGTAGCTCTCATTAGGGGTTAATAATTTTATTTACTGTCACCAATGTCAGGGGCGGCGGATTAGGGGTGTTTAGACTAGGGGTTTATGTTAGGGTGTTAGGTTTAAATGTAATTTTCTTTTCCCTATAGACATCAATGGGGTTGCGTTACGGCGATCGCCACTCCACGATCGCAGGTGTTAGGTTTTTTTCTAACACTCTTTACCAATTGATGTCTATAGGGGAAAGACCGCACAAGCACGTCAAGTCAGGACTTGGCTTTTCTGCGGTATGGAGCTTAACGCACAGCACAAGGAGGCTTTTCAGTAACTCGTAATGGCAGTGCTATGGAAAGTGCAATAACGCAATTCTTTGCGTTATATTCGCACCCTGTTTAGCGCAAAACTCGTAATCTAGGTGTTTGTTAGAAAGAAATCTACTATTCAGATACAACTTCAATTAAGTGCTTTTGCATTGTCTCTTTATTATGCATTTACTGATTATGCTATTCTACTGTGGTTAATGGTCCTTTAAAATGTTGAGGTCATAAGCAAAGTGGATTGCAGGACAATTCTCACTGAATAATGAAACTGTGGAAGCTTTCTACAACATTATCAAACAATAATTATATTTTAGAAGATTCCCAACTTTCTTTAAGAACTATAATAACATCAATGCTCTGAGCGCTTTGTGGTCTTTCCTTGAATTTAGACAGAATGATGAGCTATGCTTTTTGAATGGTTGCCAAACCGATGCAAACCTTTATACTTTCTTCTATATACAGTTAAACATCCATCATAGTCGCTGTCATATAACATTTTGTACGTGTTCCGTTTCTAAAACCAGTACTGGAAAATACAAATAAAAATATGCAAACTCAACTCAACTTTATTTATTTTTTATTTGTAAATACACATCAGCTATATAATCAAAATTACCACTCCGTATAAGAAATGTTTCCTCTCATTTATATTTCAGTTCTGTCAGACAGGATTAACTATTTCCACCAACTTTAACCAGTTTGACACAATTATGCAAACCATGACTTAGTTCATTGAGTGCATGGGTTAGCACAACACTATCTAGTCTGTATTACACACAGAAAATAACCCAAAATACCATTTTAATGCCACCAACAATAATATATGTTTGCTGCCACCACCAAGACTATTGTATAAATCTCGGACTAACAAATTAAAAACTCAAAAACACGCGGAGGCGGAGCCAGCAGGCTAAGAGAGAAGTCGTGCTCTAGCAAAGCTCAGACAAAAAAAAGGCAAAAATACCTTAAAAAGAGTACCCAGAGCCCGAAATCGGGTTGAGAGGAGTGTGAAAGCACTCATAGAACACTTTTATTGCGGTCTGGAGGGAAAAAGATAGAGGCGGCGTCAGACCGGTTCTGAGAACCGGAAGATTCAGCAGGAAAGTCCCCGGTCACGGCCTACACCGGAGGGCGCGACCGGCAACAATCAGCCCTAAAACAGCTGGAAATCAAGGTAGAAGATAGAGGCACATCCGGTACAAATACTCAGGGGGAGGAAAAAAATAAAAAACCCCAAAAATTGGCAGAAAAATCGCCGGATTAAACACAGAAAAAAAAAGGAACCTGCTATCAAAGTGTGAGTAGTAAATAAGCAGTAATCTACTCTATGAAATATACATCACTGTCTACTAGATATTTCAGACACTGACACTAGCATAAATCATCCTATCAAGGAACCACTTTAATTTTTTCTATATTAGAGGCTACAAGGCCTAATTTTGAGACACCATTTTAAAGTGGTATTAGACACTGTAAGTGCTATAAAGTTACTATAATGTACCAAAGAGATGACAATGAGAACATAAGCAACATATAAACTCTCCATTTACCTGAAGATTGCATATGCAAATGTAAAGGAAAATAAATAGGAAGTTTGGTTCAGTGTCTCTTCTATAAGGGTTCTCACAGACAACAACCACAAGACTCTCTAACCTAAAGGTGCAACTTCAGTGGTGTTTTTGGGATACGATTAGAGATCTTTTCAGGACCCTATAAGTCAGGAGACAGAGATACTGCAATTTCCTATGTAAAAACCAATAACAATGCTCAGCACCATCATAGATAAAGTTCAAATGCAATCTTAAGGCATTGAATATCAACCTGGAACGAATGAAGCCAATCAAGATCTCTAAATAAGTGTAATATGAGAGAATAAAACCATACTTATGACCTTCAATCATAATAAATAAATTGCATGCTACGGAGCTTGGCGTTACAGAGGAGGAGATACATTCTGTACTGATTAAGAGAAGACGTGAATATTGTTTTCAGGATGAAGAGCAGAAACCAATCTGTGAAAGAGTGCCTCACTAAGTCACACTTAAAATTGAAAGCAGTGGACAAAACTAATAGCCCTCCAAAACAAAGTACTCAAGCAGAAACATCAGATGAAGAGGTGGGTCAACCTGGAGATATACCAAATAATGAGCTTCTGACTCAAATCAAAACTTTCACGAGGAGCTAAAAACAGCCCTCTACGACCTTAAGCAAGACATCAAAGAGATTGGAGGGAGAACAACGGAGATTGAAAATAAGCTGGAAGATATCTCAGAGGACATCCCCCAGATTAAACATACTCTAATGGATCATTCCATGTATATCAAGAAGTTGGAGGATCAAGTAGAAGATCTGGAAAACAGATCAAGGCGCTCTAATCTCAGAATAAGGAATCTTCCAGAAGAGTACAAAAATTTGCAAGCAGATGTAACTGATATTTTTCATCAACTTGTCCCAGATACAGAACCCTCCATGCTTCTGATGGACAGGGTGCATAGAGCTTTAACCAAACCCTCACAATCCAAGACAAGAGATATAGTAGTCAAACTACACTACTTTCACGTCACTAATACTCCAAGCTGCAAGACAAGCACGGACAATTATCTATGAAGGCCATAATATCCAGATATTTACAGATCTATCACCAGTGACACTAAGAAGGCGAAGACAATTGAAACCAGTAGTGATGGCCCTCGTAAGGGAAAAATTGAGATATAGATGGAACTTTCCGTTCAAATTAATCTTCACATGTAAGAACTCCACCTATTCATGTACCACGGTTCAAGAGGGACGGTTGCTGCTTGCCAAGCTTGAGATATCAATAGAGGAAAATTATTCACCAGTCCCCCCACAAGCCACTAGGAGAATGCAGCAGAAAGAATGGACTGAGGTAAATAGGAATGGAAGACCCAAAAAATCAAAATCTCTTACTACAAGAGAAAATGGGGGAAGCAACAATAGCACAGAAGCATACCCAGTGCCGTGATTCCCTCAATGGAGACAGCTTCTAAGCTTTGAAAAGAGAAAAAGAAAACCAGATTTGGATCTATAGAACACCCAAAGATAATAATAATATTTAAGATAAAGGTACTGTTACCAGAATGATGGACAATGTTGAAAGGGGGTAATCTTATTGTTTACTTGCTCCCATCTACCTTATTTACTCATTTTTCCTTACCCCCAGTTTTTCCCTCTCATTCCCTTCTAATCCTTCCCTACAACTAATACTTGATCTTCACTAATGCTAATACCAGGAATTTGATTAGCTTTCTAGGATCACCCTTGTGAAATAGGATGAGATCATGGATCAATATATGTTAGTTCCAGAGTTGATTTTACTGTTTTTGATTTTAAAAGAAAAGAAATGTTATTTAACTGTTCAAAAACACCAAGTTTTATGTTAATGTTATGTTTTTTTATATGTTTATATGCAGTCTCAAGTGTCATCAAAATAGAGGTTCTCAAGACAATCAATATAAAGGTTAATATTCAAGGTATTAAGAATGTGGCTTTCATAATATGCTTAGATGTAAAGGTGAGAGGTATAAATAGACGATTTATAAAGAGGATCTATATAGGCAGTGCTCCACGTAATAAGTCATATTCATTAGATTAATTTCACACAATGTTAGGGGGCTTAACTCCAACACAAAAAGGAAAAAAACTATTATAGAGTATAAGGCCCAGAAAGCCCAAATAATAATGCTCCAAGAAACACACTTCACCTCAGATGCCACACCAAAATATTGGGATAAGAACTTTCCATTGCAATATCATGCATTCACTAACAAGAAAAAATGTGGAGTTTCCATCCTCTTACATACTTCTCTGAATTTTAAGGAGGAAGAGATAGTTAAAGATAAGGGAGGGAGATTTCTAATAGTTAAGGGGACAATCCATAATGTTCCAGTGGTATTAATGAATGTATATGCGCCCAATGAGAATCAGGGCCCCTTCATCACTAAAATAAGCAGACTACTCCTGTCCTGGAAGAGAAGCAAAATCATAATAGGAGGGGATTTTAATTTAACGATAAATGATGATCTAGATAGAACCTCACACACACCCCATAAAAAAGGAGGACAACACCAGCTCAACAGCTTCTAGCTGACTTATTACTAGACTTTAATCTAATAGACAGTTGGAGGGTACTCAACAGGGGAGTTAAAGATTTCACCTACTACTCCACAGTACATGGTACCCATTCCAGAATAGATTTAATTTTAGTCAGTCAGGTCCTATTGCCACTGGTAAAGCTAGCGTATATTCATAACTGTTCATGGTCTGACCACGACATGATGATAGTTGATCTAGTAACAATCAACCCTAATAGAGTTAGATGCTGGTCACTCCACCCTAGCCTACTTCAGAATAACATTCTTCTACAGAAAGTACAGCAGCACATTAAAGATTTTGTAGATATAAATGCAGGATCCACATCCAATCCAAATTTTGTATGGAGTGCACTCAAGGCCTCGGTGAGAGGTCTGCTAATTGCTGAATCTAATAAAATAAAGAAGAATTATAATGCCAAATTAGAAAGCTTAAGGGTAGAAATTGCAACAGAGAACAAATAAAAAAAAGTCCCCAAAATAAGGTCTTAAAATTACTTAAAATTAAAAACGAAGAATTAAACCAACTATTAGATAGAGAAGTGATCCAGTCAATAAAAGCGGTAGACACCAGATACTATATTTACGCAAACAAACCAGATGGGATGCTGACAAATAAACTAAAAGATCTGACTAGGGCATCTACGATCCCACAAATTCAAACTACCCCGGGACAAGGGGTCCCTTACAAATAGCCAATGAGTTTGCCAACTTTTATAATAATCTTTATAATTTACCTAGTTATAATAAAAATATTAACAAGAGAGAAGAATTAAATAGTTTCCTGGAAGATAGCAAATTAAAAACTATCACAGAAGAAGAACTAGAGAATTTGAACTCCCACATAACAATACAAGAGATTATGCTGGCCATCAAAGGACTTAAAAGAAGCAAAGCACCAGGCCCTGATGGGTTTCCATGCTCATTTTATAAAGACCTGCAGTTATCATTGGCTCCTCAACTGAAGATATTGTTTAATAACATCCTGTAAGGAGTAGATATTCCCCCAGATTTGTTGACTGCAAGGATGACAGTCATTCCAAAACCGGGTAAGAGTAAACAATACTGCCAAAATTACCAGCCGATTTCCTTAATCAACCAAGACCTAAAATTATTTACAAAAATTTTGGCAAATCGATTAACCCTACCCATTAGAAGTTTGATAGACACTGATCAGGTGGGTTTCATTTCCCAAAGAGAGGCACCAGGTAACACTAGGAAAGTGATTGACCTGATTAATAATGTGACAGTTAGGAAGCTGCCTTCTCTGTTTCTAGCATTAGACGCAGATAAGGCATTTGATAGAGTTAACTAGGAGTACATGTTTGCAGTGCTTAGCAAGATGGGATTTAAAGGACCCCTCACTAATGCCTTAAAAAAGATATACTCAAGCCCAGATGCATACGTAAGACTCTCAGGATATCAATCAGACAGAATAAAAATCCGTAATGGCACAAGACAGGGATGCCCCCTATCGCCCCTACTTTTTGCTCTGTGTATTGAGCCATTGGCGGTTAAGATAAGAGATAATCCAAATTTTGCAGGTGTTCGGGTGGGGGATAAGGAATATAAAATTTCATTATTTGCCGATGATGTTATCCTTGCAGTCACAAAACCTTTACTTTCAATCCCGACGGTATATTCCATAATAAATAAATTTGGACAGCTGTCTGGATATAAAGTTAACGAAAGCAAGTGTGAGGCCCTTAGCACATATCTCCCAAAACCAACAAAGAAATTATTGGAAATTAATTTCACATTTAAATGGGTCAAATCATCTCTCAAATATCTGGGAATCAACATCACAAAAGATGTGCACTTACTTTATAAGGAAAATGTCCCCATGTTCGCACACATTAGAGAGCTATTAGTTAAATGGATGAAACTTAATATTTCCTTGTATGGAAGAGTAATATTCATTAAAATGACGATTTTACCTAAACTCCTATACCTGTTCAGAACACTCCCAATATCAATACCGTTGTCAGAGTTGTATGCATTACAAAAGGCAATTTTAAAATTAATTTGGGGAGGGAAAAGGGCTAGAATAAACAAACATAATATGATGAAACATAGGGGAGAGGGAGGCATCGGATTGCCTAACCTAATCTCATATTATTATGCAGCTAGGTTGGCCCAGACCACACACTGGTATAAATTAGGACATACACCACAATGGGTTCAACTGGAAAGAGACATGCTAAACGTAAGAAGATTGGATAATATTCTTTGGGCAACACAACAAAACAGACCCGGTCACATCAAGCAATTCATCTCGATCACACACACTATTTTTATATGGGACACAGTGACTAGGAAGTATCATTTACTCAATGAGAGATCCTGACTGACCCCACTCACCCCTCTTGAATCTTTAGTGGACATACATACTCAAAAGAAATGGGAGAATAAAAGCCTTTACCGAATAGCAGATGTTTATATTAATAGTGACATACTATCCTTCACTCAATATGCAGAGCTAGGCACACCCGGGCAAAATGAGTGGTTTCACTACTTACAACTTAAATCTAGAGTCCGAGGCATAATGGGATCAGATAAGCCCCCAAACAACACTATATTAGAATCACTATGTTTGTCAAAGGAGGTTAGGAGGGGACTGATAGAATTGCTCTACCCGACTATTAATGGTGACTCAAATAGGGACAAGAGTGTAATAATGAATAAATGGGAACAGGATTTAGGCAAGACATGGACAATAGATAACTGGGTGACAAACATTAATAGAGGTCTATCATTCTCTCAAAATGCCATGTTGAAGGAAAACTATATTAAGGTACTCTATAAATGGTACATATATCCCACAAGATTCGCCAATACACAGGATAACAGGCCCCACCTGTGCTACAGGGGCTGTGAGGAGGAAGGGACATACTTACACATGTGGTGGTATTGTGGGAAGATTAAAGAGATATGGAATCAGACCTCAAGATATTTAAGCCTAATTCTAGAAACTGATATCAAACTTACTCCTGAGCAAGCTCTGCTTCATTTCCCTCCAGATAATAAAGTGAAAAGACACCACAAGCTGATAGCCTTGATCTGCACGGTTGTGAGAGTAAGCATAGCTAGATTTTGGAAAGTGGATCCACCCCCATTTGAGTATATTAAAGGAAGAATAGATTATTACTTTACAATGAGTAGCGCCTTGGCAGAGCTCCTTAATACTAGTGAGAAGTTTATACAACTGTGGGAACCATATAATATGTATACTGAAAAAGAAAATAGAGCTACAATTTTAGCAATTCGACCAAGATCAGAAGGAAACAACCAGGTAGAGTGACTCAATGAGAGAGCTGACTGAGTCCTCCAGAACCGGACGGGTGGAGATGAGGGGGGGAAGTGATAGGGATTGCATTGTGAATGAGATTGAGTCATGTTAGATGGAAAGCGGAATTAATATAATATTATACTCTGGAGTGATACTGAGAGGATGACAGATCAAAATAACCCCTGTCTTGTGCGGAAAATTCACTTAATCAAACACTTGAAGACTGTAATGTTATTGTATTTGTATTTGTTGTTTTTATGTTTTTAACTGTTATATAAGATGATGTATGTAATAACATTCAAAAATCAATAAAAATATTTTCAACAAAAAAACCCCTCAAAAACACAATTTTGAAAAAATCTGTGTAAAAACACATTACTTTTTAAACCGTCTCTTCGGTTACATAGTCCCGATATTAGACAAACGCAAAACTAAATAATGGAATATAGAAATGGAAAAAAAATATCCGTTCATGCAATTGGCCTATTCTCCCAATTATATTTAATTGTTACATTAAAAACATTTTGGATTGATATCCAGTTACAAACCTGACCCTTGTTTCATGTAAGGCAGTGGGTGACAGGTAATAAACTAATTTCCAAAACTTGGCTGAAATTATGAAACAAATTGTAATTTTACACAGGTAGATTTAATAGCAATATATTAAAGCCCATCTACATCACAGACCCAAATAGATTATTTTGATATCAGATATGACTTATCTGACATTTTTGGTCACCCAGTAACATAAAATAATTAAAACAAATTCCTGAGATTTCCTGGTTTGTCTGAAATGTGTTAGCAATATGTATTAGGATGACTGTTGTCTATAAAGCCATATGGCAGGTTTAGTAAAGAATCACATTTCCAAAAACCAACCATCAATGAAAATACATTGCCTCAGATCCATAAAAGTTACTCAAGCTCTAATTTCAAACTATTCATACCAGATCTTTGTGGCAGAAAGATTAATTTCATCCTGGAAATAACTTAACCCAAACCATGTTACCACAGGATATGATCATGACAATGATGGTGATCTTACTATCCAAATTATACTGGTTATAAACCCATGAACCCATACAGGCAACATGAACAACACTGAGAGTAACTCACTAGAATAACATTTAGCACTAAACATCATCTCAAAGAACCAAAAAGTTGTTCCAGAATATAACATTTGTGGATGAAAAATCCCATAGCATTAAATATCAAGGCTGCAGGGGGTAATGGTGGATAAACTAATCTTCTACAGCCTATTATTGATATTCATTTTGAGATTTAAATGTGCAAAAAATAATGAATGGGGGTGCATAGTAGAGATGCGCATTTGGTTCTTTCGCGAGTATCCGAATGTGGAAATAAGCAGCGGTTCGTGCCCTTTGAATATTTTCATACCTGGATTGATTGCTGTAAAGATCTTAAAGCGGGATCTTTTACAAGAAACAATCCGGCTATAAAAATATCCAAAGGGCGAGCTGCTGCTAACTTCCGCATTCTGATCCTCACGAAAGATCCAAATGCACATCCCTAGTGCATAGCACTCGTAGCATCCCTAGGACTGCTACTGCCTAACCAATGACACATTGTGCAGAACATTTTTTCAATTATACAACTCAAATTGTAACAAAATCCCACAGAGGGTGCCTAAAATAATAATAATAAACATGTGTGTATATATATATATATACAGGGCTCAAAATTTCCACTCTTTACTAGCCATTGGCGAGTGGAAATTTAATGGTGGCGAGTGAAAGTTAGTGAGTGAATGTTGAGATATAAGGGAGAGGGTAACAAGAGAGAATGAAGAGAGGAGGGAAGAAATATAGTTAAGGGAGAGATGATAATTATTAAAAGAAAATCCCCAGGTCTGCTATGACCTTCCATGACTGTCAGCACTCTGCTTTCTCTCACTTAAGCCAACTTCCTTTTTCTATCCAGTTGTTGCCTTACCCAAAATCACCAAACTGAAATTGCTTACTACTATGCACTTATTTTTGTTAATCTATTACTGTATGTAGCATTATTTCATTTGTTAAGGTATAAAATAAAAATAATAAAATAATGTTTCACAATGCCTAAACATATGCATAGAGGGGGTGGAGTAGTGGGTGTGGTATGGGCAGGTAGTGGGTGGTACCAGAAGTGTCAAGTAACATTTTGGCCTGGCTAGTAGCTTACGACCTGAAATTTTTAGCCCTGATATATATATATATATATATATATATATATATATATATATATATATATATATATATATATATATATATAAAAACAGTCACTAATAAGATAGCTCTCACTGGGTTTAAAAATAAAACTTAACTTTTATTGTAGAATTTTCAAAGATTAAAATGATCCCATGACGTTTCGATGCCAACCAGCACCTTTATCAAATGGTTCAAACAGTTCCTTCAGGCAGATGACAAAGCCTGACATCCACAGGGAAAAACAGGTTAAAAACTATGAGACAATGCAGCTTTATAAACACATTCTATCTTAATTGCAAACTTAGTTCAACTGTGTGTGTGTGCACGTTCACGTGCACATCACTGAAGCCACGCCCCTTCCTGATTCATAGTGTGTTGTCATAGGTGCAACCAGCACCAACAAAGTTGAAAACCCTGGTAACGGAGCTATGTGTAGCACATGGCTCATTTGCATATTCACTGCTGTGTGACGTATCAGGCTAGTGGAAGCGTTTCTGCGCAGATCTGCAAAGTCCCATATCGATGTTAAAAGCAAAGCACTGTTAGCAGAGGACACACTAAATCCTTGAAATAGTACGTTTCATGTAAGGCTAGAAATGATACATCGTATGCTGCTGGTTTGGAGGGTATGCTTAAACATTTGGTATAAACGTGTGATAAATATTGGAATCTCATACGCCACAGATCATACATGCCAATCAAAAATAAGAAATGACATTGATCTGATACAGGGGGATAGGCGTTAGTTGAAGAACAAAAAAGGAACAGACAGGCACTGTTTTGTGACTAGTGTTGTACAGAACAATTTCTGTAAACTGTGTCTTTATCCTATAAAGGGGCCTCAGTCAAGTTGTATGTTAAGTCCCCTAGGCTCCACAGTGTCAAGAGTGTAAATCCAATTGGTTTCTCGTTGAAGTAGGATTCTGCCACGATCACATCCCCTGGTTAGAGGTGGTATATGATCTATGATCATGGTCCTCAAACTAGAGACACTGTGTTTCAGTTGTGCAAAGTGGCGTGCCACTGGTTGATCTGAAGTGCCCTTTTTGATTGCATCCCTAATGGCATGTCTATGATTAGCCATTCTTTCACGGAACGTTGTGATGGTTTTCCCTACATAGACAAGGGAGCACGGACAAATCAGGGTATAGACCACATAGGTGCTGCTGCATGTGACTCTGTGTTGTATCCTATAGCGATTGTTCCAATGTGGGTGTTGAAAGGTGGGACCCATCTAAATCCCATTACAGTTGATACAGTCTCCACATCTGAAGTATCCTTTCTTGGTGGATTTGAGCCATGTACCCTTTTGGTAGGAATCCTTCGGTTCAGTCTTGACCAAAATATCCCGTATATTCCTAGCATGTCTGTATGCCATACGGGGAGGATTAAGTCTCCAATTCGATAGGCTCTTGTCAGTCTGTAGAATGTCCCATCAATTGTGAACTGCTTTAGAAACACAGTGATGATCCGGAGCAAACGTCGTGATGAAGTTCGAGTCTGCAGTAGCGGTCTGTTTCAGTGCCTTGGTCTGTGCCAAAAGTGTATTTTGAGATTGACCATTCAATTGTTGTCTAGCTGTATCAATGTCTTTTTTTGCATAACCTCTAGCTTGTAATTTAGTACACATGTCATCCAACTGAGTATGGAGGATGGTAGAATCAGAATTGTTGCAAACTACTCTCGTTAACTGAGAGGCAATAATACCCAATTTTTGGTGGTCGGGATGGCAACTAGTAGATAAGAGAAGCGAGTTTCTGTCTGTAGGTTTTTGTATATAGCGAGGTGCCAAACCTGAATGACCTTTCTGTGGGGACCTTAAAGATATTAAGGTCCAGGAAGTGTACGCTTTGCGTACTACATTCCATTTTAAATTTAATAGGTGAATTAAAATGGTTCAACTCAAAAACCCACTCTTGAAGGTGTGCTAGATACCCTGTCCAAACAAAAAACGGATCATCTATCGAGTGTAAAAGGAAATACATGGATGTGTTAGAGGTTTCATGATGGTAGACTCATAACCCAGCATAAATAGATTGGCATATACAGGAGCCATATTAGACCCCATGGCCGTTCCAGACAACTGAAGATAAAAATTATTTTAAAATTTAAAATAATTTTTCTTCAAACAATGTTCCATGAGCTCTATAATGAACTCTAATGGTGGGCCTATATAGTCAGGAGAATTCCCCACAATGGTTCTGATAGTGTCTAGTCCTAATTCATGGGGAATGACAGTATACAAACTGTCAACGTCCATAGTGACTAGTATATCGTCAGACTGTAGACAAGTATGTTTGTGTAGTTTATAAATCAAGGCAGTGGTATCCTGTATATATGAAAAAGAGTTGTGTATCACTGGCTGTAAATGAAAATCAATTAATTCTGCAATGCTTGAGAAAATTGACCCCCTGGCAGATACAATGGGTCTGCCAGGCGGGTTATTTAAACTCTTGTGTATCTTAGGAAGTAGATACAAAAATGGTATCTTGGGAAAAGCTATGGACATATAATTCAATTAATTCTCAGTGATATACTGCATTTGTAGACCACAAGATAGAGATAGGTCTATCAATTTCTTATATTTAACTGTAGGATTGGTATCAAGCTTCATGTAAGTATATGTTTCACACAATTGTCTCATAGCCTCTCTTCTGTAGTCGCAATAATCTTGAAACACTATGGCCCCACCCTTATTGGCCGGGCGTATAATAATATTATGATCATTGGATAGGGTGGTCAGGGCTTTATATTCATTAAGTGGAAGATTAGAGAAAGTCTGTGTATTGTCATTTTTAGTACAATCATTACATATTATTTTGGTCAAGACTGACCCGAAGGATTCCTACCAAAAGGATACGTGGCTCAAATCCACCAAGAAAGGATGCTTCAGATGTGGAGACTGTATCAACTGTAATGGGATGCAGATGGGTCCCACCTTTCAACACCCACATTGCGACAATCGCTATAGGATACAACACAGAGTCACATGCAGCAGCACCTATGTGGTCTATATCCTGATTTGTCCGTGCTCCCTTTTCTATGTAGGGAAAACCAATGGCTAATCATAGACATGCCATTAGGGATGCCATCAAAAAGGGCACTTCAGATCAACCAGTGGCACGCCACTTTGCACAACTGAAACACAGTATCTCTAGTTTGAGGACCATGATCATAGATCATATACCACCTCTAACCAGGGGAGGTGATCGTGGCAGAATCCTACTTCAACGAGAAAACAAATGGATTTACACTCTTGACACTGTGGAGCCTAGGGGACTTAACATACAACTTGACTGAGGCCCCTTTATAGGATAAAGACACAGTTTACAGAAATTGTTCTGTACAACACTAGTCACAAAACAGTGCCTGTCTGTTCCTTTTTTGTTCTTCAACTAACGCCTATCCCCCTGTATCAGATCAATGTCATTTCTTATTTTTGATTGGCATGTATGATCTGTGGCGTATGAGATTCCAATATTTATCACACGTTTATACCAAATGTTTAAGCATACCCTCCAAACCAGCAGCATACGATGTATCATTTCTAGCCTTACATGAAACGTACTATTTCAAGGATTTAGTGTGTCCTCTGCTAACAGTGCTTTGCTTTTAACATCGATATGGGACTTTGCAGATCTGCGCAGAAACGCTTCCACTAGCCTGATACGTCACACAGCAGTGAATATGCAAATGAGCCATGTGCTACACACAGCTCCGTTACCAGGGTTTTCAACTTTGTTGGTGCTGGTTGCACCTATGACAACACACTATGAATCAGGAAGGGGCGTGGCTTCAGTGATGTGCACGTGAACGTGCACACACACACACACACACACACAGTTGAACTAAGTTTGCAATCAAGATAGAATGTGTATATAAAGCTGCATTGTCTCATAGTTTTTAACCTGTTTTTCCCTGTGGATGTCAGGCTTTGTCATCTGCCTGAAGGAACTGTTTGAACCATTTGATAAAAGTGCTGGTTGGCACCGAAACGTCATGGGATCATTTTAATCTTTGAAAATTTTACAGTAAGAGCTAAGTTTTATTTTTAAACCCAGTGAGTGCTATCTTATTAGGATTGGAGTGCAGGTCTTTATTTACCAAGTGATATATATATATATATATATATATATCACAACAAAAATGAAATCCAAATATTCTAAAGAATCCCCTACATGTAAGGAAATAAAGTTTTATCCGTCTCCTCCTCTCCATTGTGTTGTAGGCAACTTCCACAAGGAACATCTAAAAAGTGAAAAATAAAAAAAGAGGGCACCACAATGGTGCTTGAACATGACAACAAGAAGAATAAATCTCAGTGAGCATTCACTAAAATACTTACAAAGGCGAAGCACCTCCACTTGGTGCTCACAAGACAGAATGGAATTCACAGCAGTCCATCGCACTGATCCACAGGGAAAAATGCTCCATGTCACAGGGCTACAGCTATGTATGGAGTGACAATATCCAAGAATCGCCAATTTACTGGATGTACATCAAATTCCTGAACAAGCCCTGTCTTAAACTAATAAACACTGAAGGAATACCCTTGGACACATTAATGCTATTACTTCTACTTTTGGAAAATCTGTCTGAGCATGGAAGAATTAAAGAACTTGGGCAAAATAAAGCAAAGTATAATCTATCCTGTAGCTTCTTATTTCCAGTCCTCAAGGAAACATAACAGGCCAGATTTTAAGTATTTCACTTCAAGGGTTGTTCAGTAGCTCAAATGTTGTAACAGTCTCAACTGTACTCATGCAGCGATATTATTTCAATCTGGTCCGTTGGGATTCCTTGAGGACAGGAGTTGAGTAACCCTGCTCAACCCTGCTTATTCTAGCTGCCTGACAAACGTCATGAGGAATGGTACAGTCGTTTGCACTGTAGTATTATCTAAAAAGCACAACTGAACCATTTACTTTAAATCTGTAGGTTTGTAGTAACTACCAGTCAATGTCTCTGACGGCATCAGAACGAGGCTCCCAGTCATGAGGAATAGTACAGTCGTTTGCACTGTAGTATTATCTAAAAAGCACAACTGAACCATTTACTTTAAATCTGTAGGTTTGTAGTAACTACCAGTCAATGGCTCTGACGGCATCAGAATGAGGCTCCCATTGGAGCATATGGAAGCACGCTCTCGTGAGCACAATGCTTCCCAGCAATGCAAATGCAAAATCACCTTTGCATTGCTGTGAACTTATTATACCAGAGCACATTATCATGCGCTGGTAATACACAGTGGGGCACAAATATAATTTTCATGAAAGTGTTATTTAGCGCTCCACTTGTAATCTGGCCCATAGTGTTTAATGTCCCTTTAAGCAAGATTTGTAGCCTTTAGGACATTAAAGGGATAGGAAAGTCAAAAGTAATCTTGCATGATTCAGATAGAGCATGTAAATATAAGACACTTTAAAATTGATTTCTATTTTAAAGTTTACTTTGTTTTCTTGTTATCCATTGATGAAAAAGCATGTGTACATATGCTTCACTCCTAGTAGCTAGCTGGTGATTTTTGGCCACACATATTTGTCTCTTTCGATTGGCTGAAGAGAATTTTTCGACTAGCTCCCAGTTGAAGAACTTGTTGCTCCTTTAACAAAGGATACCAATTGAATGAAGACAATTTGATAATAGAAGTTATTTTGAAAGTTGTTCTAAATGGTATGCTTTATCTGAATCATGAAATAAAATGTTGGGTTTCATGTCTTTTTAACTGGCTGTGCAAAAATATTTTGTGAAGTAAAAAACAGTCATGTTAGAGAATTTATATTTTTCACTACAACACACTCTATAAGGTTTTCATAAATTACTAACTACTAGCTGAAGGAAAGCCATAATAAATATGAATGTCACAATAAGTAGATTTATTCTCTGAAGGCAATATTTTGTGAGTTTCTTTCATTTGATAAGCATTTACTAATCTGTATATATTCTTCAGAAACACATATTATTAATTATGAACTATAGAATGGTAAGAAACTAGCCGCTAGATTTAGAGTTCTGCAGCCAAAGGGGTGCGTTAGCTACGCGTGTTTTTCCCCCCCGCACCTTTTAAATACCGCTGGTATTTAGAGTTCACAGAAGGGTTGCGTTAGGCTCCAAAAAAGGAGCGTAGAGCATAATTTACCGCCACTGCAACTCTAAATACCAGCGGTGCTTACGGACGCGGCCAGCTTCAAAAACGTGCACGATTCCCCCATAGGAAACAATGGGGTCGTTTGAGCTTGAAAAAAATCTAACACCTGCAAAAAAGCAGCGTTCAGCTCCTAACGCAGCCCCATTGTTTCCTATGGGGAAACACTTCCTAAGTCTGCACCTAACACCCTAACATGAACCCCGAGTCTAAACACCCCAAACCTTAAACTTATTAACCCCTAATCTGCCGCCCCCGCTATCGCTGACCCCTGCATATTATTATTAACCCCTAATCTGCCGCTCCGTACACCGCCGCAACCTACATTATACCTATGTACCCCTAATCTGCTGCCCCTAACACCGCCGACCCCTATATTATATTTATTAACCCCTAATCTGCCGCCCCCAACGTCGCCGCCACCTACCTACAATTATTAACCCCTTATCTGCTGACCGGACCTCACCGCTACTATAATAAAGTTATTAACCCTTAATCCGCCTCACTCCCGCCTCAATAACCCTATAATAAATAGTATTAACCCCTAATCTGCCCTCCCTAACATCACAGACACCTAACTTCAAGTATTAACCCCTAATCTGCCGACCGGACTTCACCGCTATTCTAATAAATTTATTAACCCCTAAAGCTAAGTCTAACCCTAACACTAACACCCACCTAAGTTAAATATAATTTTTATCTAACGAAATAAATTAACTCTTATTAAATAAATTAATCCTATTTAAAGCTAAATACTTACTTGTAAAATAAACCCTAATATAGCTACAATATAAATTATAATTATATTGTAGCTATTTTAGGATTAATATTTATTTTACAGGTAACTTTGTATTTATTTTAACCAGGTACAATAGCTATTAAATAGTTAATAACTATTTAATAGCTACCTAGTTAAAATAATTACAAAATTACCTGTAAAATAAATCCTAACCTAAGTTACAATTAAACCCAACACTACACTATCAATAAATTAATTAAATAAAATACCTACAATTATCTACAATTAAACCTAACACTACACTATCAATAAATTAATTACATACAAATACCTACAAATAAATACAATTAAATAAACTAACTAAAGTACAAAAAATAAAAAAAGAACTAAGTTACAAAAAATAATTTACAAACATTACACAAATATTACAACAATTTTAAGCTAATTACACCTACTCTAAGCCCCCTAATAAAATAACAAAGCCCCCCAAAATAAAAAATGCCCTACCCTATTGTAAAATAAAAATAGAAAATCTCTTTTACCTTACCAGCCCTTAAAAGGGCCTTTTGCGGGGCATGCCCCAAAGAATTCTGCTCTTTTGCCTGTAAAAAAACATACAATACCCCCCCCCAACATTACAACCCACCACCCACATACCCCTAATCTAACCCAAAGCCCCCTTAAATAAACCTAACACTAAGCCCCTGAAGATCTCCCTACCTTATCTTCACCATGCCGGGTATCACCGATCAGTCCAGAAGAGGCTCCGAAATCTTCATCCAAGCCCAAGCGGGGGATGAAGAGGTCCATCATCGGGCTGAAGAGTTCCATCATCCGGCTGAAGTCTTGATCCAAGCGGGGGCTGAAGAGATCCATCATCCGGCTGAAGTCTTGATCCAAGCGGGGGCTGAAGAGATCCATCATCCGGCTGAAGTCTTCTATCAAGCGGCATCTTCAATCTTCTTTCTTCCGGATCCATCTGCATCCCGCCGACGCGGAACATCCATCCTGGCCGACAACTTCCCGACGAATGACGGTTCCTTTAAGGGACGTCATCCAAAATGGCGTCCCTCGAATTCCGATTGGCTGATAGGATTCAGCCAATCAGATTGAGCTCGCATTCTATTAGCTGATCGGAACAGCCAATAGAATGCGAGCTCAATCTGATTGGCTGATTGGATCAGCCAATCGGATTGAACTTGAATCTGTTTGGCTGATTCCATCAGCCAATCAGAATTTTCCTACCTTAATTCCGATTGGCTGATAGAATCCTATCAGCCAATCAGAATTCGAGGGACGCCATCTTGGATGACGTCCCTTAAAGGAACCGTTATTCGTCGGGAAGTAGTCGGCCAGGATGGATGTTCCGCGTCGGCGGGATGAAGATGGATCCGGAAGAAAGAAGATTGAAGATGCCGCTTGATAGAAGACTTCAGCCCCCGCTTGGGCTTGGATGAAGATTTCGGAACCTCTTCTGGACGGATCGGTGATACCCGGCGTGGTGAAGATAAGGTAGGGAGATCTTCAGGGGCTTAGTGTTAGGTTTATTTAAGGGGGGTTTGGGTTAGATTAGGGGTATGTGGGTGGTGGGTTGTAATGTTGGGGGGGTATTGTATGGTTTTTTTTTACAAGCAAAAGAGCAGAAATCTTTGGGGCATGCCCTGCAAAAGGCCCTTTTAAGGGCTGGTAAGGTAAAAGAGCTTTTCTATTTTTATTTTAGAATATGGTAGGGCATTTTTTTATTTTGGGGGGGCTTTGTTATTTTATTAGGGGGCTTAGAGTAGGTGTAATTAGCTTAAAATTGTTTAATATTTTTGTAATGTTTGTAAATTATTTTTTTATTTTTTGTAACTTAGTTCTTTTTTTATTTTTTGTACTTTAGTTAGTTTATTTAATTGTATTTATTTGTAGGTATTTGTATGTAATTAATTTATTGATAGTGTAGTGTTAGGTTTAATTGTAGCTAATTGTAGGTATTTTATTTAATTAATTTATTGATAGTGTTGTGTTAGGTTTAATTGTAACTTAGGTTAGGATTTATTTTACAGGTAATTTTGTAATTATTTTAACTAGGTAACTATTAAATAGTTATTAACTATTTAATAGCTATTGTACCTGGTTAAAATAAATACAAAGTTACCTGTAAAATAAATATTAATCCTAAAATAGCTACAATAAAATTATTATTTATATTGTAGCTTTATTAGGATTTATTTTACAGGTAAGTATTTAGCTTTAAATAGGATTAATTTATTTAATAAGAGTTAATTTATTTCGTTAGATAAAAATTATATTTAATTTAGGGGGGTGTTAGTGTTAGGGTTAGACTTAGCTTTAGGGGTTAATAAATTTATTAGAATAACGGTGAGGTCCGGTCGGCAGATTAGGGGTTAATACTTGAAGTTAGGTGTCGGTGATGTTAGGGAGGGCAGATTAGGGGTTAATACTATTTATTATAGGGTTATTGAGGCGGGAGTGAGGCGGATTAGGGGTTAATAATTTTATTATAGTAGCGGTGAGGTCCGGTCGGCAGATTAGGGGTTAATAATTGTAGGTAGGTGGCGGCGACGTTGGGGGCGGCAGATTAGGGGTTAATAAATATAATATAGGGTTCGGTGGTGTTAGGGGCAGCAGATTAGAGGTACATAGGGATAATGTAGGTTGCGGCGGTGTGCGGTCGGCAGATTAGGGGTGGCGATGTGGGGAGGCCTCGGTTTAGGGGTACATAGGTAGTTTATGGGTGTTAGTGAACTTTAGAGCACAGTAGTTAAGAGCTTTATAAACCGGCGTTAGCCCTTAAAGCTCTTAACTCCTGGCTTTTCTCTGCGGCTGGAGTCTTGTCGTTAGATTTCTAACGCTCACTTCAGCCAAGACTCTAAATACCGGCGTTAGAAAGATCCCATTGAAAAGATAGGATACGCAATTGGCGTAAGGGGATCTGTGGTATGGAAAAGTCATGGCTGCAAAGTGAGCGTTAGACCCTTTCCTGACTGACTCTAAATACCAGCGGGCGGCCAAAAGCAGCGTTAGGACCCCTTAACGCTGCTTTTGACGGCTAACGCAGAACTCTAAATCTAGGTGTAATTTTATCCCAGTTGTATGAATCTGAAGTGGCAAATTGTTATCCATTTTAATGTTTGCAAATTAATAATTTTACCAAAGAGTAGGGCCTCATCGCTACTTAGCAATATTCTCCCGATAAAGATGCAGAACAGGCCTTTGTTTTGTAATAGTAAATTCCACAACCAAATCCCTAGGGAAAAAAAAATTGTTTATAGAGAGCCTAATAAACATGGTTTCCCATGAGAGTGAAAGGTAATCATAACTATCCTGTGAAAAATACTGAAGATAAAGAATACCTTTAATTCAAATTGATTTACTTAAAATAATGCCTTTGTTCACTGTCAGTTTTATTTAACTTTGTAAGATGTCACTGGGAGCATTGTATTATTCAAAGCTGCGGTGTATCTTTGTCTTGAAAAAAATCTTACCTTGATAGGTCACTTTATTGGTTATAAGGTTTTCTACAGAATGACTATAATGAAAGAAGATCAATCTTACTTAGTAAAAAGACCACATTTCTTGCATGTATTTATAATCGGCTAGATTTAGAGTTCTGCGGCCAAAGGGGTGCGTTAGCTATGCATGCTTTTTTTCCACCGCACCTTTTAAATACCGCTGGTATTTAGAGTTCACAGAAGGGCTGCGTTAGGCTCCAAAAAAGGGAGCGTAGAGCATATTTACCGCCACTGCAACTCTCGATACCAGTGGTGCTTACGGACACAGCAAGCTTCAAAAACGTGCTCGTGCACGATTCCCCCATAGGAAACAATGGGGCTGTTTGAGCTGAAAAAAACCTAACAACTGCAAAAAAGCAGCGTTAAGCTCCTAACGCAGCCCCATTGTTTCCTATGGGGAAACACTTCCTAAGTCTGCACCTAACACCCTAACATGTACCCCGAGTCTAAACACCCCTAACCTTACACTTATTAACCCCTAATCTGCCACCCCCGCTATCGCTGACCCCTGCATATTATTATTAACCCCTAATCTGCCGCTCCGTACACCGCCGCAACCTACGTTATCCCTATGTACCCCTAATCTGCTGCCCCTAACACCGCAGACCCCTATATTATATTTATTAACCCCTAATCTGCCGCCCCCGCTATCGCTGACCCCTACATAATATTATTAACCCCTAATCTGCCGCTCCGTACACCGCCGCAACCTCCGTTATCCCTATGTACCCCTAATCTGCTGCCCCTAACACCGCAAACCTCTATATTATATTTATTAACCCATAATCTGCCACCCCCAACGTCGCCTCCACCTACCTACAATAATTAACCCCTAATCTGCCGACCGGACCACACCGCTACTCTAATAAATGTATTAACCCCTAAAGCTAAGTCTAACCCTAACACTAATACCCCCCTAAGTTAAATATAATTTAAATCTATCGAAATAAATTAACTCTTATTAAATAAATTATTCCTATTTAAAGCTAAATACTTACCTGTAAAATAAATCCTAATATAGCTACAATATAAATTATAATTATATTGTAGCTATTTTAGGATTAATATTTATTTTACAGGCAACTTTGTATTTATTTTAACCAGGTACAATAGCTATTAAATAGTTAATAACTATTTAATAGCTACCTAGTTAAAATAATTACAAAATTACCTGTAAAATAAATCCTAACCTAAGTTACAATTAAACACTACACTATCAATAAATAAATTAAATAAACTACCTACAATTATCTACAATTAAACCTAACACTACACTATCAATAAATTAATTAAATACAATACCTACAAATAAATACAATGAAATAAACTAACTAAAGTACAAAAAATAAAAAAGAACTAAGTTACAAAAAATAAAAAAATATTTACAAACATTAGAAAAATATTACAACAATTTTAAACTAATTACACCTACTCTAAGCCCCCTAATAAAATAACAAAGACCCCCAAAATAAAAAAATGCCCTACCCTATTCTAAAATTAAAATAGAAAAGCTCTTTTACCTTACCAGCCCTGAAAAGAGCCCTTTGCGGGGCATGCCCCAAAGAATTCAGCTCTTTTGCCTGTAAAAAAAAAATATACCCTCCCCAACATTACAACCCACCACCCACATACCCCTAATCTAACCCAAACCCCCCTTAAATAAACCTAACACTAAGCCCCTGAAGATCTCCCTACCTTGCCTTCACCATGCCGGGTTCACCGATCGATCCAGAAGAGCCTCTGATGTCTTGATCCAAGCCCAAGCGGGGGGCTGAAGATGTCCATGATCCGGCTGAAGTCTTCTATCAAGCGGCATCTTCAATCTTCTTTCTTCCGGATCCATGTAGTTCATCCTGCCGACGCCGAACATCCATCTTCACCGACGACTTCCCGACGAATGACGGTTCCTTTAAGGGACATCATCCAAGATGGCGTCAGTCGAATTCCGATTGGTTGATAGGATTCTATCAGCCAATCGGAATTAAGGTAGGAAAATTCTGATTGGCTGATGGAATCAGCCAATCAGATTCAAGTTCAATCCGATTGGCTGATCCGATAAGCCAATCAGATTGAGCTCGCATTCTATTGGCTGTTCCGATCAGCCAATAGAATGCAAGCTCAATCCGATTGGCTGATCCGATCAGCCAATCGGATTGAACTTGAATCTGATTGGCTGATTCCATCAGCCAATCAGAATTTTCCTACCTTAATTCCGATTGGCTGATAGAATCCTATCAGCCAATCGGAATTCGAGGGACGCCATCTTGGATGACGTCCCTTAAAGGAACCGTCATTCGTTGGGAAGTCGTCTGTGAAGATGGATGTTCCGCGTCGGCGGGATGAACTACATGGATCCGGAAGAAAGAAGATTGAAGATGCCACTTGATAGAAGACTTCAGTCGGATCATGGACCTCTTCAGCTCCCACTTGGATGAAGACTTCAGCCGGATCATGGACATCTTCAGCCTCCCGCTTGGGCTTGGATCAAGACATCGGAGGCTCTTCTGGATCGATCGGTGAACCCGGCGTGGTGAAGACAAGGTAGGGAGATCTTCAGGGGCTTAGTGTTAGGTTTATTTATGGGGGTTTGGGTTAGATTAGGGGTATGTGAGTGGTGGGTTGTAATGTTGGGGGGGTATTGTATGTTTTTTTTTACAGGCAAAAGAGCTGAATTCTTTGGGGCATGCCCCGCAAAGGGCCCTTTTCAGGGCTGGTAAGGTAAAAGAGCTTTTCTATTTTAATTTTAGAATAGGGTAGGGCATTTTTTTATTTTGGGGGTCTTTGTTATTTTATTAGGGGGCTTAGAGTAGGTGTAATTAGTTTAAAATTGTTGTAATATTTTTCTAATGTTTGTAAATATTTTTTTATTTTTTGTAACTTAGTTCTTTTTTTTTTTGTACTTTAGTTAGTTTATTTCATTGTATTTATTTGTAGGTATTTTATTTAATTTATTTATTGATAGTGTAGTGTTAGGTTTAATTGTAACTTAGGTTAGGATTTATTTTACAGGTAATTTTGTAATTATTTTAACTAGGTAACTATTAAATAGTTATTAACTATTTAATAGCTATTGTACCTGGTTAAAATAATTACAAAGTTGCCTGTAAAATAAATATTAATCCTAAAATAGCTACAATATAATTATAATTTATATTGTAGCTATATTAGGGTTTATTTTACAGGTAAGAATTTAGCTTTAAATAGGAATAATTTATTTAATAAGAATTAATTTATTTCATTAGATTTAAATTATATTTAAGTTAGGGGGGTGTTAGTGTTAGGGTTAGACTTAGCTTTAGGGGTTAATACATTTATTAGAGTAGCGGTGTGGTCTGGTCGGCAGATTAGGGGTTAATAATTGTAGGTAGGTGGAGGCGACGTTGGGGGCTGCAGATTAGGGGTTAAATATAATATAGGGGTCGGCTGTGTTAGGGGCAGCAGATTAGGGGTACATAGGTATAATGTAGGTTGCGGCGGTGTACGGAGCGGCAGATTAGGGGTTAAAAAAATATGCAGGTGTCAGCGATAGCGGGGGCGGCAGATTAGGGGTTAATAAATATCATGTAGGCGTCGGCGGTATTAGGGGCAGCAGATTAGGGGTACATAGGGATAACGTAGGTGGCGGCGGTGTGCGGTCGGCAGATTAGGGGTTAAAAAAATTTAATAGAGTGGCGGCGATGTGGGGGGGCCTCGGTTTAGGGGTACATAGGTAGTTTATGGGTGTTAGTGAACTTTAGAGCACAGTAGTTAAGAGCTTTATAAACCGGCGTTAGCCCTTAAAGCTCTTAACTCCTGTTTTTTTTCTGCGGCTGGAGTTTTGTCGTTAGATTTCTAACGCTCACTTCAGCCACGACTCTAAATAACGGCGTTAGAAAGATCCCATTGAAAAGATAGGATACACAATTGACGTAAGGGGATCTGCGGTATGGAAAAGTTGCGGCTGCAAAGTGAGCGTTAGACCCTTTCCTGGCTGACTCTAAATACCAGCGATAGCCCAAAACCTCTAACGCTGGTGTTGACGGCTAACGCCAAACTCTAAATCTAGCCGAATGTTTTTTTAAGGGTACATTGTACTCAAATATGTTATTACTTTAAAGAGGTTATTTTAAAATGTATTAATTTTTTTTCTGTGAGAAAAATAGATTTGTATATGCTTAAACAGACACTTAAAACAAAATTTGTCTTTCAAGTTTCAAATAGAGAATACAATTTTAAACAACATTCCAATTTACTTCTATTATCTAATTTGCTTCATTCTTTAGATATCCTTTGTTGAAAAAATAGCAATGCACATGGGTGAGTCAATCACACGAGGCATCTATGTGCAGCAGTTGTATAAGTAAGGATAAAGAACAGGGAATGGGGAGGACAGGGAGGGTTAATGAGCACTCATTCCTATTTTTAAATGATAATTATATAGAGGAAATTCTATTAGAAATTATCTATGTGCAGCCACCAATCAGCAGCTACTGAGCCTATCTAGATATGCTTTTTAGCAAAGGATATCAAGAGAATGAAGCAAATTAGATAGTAGAAGTAAATTAGAAAGTTGTTTAAAATCACATGCTCTTTCTAAATCATGAAAGAAAAAAAAACTGAGTTTTGTGTCCCTTTAATAAACTATTATTTTGTGTGTGTGTGGGGGGGGGGGGGGGGGGGGGGGAATTGTCCCTATCAGCCAGTGAGCGATATATACATAGATATAAGTTGCACACAAACATACACTTACATGCTAGTTTCACTTTATATTTAAACGTATTACTTAACACTTTTTCATTAAAACACACATTTTTTTTTTACATAATTAAAGGCTCCCATGGAGCCACGACAGACTAGCATTGGTCAGCTGTATTATGTGCTATGTGATGTCATTATGGGTAGGAATCTGCTATAAAAAATAATAATAAAATATCTCAAGAGACAGCAAAAGTCATCAGTTAAAATCCCAAGGTAGTTTGATTTTTATGCATTTATAGTTTATGCGGTGAAGTTCTTGCTCTGAGTAAATGCCGCTTTGCAGCATAAAGATTAAGGAAATGTGTATCTCTATATTTTTTTTCATAAAATAGGGAAATTAAATAAATAAATAAATTAAGTATTTATCACTTTAACATTACAAAACCACACAATGGCATATCCAAAGTAAATCAATTTTCCTTGCTGTAACTGTACTTCAAATTTAATGTGTGCATATTTTCTTTATCTCACTTACATACCAATCACACATCAATTAAAGTCCTTATCAGCATGAATATGCCATTTAGAATCTATTACGTACACTCGATTAATGATTTCAGTAGTGCAAATATTCCAATACATATCTATAGAACATTACAATTAAAATGTATCTATCTATCTATCTATCTATCTATCTATCTATCTATCTATCTATCTATATATATATATATATATATATATATATATATATATATATATATATATATATATATATATATATATATTTTGTGAACAAAATACATAAAATGTATTTTTAATATATATATTGTGGGGGGAGCTCTCCTCCAAAATGTGCAGTGAAAAGTCTTTTTTAAACTTTGGCTCTTGTTTTGCAAATTGTACTTACTGACAATAAGGCAATTTGCTGCCACCTTCTGATTTAAATGTGAACTTATGCACATATAACACATACATAATCATCCATTGATTTACTGTCAGTTCAAATCTAAAGAAAAGGCATTTGAACACATCAAAATGTATAAACTACTGTCTTAAAAGGCCCAAAAGATTCCACAGTCAGACTAAGAATATTGACTTAACTTGATTTATTTAATGAAGCTTAAAGGGACAGTCAAAACCAAAATTGTATTTGTTTTAAAATATAAATAATCCCTTTATTACCCATTCCCCAGTTTTGCATAACCAACATTGTTATATTAAACCCCTTCACTACTGGGACTTTCAGAGAAAAACTTGCCCAAAATACCGGAGAATTTTTAGCATTTTTGCTATCACTCATTACCACATTATTTTATTTACCTGTTAAAACTATATATATATATATATATATATATATATATATATATATATATATATATATATATATATATATATATATATATATATATATATATATATATATATATATATATATATATTTAAGTAGACAACCTAAGGTATTGATTTAAGCCCCTTTTGGTATATTTCATACCACAATTTCACTGCCAAATGTAATCAAATATAAAATATCTAACTTTTTCACAAACTTTGGGTTTCTCACTAAAATTATTTACATACCGCTTGTGCAATCATGGCACAAATGGTTATAGAAGCTTCTCTGGGATCCCCTTTTTTCAGAAATAGCAGACATATTTGGCTTTTTGGTAATTAGAAAGCAACTTATTGCAGCTGTGCACCACACTTCTATTATTCCCGGCAGTGAAGGAGTTAATCAGGTAGCTTGTAAGGTTAATTTTAGCTTTAGTGTAAAGATTACCCTCCCACCTGACACTTTCCACCCCCTGATCCCTCACAAACAGCTCTCTTCCCTACCTCACCCCCACTGGTCACTCCCATTTTAGGTACTGGCAGACAGTATGCCAGTTTAAAGATTTTTTTATTTATTAAATAAATACATTTTTATATTTTCTGCAGTGTAGGATCCCCCCTTACCCTCCAACCTCCCTCATCCCCCCAAACAGTTTTCTAACCCTTCCCCCTCTAATTAGAGCCCACCATCTTAGGTACCAGTACCTATAAAATATTTTTTATATAATGTTTTATATAGAGCTGCGACAACTAATCATCATAATCGATAATAATCGATTATGAAAATAGTTGTCAACGAATCTCATAATCTCATAATCGATTAGTTGGTTTGCAATTAGTTGGTCTGTGCACAACACCAGCTGCTTCACTCCAATGAACTCCTGCATATGCTATTGTGTTTATGGTTATGTCATTAGCCTAAAGGACGTCTACAGACGTCTACTTTTCACTTTTCCAGGACAGTATACGTTTACAACTACCCCTGGCTTATCTGCAACCCAGATATAATAGTCATCATTTGGATTGTTTATATTAAATCAGGTGATTTGGAACTATGCTTTTCATGATATAGTGCCAAGCTTGTTGTTTACACCTTGCCCCTAGATTGATGGGAGTTATTTAAATTGATGTGCACTATTATCTGTTTGCACAATTATTAGCGTATTGCTGATTATATGTACTGTATAAATAAATGTGTAAGGCTTTGTCCTGTTATTGATATACAGTCCTTAGCGCTTTTGATTTTGTTTTTTATAGTTTTTTTATATTTTTTATAAATTGTGATAATATGTACCAGATTCAACCATTATAAGTATATATTCTTTATTTTTAGAGTGGACTAGATATTTCCCCTAACCTTATAGATGGTTATTTACCATTGCATATAGATATTCAAGATATTTTTATGTTAGAATGAAGTCATGGGTTACTTTGAGAGGCCCCTTGCCAAGGTAGAAAACACTTAGCATTGGTGAAGAGCTAACAAATATAAATATCCCACTTTGGTGAAATTGGCAAAACCCTACTTATACACCTCAACAGCCTTTTCTCTGCTGCAGGAAATATAGCTGCAAACAGAGAACCAGCCTTAGCCAGAAGCATATGGACATGTTGAGATTTTTGCATTTCAATGCAAAGTTTCTGAAAGAGTGAACAACAGAATGTTATTAACAGTGGTAGTCTAACTCTTTCTAGTTCTACCTCTTTTCAAACAGTTTGTGGTTTTGTTTGTGTAGTTTTGTTTGATTATAAAACTGTGCTCTGCTGCTTAAAAATTGAGGAAACAGTTGTGTTAATGTAAAGTTTTAGTCTGAAGTTGATTCTCTTTTTATCCGATTAGTCGATAAATCGAAAAAATAATCGGCCGATTAATCAATTATGAAAATAATCGTTAGTTGCAGCCCTAGTTTTATATATATTATAATTTTCTGTTTTATAGCAATCCTCAATTAGGGATCCCCCACCCCTGTTTCTGTAGTATAGCTGCCCAATCCCTCCCTGAACCTTAATTTTCTTTTTGTAGCAAAGGGCCCTCTCACTCTCTACCTCCCCCCCCCTCCCTGCTTGGCCACCCACCCGCCTCCCAGATTCCTTCCTACACCTTCCACTGGCACCGATTGTACTCTGGTTACATATGCGGGAAGATGCCTGGAGCTTCAGGAAGCTCCAGCAGTTTTGGCTGTTAAGTTTCCGTTAAGCTAAATTTAGACACCAATGAGCAAGCGCTACCCAGATGCTGAAACAAAAATGGGCCGGCTAGTAAGCTTACATTCCTGCTTTTTCAAATAAAGATACCAAGAAAAACGAAGAAAATGTGATAATAGTAAATTAGAAAGTTTCTTAAAACTGCATGCTCTATCTGAATCATAAAAGAAAAAAAATGGTTTCAGTATCCCTTTAAATGTACCAGTTAAAAAAATGTATATTTATACACACACAAATATATATATATATATATATATATATATATATATATATATATATATATATATATATATATATATATATATATATATATATATATATATATAAACGCAACCTTAAAAGTAAATCTGTCCTCCTGGGTCAACTGCCTGGATGCAAACATGAAATGAATAGAGCAACAAACGAAAGCACTCTCAGGTCTTGTTAATTGTGGGTCATAAACCAATGTTTATTGACGTTTCGGGGTTCACACAGACCCCTTCATCAGAATAAAGAAAAAATGTCACATCACAATCATATATCGTGTTAAACAATCAAAATTACAAACCAATACAAACCATCTGTGTCAAACAATTGAGTTCCTGTGTAATTCAGTGAGTCAGGCGAACGGGTAACATTATTTGTAAGCACAACCGGAAGTGATGTCACTTCCGGTTTTACGATCCTAATATACGTTATAGCTAACATTATTTGACATGCATTTCAGCCCAGATCACAGATTAACATCTAGAGGTCTTGTTATTAAGCTACAAAACTAAACCTTTGATCATTAAAAGCTCCTCTTCACTTTTGCACAATGTTCGTAAGACCGGAAATAGAGGGACTTCCGGTTTGTTGGAACGCATACATGCGTTCCAACCACGATTGCACACAATATGAGAGTGTTTGGTTCAACGTTAAGGATAGCTTTTCACCTCACATTATAAACTTGGCATGAAGCACTAGAATTCACTATGTATGTAGTTATTGCAAAGTAAAATGTTTTTCCCTTTGAGAATGCAATTATGTTATAGTAAACCGGAAGTGGTGGCACTTCCGGTCTCAGTGGAACACATGGCGTGCGTTCCACTGAATTACTCAGGAACGCAATTGTTTGACAAAGATGGTTTGTATTGGTTTGTAATTTTGATTGTTTAACACTATATAAGATTGTGATGTGACACTTTTTCTTTATTCTGATGAAGGGGTCTGTGTAAACCCCCGAAACGTCAATAAACATTGGTTTATGACCCACTAGTAACAAGACCTGAGAGTGCTTTCGTTTGTTGCTCTCTCTCTCTCTCTCTCTCTCTCTCTCTCTCTCTCTATATATATATATATATATATAATATATATATATATATATATATAGCTATCTACATATGTGTATGTGTGTGTCTCTCTCTCTCTCTCTCTCTATATATATATATATGGATATATGTGTATATACATGTGTATTTATGTCATTACCTATTTATATATGTATACACATAATACACATACAAACACATATATACAAATATATACACTTTTGAGCCCTTTCTACTCAAATACCTTAAAACATGAAAAATAATTTTTATTCAATTTGAATATTTTATTATGTGTTTAACTTTGAATTTACTGTAAATATTTTGTTTCAATGTTCTTCACATAGTTGAAAATGTTCTTAGTGTTTTAAATATATATATATATTTATATATATATATATTTATTTATATATATATATATATATATATATATATATATATATATATATATATATATATATCTTTATTAGGTACACCTGTTCAATTGCTTGGTAACACAAATTGCTAATCAACCAGTATTTGAAAAACTGCTGATCTACTGAGATTTTCACGCACAACCATCTCTAGGGTTTATAGAGAATGGTCCGAAAAAGAGAAAATATCCAGTGAGTGGCAGTTGTATGAATGAAAATGCCTTGCTGATGTCAGAGGTCAGAGGAGAATGGGCAGAGTGGTTTGAGATGAAAAAAAGGCAACAGTAACTCAAATAACCACCCGTTACAACCAAGGTATTCAGAATACCATCTCTGAACGCACAACACGTCGAACCTTGAAGAAGATGGGCTACAGCAGCAGAAGACAACACTGGGTGCCACTTTTGTCAGCTAAGAGCAGGAAACTGAGGCTTCAATTTGCACAGGCTCACCAAAATTGGACAATAGAAGATTGGAAAAATGTTGCCTGGTCTCGATTTCAGCTGTGACATTCAGATGGTAGGGTCAGAATTTGGTGTAAACAACATGAAAGCATGGATCCATCCTACCTTGTATTAACCGTTCAGGCTGGTGGTGGTGTAATGGTGTGGGGGATATTTTCTTGGCACACTTTGGGCCCCTTAGTACCAATTGGGCATCGTTTAAATGCCACGGCCTACCTGAGTATTGTTGCTGTTCATGTCCATTCCTTTATGACTCTAGTGTACCCATCTTCTGATGGCTACTTTCAGCAGGATAATGCACCATGTCACAAAGCTCAAATCATCTCAAACTAGTTTCTTGAACATGACAATGAGTTCACTGTACTCCAATGGCCTTCACCGTCACCAGATCTCAATTCAATAGAGCAACTTTGGGATGTGGTGGAACGGGAGATTCGTATCATGGATGTGCAGCCGACAAATCTGCAGCAACTGCGTGATGCTATCATGTCAATATGGACCACAAGGTCTGAGGAGTTGTTGAATCTATGCCACGAGAATTAGGCAGTTCTGAAGGCAAAAGTGGATCTAACCAGGTACTAGCAAGGTGTACCTAATAAAGTGGCTGGTGTGTGTGTATATATACTATATATTTATATATATATATATATATATATATATATATATATATATATATATATATATATATATATATATATATATCAATAAATAGAAGAACATTTTTTTCTATGTTGGGAACATTGGAATGTAAAATATTCATAAACTACCTTCAGGTTTAGCGCTGTAGGTCTAATGCTGTGTCAGGTTAGTGCGTAAGCTATAAATGTTAGGTTTTTTTAACAGCACTATTAAAGTCTATGAGGAGAAGAAGTTAGCGTGGTTGCGATATCTAAAGTCGTGAAGTTAGTGCTCATCAGGTTTTGCTCGCATTCAAACATTTTACTGTCAACTTGTAATACGCTTTTTAACCCGCCCCCAGTTAAAGTTTACTTCCAATGATGTTTGCACATGAGCAAAAGGGCTAAAAAGCGCACCACTTGTAATCTGGCCCACAGTCATTCAGGTATACTTGGGGAGCAACTGGGTGAAAGGTTGGACATCATATTTCAAACAATAATGCAAACATTATCCTGCTATTTAAAGAAACCCAAACACCTGTTACAACAGCTTTGTTATACTGGGAAATAGAAAATGGATGGCGCACAATCAATATCTCCTTCTTATATTGTGGTATCACTCAAAAACTTAGTAGATGTGCAGTAAGACATTTCTTGATTAAACAACGTGCTTTTTTTGAAGAAATTATTTTTACAATGTGAGTACAGTATATACAGTATAATAAATCTTCTTTACAAAATGAAACAAATTAAATTCAGAATATATTTTTTGTGATAACAATAAAAGACAGTAAAAAGATAGTAATAGATCCTAGTTCTACTTATAAATAAAACCATTTGTGCAGCAATTGAAGCATTTTTCTAATTCCTAATATTTCCCTAATGATAAGAATAACGATGATAAAATTGATATTTATGTTAAGGCAGATTATGCTATTGCAGTAAACTGCTGGTTAAATGCTTAATATTTGTAAAGGACAGAGTATGTTATTGTGTCTAAATACCGCAAAGATTATCAACAATATTGAGTGTTTTTACACGTTCTATATGTTTTTCTATAAGATAGTAGATTTAATATGTTTTCGTTCAGTATAAATATATTTTATCAGTTAAAAAATATGTCAATAAAACCTATGGGCCAATAGAACCTGTGGGTGGGATTAAAAAATGCTTGACGACACAGGTACCAACACTTAAGTGGTTACACCTGATGAAGGGGCGTGTCCCTGAAATGCGTTGTGAGTAAGCACTCTGTTTAGCCAGGCAAGTGTTTATCATGTTTTTTTTATCATTTACTAATCTTTTCTGATTAGTTACCTTTATTCTGTACACATACATTTCTATATACACACACACACAAATACATGTATAGTCATTAGGTGGCGCTGTCTTATTAATTTCTAATAAATTATATTTTCTTTCATAAAGGTTTTGAGAGTCCATTACTCCTGGGAACTAATACCCAAGCTGTGGAGTCCAGGAGTAATCTGGACGGGATGAAACTTATACTATTCCAATCAGTTTTGATGAATAATAATAAAAATAAAAATAAAAATATTTGTTTCTCAGAAACAGCTGCCTGAAGGACTTTCCAAAAGCTGCTTCAGAAGATGCAAAAACATCCAAATGGTAGAATTTAGAAAAAGTATGTAAGGAAAAACAAGTAGCTGCCTTGCAAATTTGATCAACCGAGTCCTCATTCTTAAAGGTCCAAGAAGTAGCAACTGATCTGGTATAATAAGCAGTAATCCGTTTAGCTGGAGACTGACACACCTCCAAGTAAGCTTTATGAATCAAAAGCTACAACCAAGAGGCTAACAAAATGGCAGAAAATGAACAAAGAGGCTAGAAGATTACTTAAAATCCTTAGTAACCTGTGAATAGAACTTCAAAGCTCTGGCCACATCTAAATTATGGAGAAACCTCTCCTTAAAATTCTTTTGATTTAAATAAAAAGAATGAACAGCAATCGCCTGTATGAAGATGTCAGAAGAAATCACTTTAGGAAAAAGTCAAACTTAGTATTCAAAACTGCCTTAACCTTATGAAAACAAAGACGGACAATTCAGAAACTCTTGTAGTTGAAGAAATAGCCAAAAGAAACAAGACCTTCCAGGACAAAAGCTTAATATTCAAATTATGCATATGTTCAAAAGGACGAACCTGCAAAACTCTTAAAACCAAACTCCCTGTGCTCTCGGGGACCCCAAGACTGCAACCAAACCTGAAAGACATGCATCTGTCGAGATTACCGTCCAATTTGGGTTGACAACGAATGCCCCCAGAACAATAGATTGATGATTGATTTACTAAGAAAAGGATGGTCTTGTTTTGGCATTCAAAAGAATCTTTTGAGCCAACTGAGTGTAATATCTGTACCACTAATGAAGCATAGAAAGCTGCAGAGGTCTCATGTGAAACCAAGCTAGAGGAATAGCATCTGAGGCTACTATCATCAGACCTTAAACTACCATACAAAGAGCTACGGAAGATGAAGGAACTGACTGAAGATTTACTCAAGCTGGCTGAGAGCAACTTCATCCTTCTCTGTTCTGTCAAAGACAGAGTCATGGAGACTGAGTGGATTATTACACCCAGAAAAGTAATTTTGGCCTGAGGGGACAGAGAACTTTTTGGAAAGTTTACTTGCAACCATGCTCTTTAAAAAACAAAAATGTCTGTTGGTATGAGATACTGCCTAATGTAAAAATGGAGCCTGTACTAAGATATCATCCAGGTAAGGAACTATCAACACACCCTGAGATCTTATCACTGATAAGAGATTCCCCAGGTTAATTTCTCTTAACGCAAAGTGCTATCATGATGTTGCGGGAGCATTAAATATCCAATTGTAATGACTGGTTATTTAATGTGTTCTCGTAAAAGGGCAAATTTGCCCCTCTATGGGCGCACATTAAATTAGCTCTTCACTTGTAATCTAGCCCATAGAGTATAATGTTGAACCAACAGGAGGAGGCTAGGAACTAGTCACTGCTACAACTGTGGCAGGCCTGTGACTAACTCCCATATGGTGTTCTTGTGCCACTACCTATACTCCAAAGACATCCCTTTGTCCAAACAGTAGCTCTCTGAGAGGAAAAAAAAGACCTCAAATTGGTCTGAGCACCCTTCTCACAAGCACCTGGAGCACCTTCCTTCTTCACCTTCCTCCTGTGAAGGCAAAGAAAAGGCTAGTTTCCAATAAGGTGGGAGGGGTTTTACAGGCTCTTGAAGTTTTGGGATCTGTGCCTCCTCCTAGTGGCCAAGAGTATAATTCCCAGGAGTAATGAATTGTGGACTCCCACCACCTTTATGAAAGAAACATTTTACCTCAAAGCTTCTATCTTGCATATGCATATATGTTTGTTCTTTATTGTCCATGTTGATGTTTGTGTGTGTGTATGCAGGTGTCTATTGGCACCTGTGTGTGTGCCTTTGGATTTCTATTGATGGCTATGTATGTGTATGTGCACATAGATGTCTATGGGTGCCTGTGTTTGTGCATGTAGATGTCTATGGGTGGTTGTGCGTTTATGTGCATGTGGATGTCCATGAGTGCCTGTGTGTATGTGTTGTATCTGTAGGCACCTCTGTGTTTTCTTAATTTAAAAAACGAAATTACAGTGAGACATGGAAGGTTGCACTTTTGAATTGAGGGAGGGCACATTTTAGAAATGTGCTTATCTAGAGTTCACTAGCACACAAGCCTTTGTAGAGACAAATGGCATAAAAAGAAAAGTTGCAAACAATTACCCATATGGGAGTAAAAAGTAACAATGCCTTAGCGCAATCAGATCACTGATGAACTTGTGTAGAAATATAGCAGAAAGTTGTGGAGGTCAATGGTAATAATTTGTAGCTAAAACATGCAAGCTCCCGTGGGTGGAAAGTATAACCAAAGTATTTATGGGCCGTAAATATGATTTTAATTTTATAGTATTAGAGTAGGGGTTAACTGATATCACTGGAGACACAAGGAGCCTACATATTACCAAAACAAACATCTTCACATAAGGTTGAGGACAAAACTTTCTCAAATTCTTTTACAGTGAAGAAACTATAGTTCTGGAATCAAAAGCCAATAGCAGTTTACAACTTTACAAAATTACATTATTAAAGGGACATTAAACACTAAATAAATGCTAGATAGAATGAAGCATTCAAAGAAAAGATTAGTCTGAGAATAACATGTAGATGTATTTTTTCAAAGATTCATTAGTTGTTTAAATATTGACATAATAAGTGTAAAGTTTTAGTCTCTGTAAAAGAATGGGAGCTGCCATGTTGTAACTTAGGTTACCTTCTCTGTTGTGGCCAATTAGAGACAGTTTTAAATAGGTCACTAGAGTGTGCAAACCAATGGCTGTTTGGAATATAACAGTGTTCTGCACTTCCATTTCTAACAGGAACTGAAAAACTGAAAATTACAGGAAAAGGGGACAAAATAAATAATTAATGTATAGTGCATATTTTTATATATATATATATATATATATATATATATATATATATATATATATATATATATATATATATATATACATACACACACACACACATATATATATATGTGTGTGTATATATTGTCTTAGAAGTATTTGGACTGGAAGCACTTACTGAATCAGAGAAGCAATCATAAATCCCGAACAAAAAATTGTCCTGTATATCATTACTTGCACAGTAGTAGTATCTGGTGTTTAAAACTAAGGAATACTTACATGAATTATCATCAGCCATGGTCTCTGATTCTCTCACTTTGGAATCCATTTCACAGTAGCCCTAGCAACAATGTATCTGAAAACATACAAAATAAAAAAGGGTTAAACTTCTGTTATATTGTGATATGAATATGTTTGCTATTCATATAGATAAAAGAACAAAAGATCATGGTATATAATAAGGGTTTTATGGGAAATGTAGTTAACACAAATCAAAGTGAGAATCCAGTCATCTATATCAGCGAACTGTGAGTCACCATTCCAAAGTAAAAAAATAATCATTCTGTGTGCATATCGGACAATCACTCAGGGGCAAGTGTGTTATACAACAGTGATTTGACACTTTAGTTGTCCATGTGTGTCTGTTATAATCAAGGGGTTTAATTACTTCTCCATGCCAGTATATGGTAAATCAGGGGTTAAATCACAGATTTTATTTTCAGAAACACAAATATAAATACATATGAGATTTTTCTTTACATCATACCATGAATTATATTATAAATGTCAGCAGATATATATATATATATATATATATATATATATATATATATATATATATATATATATATATATATATATATATAATGTAATCTCATGTACAATGCAAACAACAAATCTTTCAACAAAAAATATTACATCCTTTTATATCCATATATGTAGAAAACATATATTTTTCCCCAATTATATGACAATAAGAAATAATTCTTGATGTCTTTTTTAATAATATCTTTACTACTGCTACTATATTATTAATAAACAATACAGTTAAGCTCTTTAGGGAACAGGGGCCCGGGCTAGTAATCTTTCTGACCTAGTCTGCCTTGCTTTTATTGTACTCCCTATAAAGCACTACTGTTGCAGAGTTATACCTAATAATAATAATAATAATGATGATATTAATAATAATAATAATAATGTTGCATAAATGTAATAATAAGTCAGTTATTAGTATATTTAAGTTAACTATATTATGTATTTAGAAAATCTTTACAGCCATTTGGCATAAGCCAGCAACTAATGATAGTCATATATATTCCACATAAAACACTGTAAAAATATTTTTTAAATAAATAATTAAAAGTATTTATGTAACATAACTAATTTATATTTTTCAACTATTAAATGTATAATTTTGATAAAATATTTGAAGATTTGTGTTGTCAGTAGTTATGTTATTGATAATGTCTTGTGACTTCATAATTTATCAATGCCATTAATGATTCAATGTGTGATGTAATTAGCTATCTCATGATGTCACAAAAATCTCCTGGGAGCGGGGATTTAAGAATTAATTGACTTTTGAACATTTTACAGAGAATTGAATCTCTATTACTTTACCTATATTTTTCTGGATTTTTTTATAACGCATTTATATAATAAAATGAGTGACAGAAGGTTAGGGTTTCTGTAACATACTTTTTTTAACACAAAGTGTTCAAATATAAATGTATTAACCCCTAATCCACCATTAACCCACATCACAATAAATGTAATACATGTATTAACCCCTAATCCACCATTAACCCACATCGCAATAAACCTAATAAATGCATTAACCCCTAATCCGCCATTAACCCACATCTCAATAAACGTAATAAATGTATTAACCCCTAATCCACCATTAACCCACATCGCAATAAACCTAATAAATGCATTAACCCCTAATCCGCCATTAACCCACACCCCTAATCCGAGAATTAACCAACACCGCAATAAACCTAATAAAACCATTAACCCCTAATCTGCCATTAACCCACAACGCAATAATCCTAATAAATCTATTAACCCCTAATCCACCAAAACCCCACAACGCAAACAACAAATTAAACTACTAAACCCCCTAACCTAACACCCCATAAATTAACCCCAATTACCTAAATTACAAAAATATTAAGTTACAATTAAAATAAAAAAGCTAACATTGCTTAAAAAAAAAAAAAATTAAATTAATCTAAAATTACCAAAAATAAAAAAGTCTAACATTACAGAAAATAATAAACAAAATTATCCAAAATAAAAAAATGAAACCTAATCCCTATGAAAATAAAAAAGCCCCCCAAAATAAAAAAAAACCTAATCTATAATCTGATCTAATCTGATTTGAACAGCCAATAGGATTTCAGTAGCTCTCATACTATACTATTGGCTGATTTGAATTTGAAGAATCAAATCAGTCAATAGGAATGCAAGGGACGCCATGTTTAAACGTGTATCTTGAATTCACTATTCATTCAAGATGTCGGCCACTTGGAAGAAGACTTCACTGCCTGGAACAGGACCTTCTCCACCGGACTTCAGGAATGGTGAGTACCTATTTGGGGTTAGAGTTAGGATTTTTTTTTTTAGATTAAGGTTTTAATGGGCACTCTTAAAAAAGCTGAAAGTAAAAGAGCTGAATGCCCTTTAAGGGCAATGCCCATACAAATGCCCCTTTAGGCAATGAGTAGTTTAGGTTTTTTAGTGTTAGGTTTATTTATTTTGGGGGGTTTTGTGGGTTTTACTGTTAGAGGGGGGACTTGGTACTTTTTAAGGTAAAAGAGCTGTTTAACTTAGGGCAATGCCATACAAAAAGCCCTTTTAAGGGCTATTGTTAGTTTAGCATTAGATTATGGGGTGTTTTTATTTTGGGGGATTAGGGGATATTTTGGGGGATTTTTATTTCCATAGGTATTAGGTTTAATTTTTTATTTTGGATAATTTTGTTTATTATTTTATGTAATGTTAGACTTTTTTATTTTTTGTAATCTTGGATTAATTTAATTTTTAATTTTGATTATTTTTAAGTAATGTTAGCTTTTTTATTTTAATTGTAATTTAGTGTTTTTTAATTTAGGTAATTGGGGTTAATTTAGGGGGTGTTAGGTTAGGGGGCTTAGTAATTAAATTAGTTATTTGCATTGTGGGGGTTTGGCGGATTAGGGGTTAATAGATTTATAAGGTTTGTTGCGATGTGGGATAATGGCAGATTATGGGTTAATAGTTTTAATAGGGACTTTGTGATGTGGGTTAATGGCGGATTAGGGGTTAATACATTTATTAGGTAGTTTGTGATGTTGGGGTTGGCGGATTTAGGGGTTAATACCTTTACTAGGTAGATTGCGATGTGGGTTAATGGTGGATTAGGGGTTAATAGTTTAATTAGGCATATTGCGTTGTGGGAGGTTGTCGGTTTAGGGGTTAATACTTTTATTATTAGTTCCAATGTGGGTTTGATGGCGAATATAGGGGTTTTACGTGTCAGGTTTATTTTTGGGAAGCGGGTTAGACTTTTATGGGAAATTTGATTTTTTTTTTTATTTTCTAAGGCGCCGGCAATTTCTAACGTGCCGTAAGTCACTGGCGACTCCAGAAATTTGTATTTTCGTTCATATCTCGACATCACTAGTTTATCCGACTTACGGCACTTCATGACCTGTCGTCGCCGTATATGTGATACCCCGATGACTGATATTTACTATAGCTAATTGGCATCCATTTAAAAAAAAAAAAGAAAAAGTGATTACCTTAAATTCTGGTAAGATAATTAATTATGCAAATTGCAAAGGCTTATATTTTTCCTGCAAAACTATAGTTTTCCACAGCTATACTTCTCAACTGGGGTTCCGCAGTCATTAGCTAAGGATGTCAATAAAACACTAAAAAAAATGCTCATGCCATTATGCTTTATGTTTATGCTCACCATCTTGAAACAGCACAGTAATTCATTTTGGGCAATATATTATTTATAAAGTTTTGTTATACCCTTTATATAATTGTACTAAATAATATGTACTAAATAATATGTTTGTAACAGTAGCATAACATTTAATTGAAATCGTCAAATACATTTCAAAAGTGCATAGATTGTGTCCCTGACCAAAAATGATAGGAACCATTTCTTAGAATTTTACCCCTTAAAAATTACATGATTTAAAAAAACTTTTCTTCACATCAGATTGCATTTTCCATTACATTTTAGTTTTATCCCATATGTACAAGAGTTCTGTAAATACCAAACAATGTTTAATTTATGACAGTGGTGCTGAGATGTGAGATAACATTTTAACATTAAGCATATCTACTAGAATTTTTACATCTAAATAAATTGTATATGTCACACTTATTGGTAATAGACTCAGTATTAAAAAAAATAAAAGCATGTCACTATACACCCAGAAGAAATAATACAGAATATAAAATACATGCTTTTATAAATACGCCAAATATTTTTCATTTTCACTTGTGCTGAACATTTCTCTTTGCTAAATACTTTGAGTATCATCATTATGTATTTCCTTTGTAAACAGCTTACTTAATTTTATTCTTTCTGCTTTTTTATATTTTTTGACAATACAAAATACACTACAAAAGAAAACTGCACCTAAAATGTTTGCATTGCCATATTGCGCTCGTTTGGCAGGTTACAGGTGCTAAAGGTGATATTTAGCTGCTTTTCTGATGCTCGTAACTAAATAAACCAAACATAAAGATATAAGGAAATCTATTTTATATTATGAAAATGGAGTATAAATCTCTGTACTGTAAAACCTCAAATAGAGACCCCATTAAATAATCCATTTCTAACAAAGCTGCATTTGTGTGCACCTTTTTATAGTGTTGTAGCTCACCTGTTCTCAGAAGGTCTGTGAACCACTAATAAGCTGCACAGACATTCGTGACAGTGCTCAGCATTCAACTTTCCCTATTGTGCACCTGAAATTTAATCAGCTCCTTCAGGATAGATTTTCATATCTAATTACTTCAGCTTTGTAAATTAAAAAAAAAATATGCAACAAAAAACTGTACTTGAATATGACAAGTTAAATAAATAGAAAATAAGTACTGTAAATTATTTTTCTAATTTCACATTTTTAAACATAGCGTAAATAGGGACAGACAAGGATACAAGAAAAGTCCCATATTATTAAAGGTAGTATGGACAATTTTAAACATCCATCATGGGCAGAACATCCAACATTAGCAAACATGTGTAACAAAGGTAGATAGCACAAGTATCAGGATACAAAAGTACTTCCCAAACCTCATTCTTTCCGTATAAAGAGACTATTTGTTAACCTCTCTAATATAACAACAAAATACACTCACTGGCAACTTTATTAGGTACACCTTGCTAGTACCGGGTTCGACCCCCTTTTTCCTTCAAAACTGCCTTAATTCTTTGTGGCATAGATTCAACAAGGTGTTGGAAAGATTCCTCAGACATTTTGGTCCATATTGACATGATTGCATCACGCAGTTGCTGCAGATTTGTTGGCTGCACATCCATCAGCTGAAATTGAGACTCATCAGACCAGGCAACGTTTTTCCAATCTTCTATTGTCCAATTTTGGTGAGCCTGTACAAATTGTAGCCTCAGTTTCCTGTTCTTAACTGACAGGAGTGGCACCCAGTGTGGTCTTCTGCTGCTGTAGCCCATCTGCTTCAAGGTTCGTCATGTTGTGCATTCAGAGATGGTATTCTGCATACCTTGGTTGTAACGAGTAGTTATTTGAGTTACTGTTGCCTTTCTATCATCTCGAACCAGTCTGCCCAGTCTCCTCTGACATCAACAAGGCATTGTCAATCATAAAACTGCCACTCACTGGATATTTTCTCTTTTTCTGACCATTCTCTGTAAACCCTAGAGATGGTTGTGGGGGGAAATCCCAGTAGATCAGCAGTTTTTTAAATACTCACACCAGCCCGTCTGTCACCAACGACCATGCCACGTTCAAAGTCACTTAAATTCCCTTTCTTCCCAATTCTGATGCTCGGTTTGAACTTCAGCAAGTCGTCTTCACCACATCTAGATGCCTAAATGCATTGCGTTGCTGCCATGTGATTGGCTGATTAGCAAGTTGTGTTACCAAGTAGTGATGTCACGAATAATTCGCCGGCGAATAGTTCCCGGCGAACATATGCGATGTTCGGTCCGCCCCCTATTCATCATCATTGAGTAAACTTTAACCCTGTACCTCACAGTCAGAAGACACATTCCAGCCAATCAGCAGCAGACCCTCCCTCCAAGACCCTCCCACCTCCTGGACAGCATCCATTTTAGATTAATTCGGAAGCTGCATTGTTAGTGAGAGGAGGGACAGTGTAGCTGCTGCTGATTTAATAGGGAAATCGATAGCTAGGCTAGTGTATTCAGTGTCCACTACAGTCCTGAAGGACTCATCTGATCTCTGCACCCCAAAAAGCCCTTTTTAGGGCTAGAACATCAGTCTGCTTTTTTTTTCCCTGTGTAATCTAATTGCAGTTGCCTGTCTGCCAGCGTGTGTGTCAGGCTCACAGCGTATACTGTGCCCACTTGCCCAGTGCCACCACTCATATCTGGTGTAACAGTAGTGTACATTTAAAAAAAAAAACAACACTTTTTTGACTGTGAAATAATAGCAGTCAGTTTCCTTCACACGTGTGCGTTTCAGGGCCTGTCAGGGAACAGTGTCACACCAGTGTAACTCATATCTGGTGTAACAGTAGTGTACATTAACCCCTTAATGACCACAGCACTTTTCCATTTTCTGTCCGTTTGGGACCAGGGCTATTTTTACATTTCTGCGGTGTTTGTGTTTAGCTGTAATTTTCCTCTTACTCGTTTACTGTACCCACACATATTATATACCGTTTTTCTCGCCATTAAATGGACTTTCTAAAACTACCATTATTTTAATCATATCCTATAATTTACTATAAATTTTTTTATAAAATATGAGGAAAAAATTGAAAAAAACACACTTTTTCTAACTTTGACCCCCAAAATCTGTTACTCATCTACAACCACCAAAAAACACCCATGCTAAATAGTTTCTAAATTTTGTCCTGAGTTTAGAAATACCCAATGTTTACATGTTCTTTGCTTTTTTGCAAGATATAGGGCCATAAATACAAGTAGCACTTTGCTATTTCCAAACCATTTTTTTTCAAAATTAGCGCTAGTTACACTGGAACACTGATATCTGTCAGGAATCCCTGAATAGCCATTGACATGTATATATTTTTTTTAGAAGACATCCCAAAGTATTGATCTAGGCCCATTTTGGTATATTTCATGCCACCATTTCACCACCAAATGCGATCAAATAAAAAAAATTGTTCACTTTTTCACAATTTTTTTCACAAACTTTAGGTTTCTCAATGAAATTATTTACAAATAGCTTGTGCAATTATGGCATAAATGGTTGTACATTTTTCTCTGGGATCCCCTTTGTTCAGAAATAGCAGACATATATGGCTTTGACGTTGCTTTTTGATAATTAGAAGGCCACTAAATGCCACTGCGCACCACACGTGTATTATGTCCAGCAGTGAAGGGGTTAATTAGGGAGCATGTAGGGAGCTTTTTGGGGTAATTTTAGCTTTAGTGTAGTGTAGTAGACAACCCCAAGTATTGATCTAGGCCCATTTTGGTATATTTCATGCCACCATTTCACCGCCAAATGCGATCAAATAAAAAAAACGTTACATTTTTCCAAATTTTAGGTTTCTCACTGAAATCATTTACAAACATTTTGTGCAATTATGGCACAAATGGTTGTAAATGCTTCTCTGGGATCCCCTTTTTCAGAAATAGCAGACATATATGGCTTTGGCATTGCTTTTTGGTAATTAGAAGGCAGCTAAATGCCGCTGCGCACCACACGTGTATTATGATCAGCAGTGCAGGGGTTAATTAGGGAGCTTGTAGGGAGCTTGTAGGGTTAATTTTAGCTTTAGTGTAGTGTAGTAGACAACCCCAAGTATTGATCTAGGCCCATTTTGGTATATTTCATGCCACCATTTTACCGCCAAATGCGATCCAATTAAAAAAAATAGTCAACTTTTTCACAAACTTTAGGTTTCTCACTGAAATTATTTACAAACAGCTTGTGCAATTATGGCACAAATGGTTGTAAATGCTTCTCTGGGATCCCCTTTGTTCAGAAATAGCAGACATATATGGCTTTGGCGTTGCTTTTTGGTAGTTAGAAGGCCACTAAATGCAACTGCGCACAACACATTAATTATGCCCAGCAGTGAAGGGGTTAATTAGGTAGCTTGTAGGGAGATTGCAGGGTTAATTTTAGCTTTAGTGTAGAGATCAGCTTCCCACCTGACACATCAGACCCCCTGATCCCTCCCAAAGAGCTCTCTTCCCTCCCCCACCCCACAATTGTCCCCGCCATCTTAAGTACTGACAGAAAGTCTGCCAGTACTAAAATAAAAGGTATCTTTTTTTTTTGAATATATATTTTTTAGCATATTTACATATGCTGTTGTGTAGGATCCCCCCCTTAGCCCCCAACCTCCCTGATCCCCCCCAAAACAGGTTCCTAACCCTCCCCCTCTGCCTTATTGGGGGCCATATTGGGTACTGGCAGCTGTCTGCCAGTACCCAGTTTGCAAATAAAATGTTTTTTTTTTTTTTAATTTTTATTTCATTTTTCTGTAGTGTAGCTTCCCCCCCCAAGACCAATCCCCCACCCGCACCCAGATCACTTAGATTTCCAAGTACTAAATATTTTGCACCCCTTTCTCCCACTTATAAAAACATTTTTTTCTGTAGTGTAGCGGTTCCCACCCGCTCTCTACCCGTGCACGCGCCCACCCGCCGCCTCCTCCAGTGCACATGCGCGCGCCCCCGGCGATCCCGCCCCCGATCCTGCCCCCCTCTCTGACAAGGACCGCATCGATGGCCGCCCACCTGCCTCCCACTTCAGCTCCGACCCACTAACGAATGCGGCCATCGATGCCCGGTGCAGAGAGGGCCACAGAGTGGCTCTCTCTGCACCGGAGGGGTAAAATTTGTTATTGCAGGATGCCTCGATATCATGGATGCACGGTGTGATGATGATGATGTTGTACCCGCTGCTGCTTCCTTTGCTGAGTTGTCAGATACAAGTGAAGCGGTTGATGATGACGATGCATCCGTGGATGTCACGTGGGTTCCCGCTAGAAGAGAAGAAGAACAGGGGGAAAGTCCAGATGGGGAGACAGAGAGGAGGAGGAGACGAGTTGGAGCAGGGGGAGGTCATCGCAAGGAGCTAGTGGCACAGTCAGACAGCATGCATCGGCACCCGGGGTCAGCCAGACAGCACGCCAATCAACGCATGCTGTTGCCACCACCAGAATGCCGTCATTGAAGAGCTCAGCAGTGTGGAAGTCCAACACCCACCTAGGTTCAACTGCTTTGCGAAGGCACATGATCGCACATCACAAACGCCTATGGGATCAACACATGAGTACAAGCAGCACACAAACTCAAAGCCGCCCTCCTCCTCCTGGTCCAGCATCTTCAGCCACATCAACCACTGCTGTCCTCCTTGCCCCCTCTCAACCATCAGCCACTCCGTCTCTCGCCTTGAGCAGTTCCTGCTCATCTGCCCACAGTGAGGTGTCTGTCAAGGACATGTTTGAGCAAATGTCACAAAGTCACCCCCTTGCCCGGCATCTGACAGCTGGCTTGTCTGAACTCTTAGCCCGCTAGCTTTTACCATACAAGCTGGTGGAGTCTGAGGCGTTCCAAAAATTTGTAGCTATTGGGACACCGCAGTGGAAGGTACCCGGCCGAAATTTCTTTGCACAAAAGGCAATCCCCAACCTGTACTCAATTATGCAAAAGGAAGTAATGGCATGTCTGGCACACAGTGTTGGGGCAAGGGTCCATCTGACCACTGATACCTGGTCTGCAAAGCATGGTCAGGGCAGGTATATCACCTACACTGCGCATTGGGTAAACCTGCTGACGGCTGCCATGCATGGAATGCGTGGCTCTGCAGAGGAGTTTGAAGACCGAGTCAGAGGAGGAAGAGGAGGAAGGTGGCTTTGAGGAGGTGGAAGACCAAACACAGCAGGCGTCCCAGGGGGCTTGTTGTCACCTTTCGGGGACCCTTGGTGTTGTACGTGGCTGGGTGGAGGAAGAGACCTTCTATGCAGTGGCGACTCTAGGAACAATATATAGGGGGGGCACAAAAAATAGCAGAGACAAAAAGGGGGGGGGGGGCACTAATAATTTTCACCACTAAATTATGCCACTGAAAAAAAACCTAAATAAATATAAATAAGATTCCAAAATACCAAAGTAATGCAGTATGCAGTTATACCTTTTTATTGTACTAACCTAATACTTAAAATACAAGCTTACAAGATTTTTCCTTTCTTCCTCAAGTATAGCTTCAGACCTGAGAAAGAGAGGGAAACTCTCAAAAGCTTTTATTTATAGTTTAAAGCAATAACAGCATGACTCTGTAAATCAGGGTTCTTCAAACTTTTTTCCCCAAGACCCAGTGCCATGATACCACATACCTTTTTTGTGTTTGGTCTGAAAACACACACACACTCACCCTCATGCAACACACACAATCTTATACTACACACACCACACACTCACCCTCATACTACACACACGCCACACACCCTCATACAACACACACACCACACACACACTTTAATACAGCACACACACTCAACATCATACTGCACACACACCACACACTCACCCTCATACTGCACACCACACACTCACCCTCATACACTGACCCTCACACTGTGCACACACCACACACTCACCTTCATACTGCACACACTCATCCTGATACTACACACACACCACACACTCACCCTGATACTACACACACACACACCACACACTCACCCTCATACTACACACACACTGCACACCCTCATAAACACACACACACTTTAATACAGCACACACACTCATAATACACACACCTTACCCACATACTACACACCCTATATGGTATATCACAAGTTTTTTTGGCACAAATACTTTTTTTCAATAAAAGCAAGATGTGTTTAAAGGGACATGAAACACAACATTTTTCATTAATGGTCTAGAAAGAGCATGCAATTTGAAATAACTTTCTAATTTACTTCTATTATATAATTTGCTCCATTATTTTGATATCCTTTGCTGAAAAGCATACAGTATATAGATAGGCTCAGTAGCTGCTGATTGTGTGATTGGCTCCCCCACGTGCATTGCTATTTCTTCAACAAAGTATATGTAAATAATGAAGCAAATTAGATAATATAAGTAAATTGGAATGTTGTTTAAAATGTTATTCTCTATCTGAATCATGAAAGAAAGAAAAATTGGGTTTAGTGTCCCTTTAATGTCCTTTTAATCATGAATATCCAAGTTTTCTACTGTAAATAGAGTCAATTTGAATATTGAATGTACTGTACCACAATTACATGAAAACAAATTCTAGCTCTCAATTCATGGCAAGATTCCTAATTGAACTCTTTAATAATAATCAGTTATAATTAAAAAGTATTAGATATTATCTGAGATGTGTTTCTGAAACGCAGTGTCTCATTCACTGAACATGTTGTTATCTGCAAAGTATTTATTAAATTGGTGGCCACAGAAAGTAACATAATTATTTTACAGTGCATTATTTATACAGTTCTAATCATGAATTATACTAAAATTATATTATATAAATAATAATAATAATAAATTATTCACAATTGCACCATTGCAGAATGCTGGCATGTGCAACAAATATGCTATTGTTTCTATGCCAGAGTTGTTATACACACCAGTATCCAGAAGATGGAGCCATAGAGAAAAATGTGGTGGAAAAAGACTTGGTAAAAACGGAGTGTTATATTTTCTTGAAGAACCATACACTTCTCATTATAAATAGTGCTCTGATGGTATGAATGAATCTGCTTTGATATTAGCGATATTTGACCTGCAGATAGTCACTTTGCACATCCACATTCCAAGAAGATATAAATTATTGGTAATAGTAAATTTAGGGATTTTTTTTTTCACGTTTACACTCCTGAGTCCTGAAACAGTGAATCATGTATAATGGAGGGAGGAGGTGCTTGGAAATTGTTATGCTTTTTATTGATATGACCTGCAGTCAACTAGCACACTAGAACTAGAACTAGAACAGTGAGTGAATCATCATGCATTCTTATTCTTACCCCAGAATAAGATCTGCTCTATTTTCTTCGTCATAGATTTGATTATTCTTAGACTGTGACACTGCTGGTGCTGCTGCATTTGATGTTCCCGCGCTTCTGCACACAGCACCAGCTGTCTGGCTCCTCCCTCTTCCTCTCCAATGGCAGTGAGTCTCCGGTCACAATTATGTTCCTTGTGCTGGCATGTGTGATAGGAACGCATGTGACTTTGCTGCCTTGCCTGATACTCAGACTGGAGAAGGAGCAAATAGCGCACCAACATGCACGGTATATTAGAGTGCCGTGGTGCTGCGTGTAGAGCCGGTGTTGTGGTGTGGTGGGTTCCAAGTGTGAACATGGGTTTGGGGAGGCGTGCTGTCACTGCGCAATTATTTACCTCAGTCATCATTCTCAATTCACTGACTCAGTCACCCATCCGGCCCAGAGTTAAAAATAAACATAAAAAAAATACACTCCTCCAAGTCTTTCAGCATTATGTAAGTGCTGGGGCTGGTGGGGGGGCTGGTGGGGGGGCAAGCCATTTTCCAGGGGGGCAAGTGCCCTCTTGCCCCCCTGTAGCGACGACACTGCTTCAATGACATCAGTGAGGAAAAGTAACGGGACATCGCGAACTTGGTATCCAACCTTGTGCAAATGGGGAGTTTGCGGTTGTGCTAATGGACTGTTTGCGGTTGTTTGTGGTACATTAAACGGGGAGTTTGGTCTGTCACTGTGAAGCGGGCGTAACCCTTACACTACCTGATCGATACAACATCATACCTGATGTTTTAAAGCACGTTATTCCAAACAATTTAGGAATGTTAGGTGATTTATGCCCTTTATGGATTAAAACCAGACTCTGCATCAACTATGTAATTTTCCATGGGAGTTTTGCCATGGATACCCCTCCGGCATGCCACAGTCCAGGTGTTAGACCCCTTGAAACAACTTTTCCATCACTATTGTGGCCAGAAAGAGTCCCTGTGGGTTTTAAAATTTGCCTGCCGTTCGCGAACATTTGCGGAAGTTTGTGTTCGCCATTCGCGAACGGAAAATTTTTATGTTCGCGACATCACTATAACCAAGCAATTGTACAGGTGTACCAAATAAAGTGGTTGGTGAGTGTATAAGAAGGATACCATGATAGTTGCAGGTAATAGGCCACTCTTGGGCCTAAATATGAATACTAGTTTGTGCATTTATAGGTGTTATACAATTATGAAGATAAATTCCAGGCCTTTATAACCCAGCTTAGTTTTACACTATAGCAAGTAGAGTCCTGCATGCAATTACTCAAGAGTAGAAAGCAAAATATTGCCTAAACAGTACAATCCCAGCACAAAATACAAGGGACACAGCAGAGACATATTAGTGTCCCAACATTGAGGGGTGTGTCGGATTACTCGGATAATCCTAGGATTACCCAGTAGCTGTGGGTAAAGCCCAATGTAAGATCATATTTTGGTCTTTACTCAGGTAATCCTAAAATTACCTAAATGCTTCTGGATAAAGCTAATAAAATCATACATTGGGCTTTACCCGGGTAATGCTAGGAGGGTAATGCTAGGAAAACACACCAACAGTAAATGAAACATTTTTATTTTTGATTACACAAACACTTATATTTTATACAATGTTTTTGTTACAACAACAGGAAATTAATCATTTTTATATTTCATATTTGTTTTTTTACTATGTTTTGTTATTTCATATGTGAATTTTCATATATTTTGTACCATGTTTTGTTACAATAGGAAATTAAACATTTTTACAACAACAACATGAAACATTTTTATTTTTCAAAATTAAACAAACAAATTATTTTTCATATGTGGATTTAGATTAGCAGTGATATTGTGCATTCACTGTCATTTTTATTGGAAGCTACAGTATGTCTAATCTCTATGATGAGCCTTTTCAAAACTTGATAGCTAAATCAGCTTTGCAAGACTTAAGTCAAGGTTCAAGTCTAGTAGAAGATTTAAGTTCAGTTTTAACTTCTTGGAATGATGCTGCTTTTCATTTTCGGTTTGGGCTTGAAAGATTAAATTGCTCAAGTGGGTATTTTTTAAAGGAACAGTCTAGTCAAAATTAAACTTTCATGATTCAGATAGAGCTTGCAATTTTAAGCAACTTTCTTATTTACTCCTATTATAAATTTTTCTTCGTTCTCTTTGTATCTTTATTTGAATGTAAGCTTAGGAGCCAGCCCATTTTTGGTTCAGAACCTGGGTAGTGCTTGCTGATTGGGGGCTACATTTAGACACAAATCAGAAAGTGCTACCCAGGTTCTGAACCAAAAATGGGCCGGCTCCTATGCTTACATTCTTGCTTTTTCAAATAAAGATACAAAGAGAACAAAGAAAAAAAAATTATAATAGGAGTAAATTAGAAATTTGCTTAAAAGTGCACGCTCTATCTGAATCATGAAAGTTTAATTTTGTCTAGACTATTCCTTTAATCCTTGTATGCCCTGGCTTTACTTATACAAATTGATTGATTGTCACATTTGTGAACGCACGAGGGAAAAGAAACAGTCATCTGTACCCAACTTTTCATTTGAATCTTTATCCTACAGATTATGGTTATTTTCTGAGTGGTTTTAGCAAGAAAGAAGATGCCATCCTACCTCTTCATCTTATGATTACCCCATTGAACTCCCTTTGGGCAAATTTGTAATTTAGCTGAATCAGAATTGGAAGCATGTAAACCTCATTCCCGAGATTCCCTTGGGGTGGATGCCAGAGAATCAGTGGAGCGCCCCCCTTGAACCCCTCAGGTGAGGCAAAAATAATGAAGATGGGGAAATAACAATGCAGCATATATGTCTGGTTAACAATTAGTTCCATTGTCCAGATTTGCTACCTGCGGTTGTGCTGATCTGACAGACTTACGGCGATTTGAATACGGTAATGGCTAGTTGACAGTGGAAGTGGCAGCTGTTGTACCTGGGCTCCTATGCAGCATATCCATTACAGCTGGAGTGTTTATTTGATGCTTGAACTCATTTACTTAATTGCAAGTGCTTATATTATCGCACAAGATTTTAACAAATAAATATATCTGAATCGGAGCTGCGCTCTGTCCACATTTGTTTTATCAGATTTTATTGACATTGGTTTAGGAAGAGACAGTATAATGGAGCTGCACCTGATTTGTACTATTATTGGGATGCAGTTGGGATGTTGATTTATTTACCTCTCTACCATCAAATAAATACTGTGCTTGTGGCTGTTGTCCATTTTAGTAAAATGGCCAGTTTTATTCCATTTCTCACCTTCCTTCAGTCGATGAGACAATTACTCTGGGACTAGTGTACAACAGCCAAACTCTCCCTATAGCTGAATTTGCTTTCAACAATGCTCATCATTCATCACCTTTTTTGTCAACTATGGTTTTCGTCCCTGTTTGCATCTGGGTGCTCCTTGTCCTCTAGTTCCTGAGACTGCTGAGACCGCTGTTGGTCTACTTGACATCTCATACAATTTTTGGACTATTCATCAGACTTTATTATCCCCTCAAATGTATATGTAGTCTTCTGCTGACCGTTACAGACATCCTGCTCCTGATTTTCATGCCAGTGATAAAGTCTGTTCTGTCAAACAAAGAAGAAGGCTGATCGTTATACTGAACGTCTTCCACATATTGCTTAGATTAGTCCCTTTGCTTTTAAATTACAATTAACTTCTCTTAGAATACATCTTGTTTTTCGTGTTTTCTTTTTGAAGTTATTTGTGTCTAATATCTTTCATTTTCTCTGTTTGTGTGGATGGTTTGGATGAGTTTGAGGTTGAATACATCCTGGATTCATGTTTTCCTTTTGGTCATTAAATGGAAGCTTGGGTCCTGAAAATAACCCTTGGGAACAGGTTTTCAATATCCACTTTCCTGCTCAGGTTTGGCATTTCATCAGGCTGTGCTTATGAAGGGGGGAATGTTAGGTTATGTTAGTGTTACACTTTATAAAAATATATCTGTTATAGTGGATTTGAACCAGTCCTTTGTGTTCCTAGCTATGTATTCTTTACAATGTGCTTTCTGTCTTTCTGCCTGCTCCTCCCTAGTTGTTTTTTTTTTTTTTGCTTAGTTATTTGAGCATTCAGTTCCTGTGTTGCTTTGATTCTGTGCAACTTTATGTAACATTAGGCTAGCTGTACCTGCAATAAAAAAGAAAGAAAGGAAATTAAAGCTTTAACCAGTTATCTTACCTTATTTGAACAGTCATACTCTCCTGCTCTGCTATGACTGGCTCACTATCTAATCACAGCATGCCAGATTGCGCCACTAAATGTAGCAGGCTCCCATGCTGGGTAAAGCAGCCAACAGCTTTACTCAGTACGGGAACAAGCTACATGTAGATCAGTGGTGCGATTGGGCACTCTGTGATAAGACAGTGAGCCAGTCATGTGGTTTTGAAAAAAACAGTAGAGCAGAAGAGGACGGAGTTGCAGGCAAGGTAAGTACATTTTGCTGGGGGTTAAAACTTTAGTTTTTTCACAGGTACGGCAAGCCTAATGTTACATAACTCATAGCGCCAGCGTTACAGACATTTTGTGGTGCTATACAAATAAATAAATAATAATAATAATAATAATAATATGTGCATCCCAACAAGTTTAAGGGGTAAAGAATTCACTTGGTAGGAGATTGATCAGGGTTTAGGTGGTCAACGCTGGGACAACTGGGATAGCATATCAGATAGAAAATCTACATTATTTGGTTTGCACACCTAACACATTTTTTTTATTTATGGGAAAAATAATTCTTCAAACCCCAAAGTTTTTTTTTTCTTCTGATTTTGTTGGGCACCTAAAAGTTCATGGGCTCTAGGCACTGTGCCTCCTTTTAATAATAGCAAAGCCCTGCTCTGAGAGTCAGTAAGCACATTTTAGAAATACTACTAATTCAATCTAAATGCATCCTGTACTTTTATATGATACAGCTTTAACCCCTTAACAACAGATGACGTACGGGGTACATCCTCTAAATAAATACAGTTAATGACCGAGGACGTACCCCGTATGTTGTCGTTCTTGGAAAGCGGTGGAAGCGATCCTGATTGCTTCCAGCCACTTTCTGGGATATTGCAGTGATGCCTTGATATCAAGGCATCCTGCAATAAAGTTTTTTAGCCATCCGATGCAGAGAGAGCCACTCTGTGGCCCTCTCTGCACCGGACATTGATGGCCGCAATCGGTGGGTGGGAGCCGATGTGGGAGGTGAGTGGGCGGCCATCGATGGCGTTGGTAAGTAAGAGGGGGCGAGATCGTAGGCAGGGTCGCCGGGGGAGCGCATGGGGCGGGAGCGGGTGGGAACCCCTACACAATGGAAAAAAGTTCTTGTAAATAGGTGGGAGAGAGGGGGGGGGGGAGGGTATTGATAAATTTAAGATCTAAGGGATCTGGGAGGGGGTGGGGGTTGGTCTTTGGGGGGGGGAAGCTACACTACAGAAAAAGCCACAAAAAAAAATCTAATTTTTTTGTAAACTCGGTACTGGCAGATAGCTGCCAGTACCCAATATGGCTCCCAATAAGGTAGAGGGGGAGGGGTAGAGAGCTGTTTGGGGGGATCAGGGAGGATGGGGGCTAAGGGGGGATCCTACACAGCAGAATAATATAAAAAAAAAAACTTGGCGGGGATAATTGTGGGGTGGGGGAGGGAAGAGAGCTGTTTGGGAGTGATCAGGGGTCTGATGTGTCAGGCGGGAGGCTGATCTCTACACTAAAGCTAAAATGAACCCTGCAAGCTCCATACAAGCTCCCTAATAAACCCCTTCACTGCTAGACATAATACACATGTGATGTGCAGCGGCATTTAGCGGCCTTCTAATTACCAAAAAGAATAATTGCACAAGCTGTTTGTAAATAATTTCAGTGAGAAACCTAAAATTGTGAAAAATTTTACGTTTTTTTTTTAATTTGATCGCATTTGGCAGTGAAATGGTGGCATGAAATATACCAAAGTGGGCCTAGATCAATACTTGGGGTTGTCTACTACACTACACTAAAGCTAAAATTAACCCTACAAGCTCCCAACATGCTCCCTAATTAACCCTGTGACTCCTTTTTTCTAGATTAATCATCTGCACCAGGGACTGACCATCCTTCTGACAGAGTGCTGCCCTCCATTGGATGTTGGATTATAAGGACTTTGTATTGTATTGCATTTTATTTTATGCTGTTTATCATACCCTTGTTGAGCTCTTTTGGTAGCTCACACCAATGTGATAGGTGTTTCAATATATTGCTTTGGTTTTATATATTATTATTTATTTTTATTTTTACTTTTTTTTAAGATTTGTTTGGAGGAAGCTCCCCCTATGGGAATAGTGATTTAGCATGGTTGTATTTTGGTGGTTGTAGATGTGTAACAAATTTTGGGGGTCAAAGTTAGAAAAAAGAAAATTTATGCCTACCTGATAAATTTATTTATTTTTTTACACAATGAGTCCACGGATCATCTTAATTACTATTGGGAATACCACTCCTGCCCTGCAGGAGGCAGCAAAGAGCACCACAGCAAAGCTGTTAAATATCACCTCCCTTCCTTCCCAACCCAGTCATTCCACCGAAGTCAAGAAGAGAAATGAAGTAACAAAGCAAAGAGGTGTCTGAAGTTTATAATAACCAAAAACCCATCTTACAAAAAACAGGGCGGGCCGTGGACTCATCGTGTCAAAAAAGAAATACATTTATCAGGTAAGCATAAATTTTCTTTTCTTTTTAATGACACAATGAGTCCACGGATCTTCTTAATTACTATTGGGAATCAATACCCAAGCTAGAGTACACAGATAATACGGGAGGGACAAGACAGGGAACCAAAACGGAAGGCACCACTAATTGAAGAATCTATCTCCCAAAAGTGACCTCAGCCGAGGCAAAAGTGTCAAATTTGTAGAATTTGGAAAAAGAATGGAAAGAAGACCAAGTTGCAGACGTGCAATCTGTTCCACAGAAGCTTCATCTTGAATGCCCATGAGGAAGCAACAGCCCTCGTGGAATGAGCCGTAACTCTCTCTGGAAGTTGCTGTCCAGCAGTCTCATATGCAAAATGTATTATACTGTTCAGCCAAAAAGAAAGAGAAGTAGCCGTAGCTTTCTGTCCCCTACGTTTTCCTGAGAAAACCACAAACAAAACAGAAGACTGACGAAATCCTTAGTCGCCTGCAGGCAAAAAATTTAAAGCACGGACCACGTCCAATTGTGCCCGTTCCTTCTGAGAAATCCTAAGTCAGTATGTGAAACTACCTTATCAGAATGAAAAGTAAGGTAAGGGGACTCATACTGCCACGTCGAAAGCTCTGAGACTCTACGAGCAGAAGAAATAGCAACAGGAAATAAAACTTTCCAAGATAACTTAATATCTAAGGAATGCATAGGCTCAAACGGAGCCCCTTGAAGAACCCTGAAAACCAAGTTAAGACTCCATGGAGGAGTAACCGGCTTGAACACAGGCCTGATCCTGACCAAGGCCTGACAAAAAGAATGTACGTCTTGAACATCTGCCAGGCATTTGAGTAATAAAATAAATAAGACAGAAATTTGACCCTTTAGGAAACTTGTCGATAATCCTTTCTCCAAATCCTCTTGGAGAAAAAGCAAAATCCTAGAAATCCTAACTCTACTGCATGAGTAGCCCTTGGATTCACACCAATAGAGATATTTACGCCATATCATATGGTAAATCCTTCTAGTTATAGGTTTATGAGCCAGAATCATGGTCTGAAAGGCCCCGCTTGGATAAAATTAAGCGTTCAATCTCCAAGCAGTCAACTTCAGAGAAACTAGATTTGGGTGAAGGAAGGGCCCTTGAATTAGAAGGTCCTTCCTCAACGGAAGTCTCCAAGGTGGAAGAGATCACATGTCCACCATATCTGCATACCAAATCCTGCAAGGCCCAGCCGGTGCAATGAGGATCACAGAGGCCCTCTCCTGCTTGACTCAAACAATAAACCGAGGAAGAAGTGTAAATGGAGAAAAAAAGTATGCAAGACTGAAGGTCCAAGGTACCACCAGGGTAGCTATCAGTACCGCCTGAGGGTTCCCGGACCGCAAACCGTACCTCGGAAGCTTGGCATTCTGTTGAGATGCTATGAGATCCAATTCTGGCTGACCCCATTTTAGAATCAGGCTGGAAAACACTTCCGGATGGAGTGCCCATTCCCCCAGATGAGAGGTCTGCCTGCTCAGAAACTCCTCCTCCCAGTTGTCCACCCCATGGAGGTGAAACGTCGACAGACAGCAGGAGTGGGTTTCTGCCCACTGGAATATCTTGGATACCTCTGTCATCGCTAAGGAACTCCTTGTTCCTTCTGACGATTGATGTAAGGCGCTGAAGACATGTTCTGACTGGAAACTGATAAACTGGACCGAGGTTAACTGGAGCCAGGCCAAAACAGCATTGAAGATCACTCTCAGTTCCAGAAGAAAGAGCAGACTCTGACTGAGTCCAAACTCCCTGAGCCTTTAGAATGCTTGCATCTGTTGTCACAATCCCCCAAGACGGTCTGCGAAAGCAAGTCCCCTGAGAGAGATGATCCCGAGACAATCACCATTGAAGAGAATCCCTTGTCTCCTGCTCCAGAAGCATTCAAGGAGACAAATCGGCATAATCTCCATTTCATTGTCTGAGCATGATTAACTGCAGAGGTCTAAGATGGGACCAAGCAAATGGGATGATGTCCAATGCCGCTACCATCAGCCCGGTTACCTCCATGTACTGAGCCACTGATGGTTGAGGAGTGGACTGACGGGCTAGACAAAGAATCGAAATCTGATTTCCTGACTTCTGTCAGAAAAATCTACATAGATAGGGAATCTATTATGATTCCCAAGATGGTTAACCTTGAATTAGGGACCAAGAAAACTCTTTCCTTGTTAATTGAAAGGATGGCGCCTGGACCAGGATGTCATCCAGAAATGGCGCCACTGTAATGCCCCGTAACCGAAGCACCACCAAAAGCGATCCCAGAAATTCTGAGAAAATTCTGGGAGCTGTGGTAAGACCGAAGGGAAGGGCCCCGAATTGAAAGGGTTTGTATAGAAAGCAAACCTTAGGAACTTGTGATGATCCCTGTGAATGGGAACATGCAGGTACGCGTCCTATAAATCGACAGTTGTCATAAATTGACCCTCTTGGATCAAAGGGAGAATGGAACAAATAGCTTCCATCTTGAAGGACGGTACTCTGAGACATTTGTTTAGACTCTTTGAGATCTAAAATTGGCCTGAAGGTTCCTTCTTTCTTGGGAATCGGAACATGAACTATCAATCCCAGGTAGGAGAGATCTGACTCCAGATAATCTAGAAGTCAAAACTTCCCTCCTGCTCGGAGGAAGTAGTAGAAGAATTCCTTTGAATCTTTGAAAGGAACGAAAAATTAATCTGAACTAGAGGGAGGAATGACCCTCACCTCCTCTCCGTCAAACCAGGTTCAAACAAGGAATCGCCAAAGGCTAAGCTAGATGACGCATCCTCAGACCAAGATCTTAACCATAAAGATCTGCGTGAAAACTTTGTTCCCCGCTTAATGCCTGATGAGAAGTAACTGTAAGAAAGGAGTTAACCACTTAAGGGCTTATTTATCTTATTCTGTAGTTCTTCGAGGGGAGTGTCTGTCCAAAAAGAACCAGACAACATCTTAACTAGTATGCTGCCCCCAAAGGTAGCAATACCAAATCTAGAATCTTGAGCAACCCCACTACCAACTTATCCATGGGATCCTGAAAGGAACAACTATCCTTTATGGGAATAGAAGGTCTCCTGGCTAGCGTGGATATTTAACCTTCCACCTAGTGTACTGTCTGCCAAGACTCCTTGAGAAGTCCACTAAGGGAATCTCTCTTTCAATATAGGAAATGTAGAAAAAAAGGTTATAAAATTAACAACGACCGTGATGTCATTCAAGAGTAGCTAAAACCTCCTTAAGTAATAGCCGGAGGTGATCTAGCTTACACCTGAAGATACTACTTCAGTATCAGCAGGAGGAATCATACCGTCAGAATCTGAGATTTTACCCTCAGATGCTACCGAAGTATCCCCTTTCTCCGGCATCTGGGAGGGAACCTCTGAGATAGCAACAATTGTGACAGAAACCTCGCTCACTGAATATTTAGTTTTCCTCTTGTGCTCTCCCTGCGGCATGGGAAAAGCCGACAACGCACCCGAGACCACCTAGCACAAGAGGGAAACAATGTCTTGCAAGATAACTCCAGGAGTAGTCGTGGAGGAAGCGCAGGGCACTGGTTGAATGGATGCTAAGTTTTTAGGACACTTGAGGAGAAGGCTGTGGAATATATTGAACATTGTCAGAATGCTTCTTGCAGCATCCGAGACAATGTTGGCTCCGAAAAAAGGTTTATCTCTCGAACTGTAAAATCCTCTCAATACATGAGGAACAGAAAAAGTTTTAGTCATTCCACATTAGTATCAAGGCATAACATATATGTAACATATTTATTCACATTTTATAGTTACTGTGTCTTTAAATGATAAAAGAAACGTCCTAATTTTTCTTTACATTTATTCCATTAACTTTGGATATACTAATTAATGTGGCGTAGGGCCTCTGAATTCACAATTTGATTAACTAAAATTGGATGGTACTGTGTCTTTAAATGTTAAAATACACTGCTTTATTTTTTACAAAGAATGATTCTTTAACGTATAATTCAGAAAATCCCCAGACCTCAGCTAGGCCTTGCAGAGGTGTCTGCCTGCCATAGTAGGCATCCTGACAACTTTAAGCACTTTTTAGTACTGTATATGAAGCCTCTCTGCTGTATGACATAACGCAGCAGAGGAGACCCCACATCGCTTTCCGATCACCGTGCTTATGTTTAAAAGGCGCGCAAACAATGTCGTGTAGCTTAGCTCTGCCCATCGTGGGCGTATCAAGCTAAACCTCTCGGGCGGCTAAAATGTAAAAATGGAGCCGTCGGGAGAATTAACACCTATCATGGCGATTAAGAGACAAACCTCCCGGTCGGTTAGTAAAGTAAAATAAAGCCGTTGGGTTTTAGCCGCTATTTAGTTATCTCAGGCATAGGATTCATTTGTCTATTTTTAACCCTTTAAGGACACAGCTTTCAGTTTGCTGAATTGTTTTATGACGGAAAAATTCCGTCATATGTCCTTAAGAGGTTAACTAGGTATCTCTTCACATCACTTGATGTGCAAAAAAAACACACAGAAATTTGTACTTATAAGTTGTTTTTTCCTAAAATGGGCTGAACATGGGTGTTTCATGGGCTTATAGGAAATTGTCTCTTTAATCCCAGCATAACTAAAAGATGGCGAGCTTATCTCAAAACACTCAAAATACTTATAACCCTAATAGTATATACAGTATCTCACAAAAGTGAGTACACCCCTCACATTTTTGTAAATATTTTATTATATATCTTTTCATGTGACAACAGTGAAGAAATTACACTTTGCTACAATGTAAAGTAGTGAGTGTACAGCCTGTATAACAGTGTAAATTTGCTGTCTCCTCAAAATAACTCAATACACAGCCATCAATGTCTAAACTGTTGGCAACAAAAGTGAGTACACCTCTAAGTGGAAATTGTCCAAAGTGTCAATATTTTGTGTAGCCACCATTATTTTCCAGCACTGCCTTAACCCTCTGGGGCATGGAGTTCACCAGAGATTCACAGGTTGCCACTGGAGTCCTCTTCCACTTCTCCATGACAACATCACGGAGCTGGTGGATGTTAGAGACCTTGCGCTCTCCCCCACATTTCGTTTGAGGATGCCCCGCAGATGCTCTATAGGGTTTAGGTCTGGAGACATGCTTAGCCAGTCCATCACCTTTACCCTCATCTTCTTTAGCAAGGCAGTGGTCATCTTGGAGGTGTGTTTGGGATCTTTATTATGTTGGAATACTACCCTGCGGTCCAGTCTCCGAAGGGAGGGGATCATGCTCTGCTTCAGTATGTCACAGTACATGTTGGCATTCAAGGTTCCCTTAATGAACTGTAGCTCCACAGTGCCAGCAGCACTCATGCAGGCCCAGACCATGACACTCCCACCACCATGCTTGACTTTAGGAAAGACACACTTGTCTTTGTACTTCTCACCTGGTTGCCGCCCCACACGCTTGACACCATGACAAAATGAGTTTATCTTGGTATCATCAGACCACAGGACATGGTTCCAGTAATCCATGTCTTTAGTCTGCTTGTCTGCAGGGTTTCTTGTGCATCATCTTTAGAAGAGGCTTCCTTCTGGGACCACAGCCATGCAGACTAATTTGATGCAGTGTGCGGCGTATGGTCTGAGCACTGACAGGCTGACCCCCCCACCCTTTCAACCTCTGAGCAATGCTGGCAGCACTCATTTGTCTATTTCCCAAGACAACCTCTGGATATGATGCTGAGTGCGTGCACTCAATTTCTTTGGTTGACCATGGTGAGGCCTGTTCTGAGTGAAATCTGTCCTGTGAAACCGATGTATGGTCTTGACCACCGTGCTGCAGCTCAGTTTCAGGATCTTGGCAATCTTCTTATAGCCTAGGCCATCTTTATGTAGAGCAACAATTCTTTTTTCCAGATCCTCAGAGAGTACTTTGCCATGAGGTGCCATGTTGAACTTCCAGTGATGTATGAGAGAGTGTGAGAGCGCGATAACACCAAATTTAACACACCCGCTCCCCATTCACACCTGAGATCTTGTAACACTAACAAGTCACATGACACCGGGGAGGGAAAATGGCTAATTGGGCCCAATTTGGACATTTCCACTTAGAGGTGTACTCACTTTTGTTGCCAACGGTTTAGACATTAATGGCTGTGTGTTGAGTTATTTTGAGGGGACAGCAAATTTACACTGTTATACAGGCTGTACACTCACTACTTTATATTGTAGCAAAGTGTAATTTCTTCAGTGTTGTCACATGAAAAGGTATAATCAAATATTTACAAAAATGTGAAGGGTGTGCTCACTTTTGTGAGAAACTGTAAATGCATATGAAAATATAGTTGATTGTAAGATGCTATACGCAGAAAGCAGCATAATGTTATATTGGCTGCAGGATTTACTTTTTAAAGTGCACCCCGTACTTACTGCTAACTTCACTATATGGAGCAAAGTGACCCTTTCCATCGAGCTCCATTACTTTCAATTGGAGACATCTCGCTACTCATAGGGACTGCCCCTTTTTTTTTTACAATAATTCCACCAGGGCAGACCCTGCGATGGTTGGCATGAAAAAATATGTCTGATCTGGTAAAGTTTAGATCATTGGGCCCTCTGTCTTACATTGTCTTAATAGTTTATTTGTTCAACCAAGCAATGATCGCTTTTGCTTCATTATTTTAAATTGTACTAGATAAGTGTGATGTTGTTAGGGTATACTGACACCTACTGGTGACTAATGTTTGCAATATCTTGGTAAAGAATATTTAGTATTCTTCATTTAAAAACACCAACATGACTAAAACAATACAAACATGTAACACTTCTGCACTTCTTCTCAAACATAATACTGTATTGTATTCAGGAATCTATGTGCAACCATACTGCAGTTATACTAGATGAGGCAGAGTATAGAGGCGTGACGGCATCTGATTCCCTGTGCCAACTCTAAGTAAAAAAATAGCTTTGAGAAAGATGTGTTCAGTACTCAGAGGTAAATATGCACCGATGTGTGTTAGAAACATATACTATATGTTCTCAAATGTTTTAAAAACACTGCAGCTAAGACTTATAAAGTTGTTTCCCCCATTACACAGTTTTAATGTTTAGGCTAATTGAATATGGTGGATTAAAATTAGTTGAGGAGCTTAATCAAATAGCAGGAGGTAAATTCACCTTGTAGCTGAAATATGCCCAGCTCATACAACTACTCAAAACATCCCCACGTACGGAAACCTAAACTATTTGAAATGTGGGTTTATCTGATATACCCTTGAAGGGCTCACTAGCTCTCTCAAAACGATTATTGACTAACACACCTAATTCTAAATTACCCACATATGTTAATCAATGGTATTCAGAACTAAGTAACACCATTTACGATAAAGAGTGGTTAATTATGTTTTAAATAACACACAAATCATCAGTTTCTTCACAAATCCGTGAAATCAGGGAGCTTTTGTTCCAAATTGCATTAACTAGTGCTAGGTCTTTAATTGCCAGGATGTGGATATTTACACAGATGCTGAATTGGGCACTATGAGAAGATTGTGTGCATGAGTTATTAACTCTATGAGAGTATGGTTACTTTAAAAGAAATAAAGTAGAATTCTACAGTCCAGTGAGATTTTATTAGGAAAAATATAACAATAGATAAAGAGGCATATCTAAAATAATCCTGACTCTAAAGCAACCCTTATAAGTTTCCTCTCTGTTTGTCTTGATGTTCTGACCCAATACAGACCCTTCTGTAAGACAGAAAGACAACAGGAACTTGATTTATTCTCTTAATGTTGCCACAAAATGGTATGCTATGAAGTACATATTATCTGTGGAAGGAACTTTACGGTTGAGACTGTTAATTATTTGTAGTACTTTGTCACTCTATATTTTGATTTATTAACGGCTAGATTTAGAGTTTTGTCGGTAACGACTCGCGTAGCTAACGCTGGTTTTTTCCCCCCCGCACCTTTTAAATACCGCTGGTATTTAGAGTTCACAGACGGGCTGCTTTCGGCTCCAAAAAGGAAGCGTATAGCATATTTACCGCCACTGCAACTCTCAATACCAGCGGTGCTTACGGACGCGGCCAGCTTCAAAAATATGCTCGTGCACGATTCCCCCATAGGAAACAATGGGGCCGTTTGAGCTGAAAAAAAACCTAACACCTGCAAAAAAGCAGCGTTCAGCTCCTAACGCAGCCCCATTGTTTCCTAGGGGGGAAACACTTCCTAAGTCTGCACCTAACACCCTAACATGAACCCCGAGTCTAAACACCCCTAACCTTACACTTATTAACCCCTAATCTGCCGCCCCCGCTATCGCTGACCCCTGCATATATTTTTTTAACCCCTAATCTGCCGCTCCATACACCGCCGCCACCTACGTTATCCCTATGTTCCCCTAATCTGCTGCCCCTAACACCACCGACCCCTATATTATATTTATTAACCCCTAATCTGCCCCCCCCAACGTCGCCACTACCTATCTTCACTTATTAACCCCTAATGTGCCGACCGGACCTCACCGCTACTATAATAAAGTTATTAACCCCTAAAGCTAAGTCTAACCCTAACCCTAACACCCCCCTAAGTTAAATATAATTTTTTATCTAAAGAAATAAATTATTTCTTATTAAATAAATTATTCCTATTTAAAGATAAATACTTACCTGTAAAATAAACCCTAATATAGCTACAATATAAATTATAATTATATTGTAGCTATTTTAGGATTTATATTTATTTTACAGGCAACTTTGTATTTATTTTAACCAGGTACAATAGTTATTAAATAGTTAATAACTATTTAATAGCTACCTAGTTAAAATAATTACCAAATTACCTGTAAAATAAATCCTAACCTAAGTTACAATTAAACCTAACACTACACTATCAATAAATTAATTAAATAAAATAACATAATTTATGTAAGAACTTACCTGATAAATTCATTTCTTTCATATTAGCAAGAGTCCATGAGCTAGTGACGTATGGGATATACATTCCTACCAGGAGGGGCAAAGTTTCCCAAACCTCAAAATGCCTATAAATACACCCCTCACCACACCCACAATTCAGTTTAACGAATAGCCAAGAAGTGGGGTGATAAGAAAAAAGTGCGAAAGCATATAAAATAAGGAATTGGAATAATTGTGCTTTATACAAAAAAATCATAACCACCACAAAAAAGGGCGGGCCTCATGGACTCTTGCTAATATGAAAGAAATGAATTTATCAGGTAAGTTCTTACATAAATTATGTTTTCTTTCATGTAATTAGCAAGAGTCCATGAGCTAGTGACGTATGGGATAATGATTACCCAAGATGTGGATCTTTCCACACAAGAGTCACTAGAGAGGGAGGGATAAAATAAAGACAGCCAATTCGCGCTGAAAATAATCCACACCCAAAATAAAGTTTAATGAAAAACATAAGCAGAAGATTCAAACTGAAACCGCTGCCTGAAGTACTTTTCTACCAAAAACTGCTTCAGAAGAAGAAAATACATCAAAATGGTAGAACTTAGTAAAAGTATGCAAAGAGGACCAAGTTGCTGCTTTGCAAATCTGATCAATCGAAGCTTCATTCCTAAACGCCCAGGAAGTAGAAACTGACCTAGTAGAATGAGCTGTAATCCTTTGAGGCGGAGTTTTACCCGACTCAACATAGGCAAGATGAATTAAAGATTTCAACCAAGATGCCAAAGAAATGGCAGAAGCTTTCTGGCCTTTTCTAGAACCGGAAAAGATAACAAATAAACTAGAAGTCTTTCGGAAAGACTTAGTAGCTTCAACATAATATTTCAAAGCTCTAACAACATCCAAAGAATGCAACGATTTCTCCTTAGAATTCTTAGGATTAGGACATAATGAAGGAACCACAATTTCTCTACTAATGTTGTTGGAATTCACAACTTTAGGTAAAAATTCAAAAGAAGTTCGCAACACCGCCTTATCCTGATGAAAAATCAGAAAAGGAGACTCACAAGAAAGAGCAGATAATTCAGAGACTCTTCTGGCAGAAGAGATCGCCAAAAGGAACAAAACTTTCCAAGAAAGTAATTTAATGTCCAAAGAATGCATAGGTTCAAACGGAGGAGCTTGAAGAGCCCCCAGAACCAAATTCAAACTCCAAGGAGGAGAAATTGACTTAATGACAGGTTTTATACGAACCAAAGCTTGTACAAAACAATGAATATCAGGAAGATTAGCAATCTTTCTGTGAAAAAGAACAGAAAGAGCAGAGATTTGTCCTTTCAAAGAACTTGCGGATAAACCTTTATCTAAACCATCCTGAAGAAACTGTAAAATTCTGGGAATTCTGAAAGAATGCCAAGAAAAATGATGAGAAAGACACCAAGAAATATAAGTCTCCCAGACTCTATAATATATCTCTCTGGATACAGATTTACGAGCCTGTAACATAGTATTAATCACAGAGTCAGAGAAACCTCTTTGACCAAGAATCAAGCATTCAATCTCCATACCTTTAAATTTAAGGATTTGAGATCCTGATGGAAAAAAGGACCTTGCGACAGAAGGTCTGGTCGTAGCGGAAGAGTCCACGGATGGCAAGAGGCCATCCGGACAAGATCCGCATACCAAAACCTGTGAGGCCATGCCGGAGCTACCATTAGAACAAACGAGCATTCCTTCAGAATCTTGGAGATTACTCTTGGAAGAAGAACTAGAGGCGGAAAGATATAGGCAGGATGATACTTCCAAGGAAGTGATAATGCATCCACTGCTTCCGCCTGAGGATCCCGGGATCTGGACAGATACCTGGGAAGTTTCTTGTTTAGATGAGACGCCATCAGATCTATTTCTGGAAGCTCCCACATTTGAACAATCTGAAGAAATACCTCTGGGTGAAGAGACCATTCGCCCGGATGCAACGTTTGGCGACTGAGATAATCCGCTTCCCAATTGTCTATACCTGGGATATGAACCGCAGAGATTAGACAGGAGCTGGATTCTGCCCAAACCAAAATTCGAGATACTTCTTTCATAGCCAGAGGACTGTGAGTCCCTCCTTGATGATTGATGTATGCCACAGTTGTGACATTGTCTGTCTGAAAACAAATGAACGATTCTCTCTTTAGAAGAGGCTAAGACTGAAGAGCTCTGAAAATTGCACGGAGTTCCAAAATATTGATCGTAATCTCACCTCCTGAGATTCCCAAACTCCTTGTGCCATCAGAGATCCCCACACAGCTCCCCAACCTGTGAGACTTGCATCTGTTGAAATTACAGTCCAGGTCGGAAGCACAAAAGAAGCCCCCTGAATTAAACGATGGTGATCTGTCCACCACGTTAGAGAGTGTCGTACAATCGGTTTTAAAGATATTAATTGAGATATCTTTGTGTAATCCTTGCACCATTGATTCAGCATACAGAGCTGAAGAGGTTGCATGTGAAAACGAGCAAAGGGGATCGCGTCCAATGCAGCAGTCATAAGACCTAGAATTTCCATGCATAAGGCTACCGAAGGGAATGATTGTGACTGAAGGTTTCGACAAGCTGAAATCAATTTTAGACATCTCTTGTCTGTTAAAGACAGAGTCATGGACACTGAATCTATCTGGAAACCCAGAAAGGTTACCCTTGTCTGAGGAATCAATGAACTTTTTGGTGAATTGATCCTCCAACCATGATCTTGAAGAAACAACACAAGTCGATTCGTATGAGATTCTGCTAAATGTAAAGACTGAGCAAGTACCAAGATATCGTCCAAATAAGGAAATACCACAATACCCTGTTCTCTGATTACAGACAGAAGGGCACCGAGAATCTTTGTAAAAATTCTTGGAGCTGTAGCTAGGCCAAACGGCAGAGCCATAAACTGGTAATGCTTGTCCAGAAAAGAGAATCTCAGGAACTGATAATGATCTGGATGAATCGGAATATGCAGATATGCATCCTGTAAATCTATTGTGGACATATAATGCCCTTGCTGAACAAAAGGCAAGATAGTCCTTACAGTTACCATTTTGAACGTTGGTATCCTTACATAACGATTCAATATTTTTAGATCCAGAACTGGTCTGAAGGAATTCTCCTTCTTTGGTACAATGAAGAGATTTGAATAAAACCCCATCCCCTGTTCCAGAATTGGAACTGGCATAATTACTCCAGCCAACTCTAGATCTGAAACACAATTCAGAAATGCTTGAGCTTTCACTGGATTTACTGGGACACGGGAAAGAAAAAAATCTCTTTGCAGGAGGTCTCATCTTGAAACCAATTCTGTACCCTTCTGAAACAATGTTCTGAATCCAAAGATTGTGAACAGAATTGATCCAAATTTCTTTGAAAAAACGTAACCTGCCCCCTACCAGCTGAGCTGGAATGAGGGCCGCACCTTCATGTGGACTTAGAAGCTGGCTTTGCCTTTCTAGAAGGCTTGGATTTATTCCAGACTGGAGATGGTTTCCAAACTGAAACTGCTCCTGAGGATGAAGGATCAGGCTTTTGTTCTTTGTTGAAACGAAAGGAACGAAAACGATTATTAGCCCTGTTTTTACCCTTAGATTTTCTATCCTGTGGTAAAAAAGTTCCTTTCCCACCAGTAACAGTTGAGATAATAGAATCCAACTGAGAACCAAATAATTTGTTACCCTGGAAAGAAATGGAAAGTAGAGTTGATTTAGAAGCCATATCAGCATTCCAAGTTTTAAGCCATAAAGCTCTTCTAGCTAAAATAGCTAGAGACATAAACCTGACATCAACTCTGATAATATCAAAAATGGCATCACAGATAAAATTATTAGCATGTTGAAGAATAATAATAATATTATGAGAATCATGATCTGTTACTTGTTGCGCTAAAGTTTCCAACCAAAAAGTTGAAGCTGCAGCAACATCAGCCAATGATATAGCAGGTCTAAGAAGATTACCTGAACACAGATAAGCTTTTCTTAGAAAGGATTCAATTTTCCTATCTAAAGGATCCTTAAACGAAGTACCATCTGACGTAGGAATAGTAGTACGTTTAGCAAGGGTAGAAATAGCCCCATCAACCTTAGGGATCTTGTCCCAAAATTCTAATCTGTCAGACGGCACAGGATATAATTGCTTAAAACGTTTAGAAGGAGTAAATGAATTACCCAATTTATCCCATTCTCTGGAAATTACTTCAGAAATAGCATTAGGAACAGGAAAAACTTCTGGAATAACCACAGGAGATTTAAAGACCTTATCTAAACGTTTAGAATTAGTATCAAGAGGACCAGAATCCTCGATTTCTAAAGCAATTAGTACTTCTTTAAGTAAAGAACGAATAAATTCCATTTTAAATAAATATGAAGATTTATCAGCATCAATCTCTGAGATAGAATCCTCTGAACCAGAAGAGTCATCAGAATCAGAATGATGATGTTCATTTAAAAATTCATCTGTAGAGAGGGAAGTTTTAAAAGATTTTTTATGTTTACTAGAAGGAGAAATAACAGACATAGCCTTCTTGATGGATTCAGAAACAAAATCTCTTATGTTATCAGGAACATTCTGCACCTTAGATGTTGAAGGAACTGCAACAGGCAATGGTACATTACTAAAGGAAATATTATCTGCATTAACAAGTTTGTCATGACAATTAATACAAACAACAGCCGGAGGAATAGCTACCAAAAGTTTACAGCAGATACACTTAGCTTTGGTAGTTCCAGCACTAGACAGCGATTTTCCTGAAGTATCTTCTGACTCGGATGCAACGTGAGACATCTTGCAATATGTAAGAGAAAAAACAACATATAAAGCAAAATTGATCAAATTCCTTAAATGACAGTTTCAGGAATGGGAAAAAATGCCAAAAAACAAGCTTCTAGCAACCAGAAGCAAAGAAAAAATGAGACTGAAATAATGTGGAGACAAAAGCGACGCCCATATTTTTTAGCGCCAAATAAGACGCCCACATTATTTGGCGCCTAAATGCTTTTTGGCGCCAAAAATGACGCCACATCCGGAACGCCGACATTTTTGGCGCAAAAGGACGTCAAAAATGACGCAACTTCCGGCGACACGTATGACGCCGGAAACAGAAAAGATTTTTTGCGCCAAAAAAGTCAGCGCCAAGAATGACGCAATAAAATGAAGCATTTTCAGCCCCCGCGAGCCTAACAGCCCACAGGGAAAAAAGAGTCAAATTTTTTAAGGTAAAAAAATGATTGATTCAAATGCATTATCCCAAATATGAAACTGACTGTCTGAAAATAAGGAATGTTGAACATCCTGAGTCAAGGCAAATAAATGTTTGAATACATATATTTAGAACTTATAAACAAAGTGCCCAACCATAGCTTAGAGTGTCACAGAAAATAAGATTTACTTACCCCAGGACACTCATCTACATGTTTGTAGAAAGCCAAACCAGTACTGAAACGAAAATCAGCAGAGGTAATGGTATATAAATAAGAGTATATCGTCGATCTGAAAAGGGAGGTAAGAGATGAATCTCTACGACCGATAACAGAGAACCTATGAAATAGACCCCGTAGAAGGAGATCACTGTATTCAAAATAGGCAATACTCTCCTCACATCCCTCTGACATTCACTGCACGCTGAGAGGAAAACCGGGCTCCAACTTGCTGCGGAGCGCATATCAACGTAGAATCTAGCACAAACTTACTTCACCACCTCCATAGGAGGCAAAGTTTGTAAAACTGAATTGTGGGTGTGGTGAGGGGTGTATTTATAGGCATTTTGAGGTTTGGGAAACTTTGCCCCTCCTGGTAGGAATGTATATCCCATACGTCACTAGCTCATGGACTCTTGCTAATTACATGAAAGAAACCTACAATTATCTACAATTAAACCTAACACTACACTATCATTAAATTAATTAAATAAATTACCTACAAATACCTACAAATAAATACAATTAAATAAACTAACTAAAGTACAAAAAAATAAAAAAAGCTGTTATAAAAAATAAAAAAATAATTTACAAACATAATAAAAATATTACAACAATTTTAAACTAATTACACCTACTCTAAGCCCCCTAATAAAATAACAAAGCCCCCCCAAAAAAATGCCCTACCCTATTCTAAAATTAAAATTGTAAAGCTCTTTTACCTTAACAGCCCTTAAAAGGGCCTTTTGCGGGGCATGCCCCAAAGAATTCTGCTCTTTTGCCTGTAAAAAAAAAACATACAATACCCCCCCAACATTACAACCCACCACCCACATACCCCAAATCTAACCCAAACCCCCCTTAAATAAACCTAACACTGAAGATCTTTCTACCTTGTCTTCACCACGCCAGGTATCACCGATCGGTTCTCCAGAGGGTCCCGAACATCTTCATCTAAGCAACATCTTCTATCTTCATCCATCCGACGACGAGCGGCTCAATCTTCAAGACCTCCAGCGCGGATCCATCCTCTTCTTCCGACGTCCTAACACAGAATGAAGGTTCCTTTAAGGGACGTCATCCAAGATGGCGTCCCTCGAATTCCGATTGGCTGATAGGATTCTATCAGCAAATCGGAATTAAGGTAGGAAAATTCTGAATGGTTGATGGAATCAGCCAATCAGATTCAAGTTCAATCCGATTGGCTGATCCAATCAGCCAATCAGATTGAGCTCACATTCTATTGGCTGATCGGAACAGCCAATAGAATGCAAGCTCAATCTGATTGGCTGATTAAATCAGCCAATCAGATTTCTCCTACCTTAATTCCGATTGGCTGATAGAATCCTATCAGCCAATCGGAATTCGAGGGACGCCATCTTGGATGACGTCCCTTAAAGGAACCTTCATTCTTTGTTAGGACGTTGGAAAAAGAGGATGGATCCGCGCCGGAGGTCTTGAAGATGGAGCCGCTCGTCGTCGGATGGAGGAAGATAGAAGATGCCGCTTGGATGAAGATGTTTGCCGGTCCAGATCTCCTCTTCTGCCCGGATAGGATGAAGACTTTGGAGCCTCTTCTGGACTTCTTCTTGCCGGATAGGATGAAGACTTCGGGACCCTCTGGAGGACCGATTGGTGATACCCGGCGTGGTGAAGACAAGGTAGGAAGATCTTCAGGGGCTTAGTGTTAGGTTTATTTAAGGGGGGTTTGGGTTAGATTAGGGGTATGTGGGTGGTGGGTTGTAATGTTTTGGGGGGTATTGTATGTTTTTTTTTACAGGCAAAAGAGCAGAATTCTTTGGGGCATGCCCCGCAAAAGGCCCTTTAAAGGGCTGGTTTGGTAAAAGAGCTTTTCAATTTTAATTTTAGAATAGGGTAGGGTATTTTTTTGTTTTGGGGGCTTTGTTATTTTATTAGGGGGCTTAGAGTAGGTGTAATTAGTTTAAAATTGTTGTAATATTTTTATTATGTTTGTAAATTATTTTTTAATTTTTTGTAACTTAGCTTTTTTTATTTTTTTTTACTTTAGTTAGTTTATTTAATTGTATTTATTTGTAGGTATTTGTAGGTAATTTATTTAATTAATTTAATGATAGTGTAGTGTTAGGTTTAATTGTAGATAATTGTAGGTAATTTATTTAATAAATGTATTGATAGTGTAGTGTTAGGTTTAATTGTAACTTAGGTTAGGATTTATTTTACAGGTAATTTGGTAATTATTTTAACTAGGTAGCTATTAAATAGTTATTAACTATTTAATAGCTATTATACCTGGTTAAAATAAATACAAAGTTGCCTGTAAAATAAATATAAATCCTAAAATAGCTACAATATAATGATTATTTATATTGTAGCTATATTAGGGTTTATTTTACAGGTAAGTATTTAGCTTTAAATAGGAATAATTTATTTAATAAGATTTATTTTATTTCGTCAGATTTAAATTATATTTAATTTAGGGGGGTGTTCGTGTTAGGGTTAGACTTAGCTTTAGGGGTTAATAAATTTATTAGAGTAGCGGTGAGGTCCGGTCGGCAGATTAGGGGTTAATACTTGAAGTTAGGTGTCGGTGATGTTAGGGAGGGCAGATTAGGGGTTAATACTATTTATTATAGGGTTATTGAGGCGGGAGTGAGGCGGATTAGGGGTTAATAACTTTATTATAGTAGCGGTGTGGTCCGGTCGGCAGATTAGGGGTTAATAATTGTAGGTAGGTAGCGGCGACGTTGGGGGGGGGCAGATTAGGGGTTAATAAATATAATATAGGGGTCGGCGGTGTTAGGGGCAGCATAGGGATAACGTAGGTTGCGGCGGTGTGCGGTCGGCAGATTAGGGGTTAAATTTTTTTATTAGAGTGGCGGCGGTGTGGGGGGGCCTCGGTTTAGGGGTACATAGGTAGTTTATGGGTGTTAGTGTACTTTAGAGCACAGTAGTTAAGAGCTTTATGAACCGGCATTAGCCCAGAAAGCTCTTAACTCCTGGCTTTTCTCTGCGGCTGGAGTCTTGTCGTTAGATTTCTAGACTCTAAATACCAGCGTTAGAAAGATCCCATTGAAAAGATAGGATACGCAATTGGCGTAGGGGGATCTGCGGTATGGAAAAGTCGCGGCTGTAAAGTGAGCGTTAGACCCTTTCCTGACTGACTCTAAATACCAGCAGTAGCCCAAAACCAGCGTTAGGAGCCCCTAACGCTGGTTTTGACGGCTAACGCCAAACTCTAAATCTAGGCGTAACTGTTATTGTAACTGCTGATTACTTATGACCTTCTGCAATGTAAAATTTGAATAAAACAAAGAAAATAAAAAATTATTGCTCCTTTAATCTACATCTGTGATAGTTTTAACTGGCAGATTTCTTCATGAAATATTATTATATGAAATATGTCATTATGAAACTTCATTGTAAAGTCATTTATTAATACATTAATATTTATTTCACATATTGGTGTGGATGACAAGTGGAGCACAAAAATATTAGCTCTATCGTGCGTTAATATTTCTCAAGTGCAATCAGTAGCAAGTTCAATCAATAGCAAGTGCTGTCAGTAGCAAATGCAAACAATAGCAAGTTCAATCAGAAGCAAGTGCAATCAATAGCAAGTGCTGTCAGTAGAAAGTGCAATCAGTATTAAGTGCAATCAGTAGAAAGTGCAATCAGAAGCAAGTGCAATCAGAAGCATGTGCAATCAGTAGCAAGTGCAATCAGAAGCAAGTGCAATCAGTAGCAATTGCAATCAGTAGCAAGTGCTGTCATTAGCAAGTGCAATCAGTAGCAAGTGCAATTAGTAACAAGTGCAATCAATAGCAAGTGCTGTCAGTAGCAAGTGCAATCAATAGCAAGTGCTTTCAGTAGCAAGTGCTGTCAGTAGCAAGTGCTGTCAGTAGCAAGTGCAATCAGAATAAAGTGCAATCAGTAGCAAGTGCAATCAGTAGCAAGTGCAATCAATAGCAAGTGCAATCAGTAGCAAGTGCAATCAGAAGCAAGTGCAATTAGTAGCAAGTGCAATCAGTAGCAAGTACAATCAATAGCAAGTGCATTCAATAGCAAGTGCTGTCAGTAGCAAGTGCTGTCAGTAGCAAGTGCTGTCAGTAGCAAGTGCAATCAATAGCAAGTGCTGTCAGTAGCAAGTGTTGTCAGTAGCAAGTGCAATCAGTAGCAAGTGTAATCAGTAGCAAGTGCAATCAGAAGCAAGGGCAATCAGAAGCAAGTGCAATCAGTAGCAAGTGCAATCAGAAGCAAGTGCAATCAGTAGCAAGTGCAATCAGTAGCAAGTGCAATCAGTAGCAAAGGCTGTCAGTAGCAAGTGCTGTCAGTAGCAAGTTGTCAGGGTGCCAGGAATCAGACTGAGACGAGAAGTGCAAAAATAATCATACCTTTATTAATAGCAAAAAATTATAAAATGTCCACAAGTCAAATAACAAGCCAGGAGTCAAAACCAGAGCTGGTAGTCAGACGAGCCGAGTCAGGAGCCAAAGCGAATAGTCAGACGAGCCGGAATCAGGAACAAGGAGAACAGCAGAGTCAGGAACAAGCCAGGGATCAGGAACCAGGAAGGATGTCAGGCAGCCAGGTAATACACAGGAACTCTCACAAACAGGTCTGAGACAATGCAAAGGCAAAGCATACTGAACAGAGGCCCTTTAAATAATAAATGATGACATCACAATTCTGAGACTGCATCCTGTCTCACATGGATGATGCACAACAGTCTGGCCATAAAAGGAAGTGCAGGAAGTGAGCAGCATCCCCCACAATGCACCAAGTCAGTAAGAGAGGTGAGTAAAATGGCTGCCAGCAGCACATGGCAAACACAACAGGGAAAAACCCTGACAGTACCCTCCCCTCAATGACCCGTCCCCCGCGGGAAGACAAAAGGCTTATTGGGGAAACGGGCATGGAAGGCACAGAGGAGGGCGGGAGCATGAACATCAGAGGAGGGAACCCAAGAACGCTCCTCTGGACCGTAGCCCCTCCAGTGAACCAAATACTGTACACGGCCCCTGGACATACGAGAGTCAATAATGCTGCTGACCTCATACTCCTCATGGTTGTCAACAAAGATAGGATGGGGACGAGGCAACACAGTGGTAAACCGATTACAAACCAATGGTTTCAAGAGGGAGACATGAAAAACATTGGAGATGCGCATAGCAGGAGGAAGGTCAAGAGCGTAGTCCACAGGATTATGAGTATTCGAAAAGGACCAACATAACGGGGAGCCAATTTATTGGAAGGCACACGAAGGTTCAAGTTGCGGGAGGACAGCCAAACTCTCTCACCAACCTGGTAGGAAGGTGCGGGCAGATGCCTACGATCAGCCTGGAACTTTTGGTGCTGCATAGAACGATGAAGGCAATCCTGAATCTGCACCCACGTGGAACTGAGTTGCCGGAGATGCTCCTACAAAGCCGGAATACCCTGAGACATGAATCGGGCAACAAGGATGGTTGAAACCCATAATTCGCCATGAACGGGGATAACTTGGAGGAAGCATTAATAGCACTATTACGAGCAAACTCTGCCCAAGGTAACAGTTCAGACCAATTATTGTGGTGATCTGAGACATAGCAATGGAGGAACTGTTCCAGAGCTTGATTAGACCGTTCCGCAGCCCCATTGGATTGAGGGTGATATGCTGAGGAGAAGGAAAGCTGGATCCCCATTTGAGCACAAAAGGAATGCTAAAATCTGGAGACAAACTGGCTACCCCGGTCCGACACTATCTCCTTGGGAAACCCATGTAAACGGAAGACCTCCCGGGCAAAAATTAAACAAGCTCCTGAGCGGTAGGCAGCTTCATCAAGGGAATGTAATGTGACATTTTAGAAAAACGGTCAACCACCATAAGGATAACAGTATTGCCATTGGAAACAGGGAGCTCGACAATGAAGTCCATGGAAAGATATGTCCAAGGACGCTCACCATTAGCAATAGGTTGAAGAAGACCCACAGGAAGACGTCGAGGAGTCTTATTCTGTGCACAAACTGAGCAGGAGGCAACATACGCAGCAACATCAGAACGAAGACCTGGCCACCAGAATTGTCGAGTGACAAACCAAATCATTTGGTTCTTGCCTGGGTGACCTGCGGCTTTAGGATACTGGTAAGTGTGCAAAAGTTTAGTTCGAAGATTCTCAGGAACAAAACACTTACCACTAGGTTTCTCAGGCGGTGCATTGGTTTGTGAAGCCAGGATCTCCTCCCCCAAGGGAGAAGTCAAATTAGTACGTATGGTAGCCAAAATATGGTCAAGAGGTATAACAGGAGTAGGTACAGACTCCTCCTTGGACAGAGGCGAAAATTGTCGAGAGAGGTCATCAGCCCTAAAATTCTTACTACCAGGCAGGTAGGAGACCACATAATTAAATCGAGACAAAAATAGCGCCCCTCTGGCCTGTCGGGGCGACAAACGTTTTGCTTCAGATAGATAAGTTAAATTCTTGTGGTCAGTAAGAATGGGCACTGGCATGCTAGTACCCTCGAGAAGATGCCTCCATTCCTTGAGTGCTAAAATTATGGCAAGTAATTCCCTGTCGCCAATTTCATAATTGCACTCCGCTGGAGACAATTTCTTAGAGAAGAAACCACACGGATGCAAGGAACCGTCAGACGTAGGACGTTGAGACAAGAGGGCACCTACTCTAGTCTCAGACGCATCGACCTCAAGAACAAAAGGCAGGACAGGGTTAGGATGAGCCAGAACTGGAGCGGCAGCAAAGGCAGTCTTAAGACTATCAAAGGCCTCAATGGCAGTAGGTGACCAATGGAGTGGATCATTCTCTTTACGGGTCATGTCTGTGATAGGTTTGACCAAGGAAGAAAAGTTTTTAATAAACTTTCTATAGTAATTGGCGAACCCCAAAAAACGTTGAATAGACCGAAGACCAACTGGGCGAGGCCACTGCAGAACTGCAGATAACTTGTCAGGATCCATGGAGAACCCTGCAACGGAGATAACATAACCTAGGAAGGTTACTTGAGTCTGATGGAACTCACATTTCTCAAGCTTACAAAACAAGCCGTTCTCACGTAGTCTCTGAAGAACAGGTGTAACATCAGAACGATGAGGCTCAATTGTGGGTGAGTGTATGAGGATGTCGTCTAAGTACACCACAACACACTGTTGCAACATATCTCGTAGGATATCATTAATAAATTCCTGAAAAACAGCAGGAGCATTACATATTCCAAAGGGCATTACAAGATACTCATAATGCCCGCTCCTGGTGTTAAATGCTGTTTTCCATTCGTGACCCTCCTTAATCCTAATGAGATTGTACTCTCCTCTCAAATAAAGTTTAGTAAAGACCGTAGCTCCCTTGAGGCAGTCAAAGAGTTCCGTAATGAGCGGAATAGGGTAAGCATTCTTAATGGTAAGACGATTAAGACCCCTATAATCGATACATAGGGGGTAGTTATCAACGTGTCAACTTTCCTGCCTTCGCCGGTTCAATACGCCCGCCTAAGCTCGCCTCACATCGCCGCCGCGGACCTGAAAAAATTCGCCTAAATTATCAATAAATCTGTCAAAAAGCCACGCACCAAGTACGGGGCGATGAGCAGCGGACTGTGATAGTTATCACTCATCCGATCTCGCTGCTCTTCGGCTTTTTGACAGCTTTATTGACAAGCTGTCACTAAGCACCCACACTAAACTATACTGATCTACCCCCTATACCAGCGCCCCCGGAGCCCCCCGCAACTCAATAAAGTTACTAGCCCCTAAACCGCCGCTACTAGACCCCGCTGCCACTCTTATAAATGTATTAACCCCTAAACCGCCGCTCCTAGACCCCGCCGCAACTCTTATAAATGTATTAACCCCTAAATCGCCGCTCCCGGACACCGCCGCAGCCTACATTATACCTAGTAACCCCTATCCTGCCCCCCCTATACCGCCGCCCTCTATAATAAAGTTATTAACCCCTATCCTGCTGATCCCGCTCCTCGCCGCAACTAAATAAATAGTTTAACCCCTAAACCGCCGCTCCCGGACCCCGCCGCAACCTATATTAAACTTATTAACCCCTAATCTGCCCCCCTACACCATCGCCACCTATAATAAATTTATTAACCCCTATCCTGCCCCCCCTACACCGTAGCCACCTATAATACATTTATTAACCCCTATCCTGCCCCCCTACACCGTCGCCACCTATAATACATTTATTAACCCCTATCCTGCCCCCCACTACACCGCCGTCACTGTAATAAATTTATTAACCCCTAATCTGCCCCCCCTACACCGTCGCCACCTATAATACATTTATTAACCCCTATCCTGCCCCCCACTACACCGCCGCCACTGTAATAAATTTATTAACCCCTAAACCTAAGTCTAACACTAACCCTAACACCCCCCTAACTTAATTATTAATTAAATAAATCTAAATAATATTTCTATTATTAACTAAATTAATCCTATTTAAAACTAAATACTTTAAAATAAACCCTAATATAGCTACAATATAAATAATAATTATATTGTAGCTATCTTAGGATTTATTTTTATTTTATAGGTAACTTTCAATTTATTTTAACTAGGTACAATAGCTATTAAATAGTTATTAACAATTTAATAGCTACCTAGCTAAAATAAAGAGAAATTTACCTGTAAAATAAATCCTAACCTAAGTTACAATTACACCTAACACTACACTATCAATAAATAAATTATTCCTATTTAAAACTAAATACTTACCTGTAAAATAAACCATAAGATAGCTACATTGTAATTAATAATTACATTGTAGCTATTTTAGGATTTATATTTATTTTACAGGTAACTTTGTATTTATTTTAGCTATTTAGAATAGTTATTAAATAGTTATTAAATAATTTAATAACTACCTAGCTAAAAGAATTTTTTTTAAAATTACCTGTAAAATAAATCCTAACCTAAGTTACAATTAAACCTAACACTACACTATCATTACATTAATTAAATAAATTAACTACAAATAACTACAATTAAATACAATTACATAAACTAACTAAAGTACAAAAAATAAAAAAAAAGCTAAGTTACAAAAAATACTAAAAATAAGTTACAAACATTTAAAAAATATTGCAACAATTTTAAGCTAATTACACCAAATCTAAGCTCCCTAATAAAATAACAAAGCCCCCCAAAATAATAAAAATTCCCTACCCTATTCTACATTTAAAAAGTTCAAAGCTCTTTTACCTTACCAGCCCATAAAAGGGCCTTTTGTGGGGCATGCAGCAAAGAAAACTGCTCTTTTGCCTGTAAAAGAAAAATACAACCCCCCCCAACATTAAAACCCACCACCCACATACCCCTAACCCAAACCCCACTTAAAATAACCTAACACTAATCCCCTGAAGATCATCCTACCTTGAGTCGTCTTCACTCAGCCGAGCCACCGATGGAACTGAAGAGGAGATCCGGAACGGCAGAAGTGATCCTCCAAGGGGCCCTGAAGAAGTCTTCCATCCGATGAAGTGATCCTCCAGGCGGCGCAGAAGAAGTCTTCCATCCGGGCGATGTCATCTTCCAAGCGGCGCTGAAGAAGTCTTCTATCCGGGCGATGTCATCTTACAAGCGGGGTCTTCAATCTTCTTTCTTCAGCATCCATCTTCATTCCGCCAACGAGGAACATCCTTCTTTCCCGACGGACTACCGACGAATGAAGGCTCCTTTAAGGGACATCATCCAAGATGGCGTCCCTTCAATTCCGATTGGCTGATCGGATTCGATCAGCCAATCGGAATTAAGGTAGGAAAAATCTGATTGGCTGATTGAATCAGCCAATCAGATTGAGCTTGCATTCTATTGGCTGATCGGAACAGCCAATAGAATGCGAGCTCAATCTGATTGGCTGATTGGATCCCTTAAAGGAGCTTTCATTCGTCGGTAGTCCGTCGGGAAAGAAGGATGTTCCACGTCGGCGGAATGAAGATGGATGCTGAAGAAAGAAGATCCGCTTGGAAGATGACATCGCTCGGATAGAAGACTCCTTCAGCGCCGCTTGGAAGATGACATCGCCCGGATGGAAGACTTCTTCAGCGCCGCGTGGAGGATCACTTCATCGGATGGAAGACTTCTTCAAGGGCCCCTTGGAGGATCACTTCTGCCGCTCCGGATCTCCTCTTCAGTTCCATCGGTGGCTCGGCTGAGTGAAGACGACTCAAGGTAGGATGATCTTCAGGGGATTAGTGTTAGGTTATTTTAAGGGGTTTTTTGGTTAGATTAGGGGTATGTGGGTGGTGTGTATGTGGGTATGTGGGTGGCGGATCTTCTTTCTTCAGCATCCATCTTCATTCCGCCGACGTGGAACATCCTTCTTTCCCGACGGACTACCGATGAATGAAAGCTCCTTTAAGGGATCCAATCAGCCAATCAGATTGAGCTCGCATTCTATTGGCTGTTCCGATCAGCCAATAGAATGCGAGCTCAATCTGATTGGCTGATTCAATCAGCCAATCAGATTTTTCCTACCTTAATTCCGATTGGCTGATCGAATCCGATCAGCCAATCGGAATTGAAGGGACGCCATCTTGGATGATGTCCCTTAAAGGAGCCTTCATTCGTCGGTAGTCCGTCGGGAAAGAAGGATGTTCCTCGTTGGCGGAATGAAGATGGATGCTGAAGAAAGAAGATTGAAGACCCCGCTTGTAAGATGACATCGTCCGGATAGAAGACTTCTTCAGCGCCGCTTGGAAGATGACATCGCCCGGATGGAAGACTTCTTCTGCGCCGCCTGGAGGATCACTTCATCGGATGGAAGACTTCTTCAGGGCCCCTTGGAGGATCACTTCTGCCGTTCCGGATCTCCTCTTCAGTTCCATCGGTGGCTCGGCTGAGTGAAGACGACTCAAGGTAGGATGATCTTCAGGGGATTAGTGTTAGGTTATTTTAAGTGGGGTTTGGGTTAGGGGTATGTGGGTGGTGGGTTTTAATGTTGGGGGGGGGTTGTATTTTTCTTTTACAGGCAAAAGAGCAGTTTTCTTTGGTGCATGCCCCACAAAAGGCCCTTTTATGGGCTGGTAAGGTAAAAGAGCTTTGAACTTTTTAAATGTAGAATAGGGTAGGGAATTTTTATTATTTTGGGGGGCTTTGTTATTTTATTAGGGGGCTTAGATTTGGTGTAATTAGCTTAAAATTGTTGTAATATTTTTTAAATGTTTGTAACTTATTTTTAGTATTTTTTGTAACTTAGCTTTTTTTTTATTTTTTGTACTTTAGTTAGTTTATGTAATTGTATTTAATTGTAGTTATTTGTAGTTAATTTATTTAATTAATGTAATGATAGTGTAGTGTTAGGTTTAATTGTAACTTAGGTTAGGATTTATTTTACAGGTAATTTTGTATTTCTTTTAGCTAGGTAGTTATTAAATAGTTAATAACTATTTAATAACTATTCTAAATAGCTAAAATAAATACAAAGTTACCTGTAAAATAAATATAAATCCTAAAATAGCTACAATGTAATTATTAATTACATTGTAGCTATCTTAGGGTTTATTTTACAGGTAAGTATTTAGTTTTAAATAGGAATAATTTATTTAATGATAGTGTAGTGTTAGGTGTAATTGTAACTTAGGTTAGTTTTTATTTTACAGGTAAATTTCTCTTTATTTTAGCTAGGTAGCTATTAAATAGTTAATAACTATTTAATAGCTATTGTACCTAGTTAAAATAAATTGAAAGTTACCTATAAAATAAAAATAAATCCTAAGATAGCTACAATATAATTATTATTTATATTGTAGCTATATTAGGGTTTATTTTAAAGGTAAGTATTTAGCTTTAAATAGGAATAATTTATTTAATAATAGAAATATTATTTAGATTTATTAAATTAATATTTAAGTTAGGGGGGGTGTTAGGGTTAGTGTTAGACTTAGGTTTGGGGGTTAATAAATTTATTACAGTGGCGGCGGTATAGTGGGGGGCAGGATAGGGGTTAATAAATGTATTATAGGTGGCGACGGTGTAGGGGGGGCAGATTAGGGGTTAATAAGTTTAATATAGGTTGCGGCGGGATCCGGGAGCGGCGGTTTAGGGGTTAAACTATTTATTTAGTTGCGGCGAGGTGCGGGATCAGCAGGATAGGGGTTAATAACTTTATTATAGAGGGCAGCGGTATGGGGGGGCAGGATAGGGGTTAATAGGTATCATGTAGGTTGCGGCGGTGTCAAGAAGCGGCGGTTTAGGGGTTAATATATATATTATAGTTGCGGCGGGGTCAGGGAGCGGCGGTTTAGTGGTTAATATGTATAGAGTAGCTTGCGGTGGGCTCCGGGAGCGGCGGTTTAGGGGGTAAAACATTTATTTAGTTGTGGCGGTGTAGGGGGACAGATTAGGGGTGTTTAGACTCGGGGTACATGTTAGGGTGTTAGGTGTAGACAGCTCCCATAGATATCAATGAGATGTCTGGCTGCAGCGAACATGAACTTTCGCTATGGTCAGACTTCCATTGATTCCTATGGGATCCGCCGCCTCCAGGGCGGCGGATTGAAAACCAGGTACGCTGGGCTGGAAAAGTGCCGAGCGTACCTGCTAGTTTTTTGATAACTAGCAAAAGTAGTCAGATTGTGCCGCACTTGTGTGCGGAACATCTGGAGTGACATAAGAATCGATCTGTGTCGGACTGAGTCCGGCGGATCGAAGCTTACGTCACTAAATTCTACTTTTGCCGGTATCTATGATAACTAAGGCAAATCAGCCTCGCCACAAATATGCTGCGGAATTCCAGCGTATTTGAGGCTGATGGCTTGATAACTACCCCCCATGGTCTTAACTCACCACCCTTTTTCTTCACAAAGAAAAAGCCAGCCCCTGCAGGAGAGCAGGATTTGCGGATGATCCCCCGCCACAGAGCATCAGCCACATACTCCTCCATAGCACGATTCTCTGCAACAGACAGATGGTACACCCATCCCTGAGGAGGAATGGCTCTGGGTTGCAGGTCTATGGCACAATCGTAAGACCGGTGAGGAGGCAACGTACCGGCACGCACCTTGTCAAACACGTCTCAGAACTCTCGGTACTCCTCTGGCAATTGAGATACCGAAGAAGTGCACAAGACTTTAACTGGTTTCCAAAGACAAGTGGAAATACATTGCGGGGACCACAACAAAATTTCGGACCTGCGCCAGTCGAGACTGGGATTGTGCTTTTGGAGCCAGGGATAACCCAGAACAACTGGAAAATGCGGAGAGTTTATCACCTGGAACTGGAGGGTTTCAAAATGGAAAGCCCCAACAGCCATGGACAACGGAGCAGTTTCATGAGTAACGAGTGCGGGCTGAAGGGGCCTGCCATCAATGGCCTCAAAAGCAAGCAGAACGGACTGAGGCAAAACAGGAATGGAGTGCTTTGATACAAAAGCACTGCCAATGAAATAACCAGCAGCACCGGAGTCAACAAGAGCCTGAGTGACTATAGAGGAGTCCACCCAAGAAAGGACAACCATGACCAAAGGTTTCTCCTTAAGCAGTTCCGGAGACAAGGAAAAACCACCCAAGGTCTGCCCCCGACAGGACCTTAGGTGTGAGTGTTTCCCGGCCGTGTAGGACAAGACTTCAAAAGGTGGCCCTTTAACCCCGCGGAGAGACACGTGAATCCCAACTGCATCGGTTCAGCAGTACCTGGTGACTCAGGACCTGGAGGCATGGGAGGAGAGGCAGGCATGGGTGGGAACGAACACGTAGGAGACAACGGAACAGGAGGCTTCCGCAAGCGCTCCTTGAAAGAGGGCCTCTCTCTGAGTCTGATGTCAATTAGGATCAAAAAAGACACCAATGCCTCGAGATCCTCTGGTAAATCTCTGGCAGCAACTTCGTCTTTAATCGCATCAGAGAGCCCATGAAAGAAGGCTGCAACAAGGGCTTCATTGTTCCAACCTACCTCTGCGGCAAGCGTACGGAACTCAATAGCATACTGAGCAACAGATCTTGTACCTTGCTGAATGGACATGAGATGTTTAGCAGCAGAGGAGGAGCGAGCCGGAACATCAAATACCCTTCGAAAGGAGGCCACAAATTCAGGGTAATTTGAAATCACAGGTTTATTAGTCTCCCACAAGGGATTAGCCCAGGCAAATCCCACCTTAGCTCTGTCAGAGGGAAACGCCTGAGGTAACATCTCAAAGTAAATGACCACCTGTTTCAAAAACCCTCTGCACTGAATAGGATCGCCTCCATATCGCTGAGGTAGAGGTGCAGAACCGGACATGCTCCTGGTAGGCAAAGGTGCAGCAGCAGAAACAGGAGCAGCCATAACATGCGGGACACTTTGGTCCAAATGTGCACTGCGAGTCAGAAGGGTTTGCAGGGCTAGTGCAAATTGATCCAAGCGGTGATCCTGTACATCCATCCTGGAAATGATGGCAGGTAAAGGTGGATAATTAGCAGCATCAGGATTCATGGCCTTTGCGTAATGTCAGGGTGCCAGGAATCAGACTGAGACGAGAAGTGCAAAAATAATCACACCTTTATTAATAGCAAAAAATTATAAAATGTCCACAAGTCAAATAACAAGCCAGGAGTCAAAACCAGAGCTGGTAGTCAGACGAGCCGAGTCAGGAGCCAAAGCGAATAGTCAGACGAGCCAGAATCAGGAACAAGGAGAACAGCAGAGTCAGGAACAAGCCAGGGATCAGGAACCAGGAAGGACGTCAGGCAGCCAGGTAATACACAGGAACTCTCACAAACAGGTCTGAGACAATGCAAAGGCAAAGCATACTGAACAGAGGCCCTTTAAATAATAAATGATGACATCACAATTCTGAGATTGCATCCTGTCTCACATGGATGATGCACAACAGTCTGGCCATAAAAGGAAGTGCAGGAAGTGAGCAGCATCCCCCACAATGCACCAAGTCAGTAAGAGAGGTGAGTAAAATGGCTGCCAGCAGCACATGGCAAATACAACAGGGAAAAACCCTGACACAAGTGTTGTCAGTAGCAAGTGCTGTCAGTAGCAAGTTCTGTCAGTAGCAAGTGCAATCAGTAGAAAGTGCTGTCAGTAGCAAGTCTAATGAGTATCAAGTCTAATCAGTATCAAGTCTAATCAGTAGCAAGTGCTGTGAGTAGCAGGTGCACTCAGTAGCAAGTGTAGTCAGTAGCAAGTACAATCAGTAGCATGTGCAATCAGTAGCAGGTGCAGTCAGTAGCAGGTGCTGTCAGTAGCAGGTGCTGTCAGTAGCAAGTGCAGTCAGTAGCAAGTGCTGTCAGTAGCAAGTGCTGTCAGTAGCAAGTGCTGTCAGTAGCAGGTGCAGCCAGTAGCAGGTGCAGTCAGTAGCAGGTGCAGTCAGTAGCAGGTGCTGTCAATAGCAGGTGCTGTCAATAGCAAGTGCAATCAGTAGCAAGTGCAGTCAGTAGCAGGTGCCGTCAGTAGCAGGTGCAGTCAGTAGCAGGTGCTGTCAGTAGCAAGTGCAATCAGTAGCAAGTGCAGTCAGTAGCATGTGCACTCAGTAGCAAGTGCAATCAGTAGCAAGTTCAATCAGTAGCAAGTGCAGTCAGTAGCAGGTGCAATTAGTAGCAGGTGCTGTCAGTAGCAGGTGCTGTCAGTAGCAAGTGCTGTTGGTAGCAAGTGCTGTCAATAGCAAGTGCAATCAATAGCAGTTCTATTTCTTTGCTCATATTAAGAGTCTAATCAGTAGCAAGTCTAATCAGTAGCAAGTGCTGTGAGTAGCAGGTGCACTCAGTAGCAAGTGCAATCAGTAGAAAGTACAATCAGTAGCAGCTGCAATCAGTAGCAGGTGCAGTCAGTAGCAGGTGCAGTCAGTAGCAGGTGCAGTCAGTAGCAGGTGCTGTCAGTAGCAAGTGCAGTCAGTAGCAGGTGCTGTCAGTAGCAGGTGCTGTCAGTAGCAAGTGCTGTCAGTAGAGAGTGCTGTCAGTAGCAAGTGCTGTCAGTAGCAGGTGCTGTCAGTAGCAAGTGCAATAAGTAGCAAGTGCAGTCAGTAGCAAGTACTGTCAGTAGCAAGTGCTGTCAGTAGCAAGTGCTGTCAGTAGCAAGTGCAATCAGTAGCAGGTGCAGTCAGTAGAAGGTGCTCTCAGTAGCAGGTGCAGTCAGTAGCAAGTGCAGTCAGTAGCAAGTGCAGTCAGTAGCAAGTGCTGTCAGTAGCAAGTGCTGTCAGTAGCAAGTGCTGTCAGTAGCAAGTGCTGTCAGTAGCAGGTGCAGTCAGTAGCAAGTGCAGTCAGTAGCAGGTGCAGTCAGTAGCAGGTGCAGTCAGTAGCAGGTGCTGTCAGTAGCAAGTGCAATCAGTAGCAAGTGCAGTCAGTAGCAGGTGCCGTCAGTAGCAAGTGCAATCAGTAGCAGGTGCAGTCAGTAGCAGGTGCAGTCAGTAGCAGGTGCTGTCAGTAGCAAGTGCAATCAGTAGCAAGTGCAGTCAGTAGCAAGTGCAATCAGTAGCAAGTTCAATCAGTAGCAAGTGCAGTCAGTAGCAGGTGCAATTAGTAGCAGGTGCTGTCAGTAGCAGGTGCTGTCAGTAGCAAGTGCTGTTGGTAGCAAGTGCTGTCAATAGCAAGTGCAATCAATAGCAGTTCTATTTCTTTGCTCATATTAAGAGTCTAATCAGTAGCAAGTCTAATCAGTAGCAAGTGCTGTGAGTAGCAGGTACACTCAGTAGCAAGTGCAATCAGTAGAAAGTACAATCAGTAGCAGGTGCAATCAGTAGCAGGTGCAGTCAGTAGCAGGTGCAGTCAGTAGCAGGTGCAGTCAGTAGCAGGTGCAGTCAGCAGCAGGTGCAGTCAGTAGCAAGTGCTGTCAGTAGCAAGTGCTGTCAGTAGCAAGTGCAATCAGTAGCAAGTGCAATCAGTAGCAGGTGCTGTCAGTAGCAGGTGCTGTCAGTAGCAAGTGCAGTCAGTAGCAAGTGCAATCAGTAGCAAGTGCAATCAGTAGCAAGTGCAGTCAGTAGCAAGTGCTGTCAGTAGCAAGTGCAGTCAGTAGCAGGTGCTGTCAGTAGCAGGTGCTGTCAGTAGCAAGTGCAGTCAGTAGCAAGTGCAGTCAGTAGCAAGTGCTGTCAGTAGCAAGTGCTGTCAGTATCAAGTGCAATCAGTAGCAGGTGCAGTCAGTAGCAGGTACTGTCAGTAGCAGGTGCTGTCAGTAGCAAGTGCAATCAGTAGCAAGTGCAGTCAGTAGCAGGTGCACTCAGTAGCAAGTGCAATCAGTAGCAAGTGCAATCAGTAGCAAGCGCAATCAGTAGCAAGCGCAATCAGTAGCAAGTGCAGTAAGTAGCAGGTGCAATTAGTAGCAGGTGCTGTCAGTAGCAAGTGCTGTCGGTAGCAAGTGCTGTCAATAGCAAGTGCAATCAATAGCAGTTCTATTTCTTTGCTCATATTAAGAGTTCAAAGTTATTTTGTACAGCTGTAGCAATAGTCTCTGCAGGTACACATAAAAGACTTCTATGGGGGATGCATAGTAAAATTCATGTACTAGTAATAATAATGGTTTACTTCAGGTCTTAAAATGCGGTAAATTATATTTTTGCATTGTACTCGAGTGCAACACTTAATGCACCACTTTTAATATGAGTACAATGATCCAATTAATTGTTCCACTTAGAATACCAGATTGTGCATTATTCTTTGCTCAGAGTCATGAAAAACATAATGTCCCCTGCAATATCAAGTGTGCTCTACTTGTAATCTAGCATCATAAATTATTTTCCTTTTCTACATTTTCTAATCTTTTTAAAAAATAGAGTGCAAGCCCTTGCTTACTCTGAAGGTCACGTTTGATAGGTTTAGTGTAATAATCTGCATCATTGAGTTAACAAAAATAACTGCTTGCACGCAACATTCCAGTTTTGCAAGACATTTTTGTGTAGCTATTTCTGCACAGTTTATGTACTTTGGAAATATGAAATAAAACCAATCACAATTTGAATTTCCTTTTCCAGAAACACTAACCGCTAGATTTAGAGTTTTGTCGGTAAAGACCCGCGTAGCTAACTCTGCTTTTTTTCCCAACGCACCCTTAAGACAACGCTGGTATTTAGAGTTGTCTGAGGGGCTGCGTTTGGCTCAAAAAAGGGTGCGTTGAGTATCAAGTCTAATCAGTATCAAGTCTAATCAGTAGCAAGTGCTGTGAGTAGCAGGTGCACTCAGTAGCAAGTGTAGTCAGTAGCAAGTACAATCAGTAGCATGTGCAATCAGTAGCAGGTGCAGTCAGTAGCAGGTGCTGTCAGTAGCAGGTGCTGTCAGTAGCAAGTGCAGTCAGTAGCAAGTGCTGTCAGTAGCAAGTGCTGTCAGTAGCAGGTGCAGCCAGCAGCAGGTGCAGTCAGTAGCAGGTGCAGTCAGTAGCAGGTGCTGTCAATAGCAGGTGCTGTCAATAGCAAGTGCAATCAGTAGCAAGTGCAGTCAGTAGCAGGTGCTGTCAGTAGCAGGTGCAGTCAGTAGCAGGTGCTGTCAGTAGCAAGTGCAATCAGTAGCAAGTGCAGTCAGTAGCATGTGCACTCAGTAGCAAGTGCAATCAGTAGCAAGTTCAATCAGTAGCAAGTGCAGTCAGTAGCAGGTGCAATTAGTAGCAGGTGCTGTCAGTAGCAGGTGCTGTCAGTAGCAGGTGCTGTCAGTAGCAAGTGCTGTTGGTAGCAAGTGCTGTCAATAGCAAGTGCAATCAATAGCAGTTCTATTTCTTTGCTCATATTAAGAGTCTAAACAGTAGCAAGTCTAATCAGTAGCAAGTGCTGTGAGTAGCAGGTGCACTCAGTAGCAAGTGCAATCAGTAGAAAGTACAATCAGTAGCAGCTGCAATCAGTAGCAGGTGCAGTCAGTAGCAGGTGCAGTCAGTAGCAGCTGCAGTCAGTAGCAGGTGCAGTCAGTAGCAGGTGCTGTCAGTAGCAGGTGCTGTCAGTAGCAGGTGCTGTCAGTAGCAAGTGCAGTCAGTAGCAAGTGCAGTCAGTAGTAGGTGCTGTCAGTAGCAAGTGCTGTCAGTAGCAAGTGCTGTCAGTAGCAGGTGCTGTCAGTAGCAAGTGCAGTCAGTAGCAAGTGCAATCAGTAGCAAGTGCAGTCAGTAGCAAGTGCTGTCAGTAGCAAGTGCAGTCAGTAGCAGGTGCTGTCAGTAGCAGGTGCTGTCAGTAGCAAGTGCAGTCAGTAGCAAGTGCAGTCAGTAGCAAGTGCTGTCAGTAGCAAGTGCTGTCAGTATCAAGTGCAATCAGTAGCAGGTGCAGTCAGTAGCAGGTACTGTCAGTAGCAGGTGCTGTCAGTAGCAAGTGCAATCAGTAGCAAGTGCAGTCAGTAGCAGGTGCACTCAGTAGCAAGTGCAATCAGTAGCAAGTGCAATCAGTAGCAAGCGCAATCAGTAGCAAGCGCAATCAGTAGCAAGTGCAGTCAGTAGCAGGTGCAATTAGTAGCAGGTGCTGTCAGTAGCAAGTGCTGTTGGTAGCAAGTGCTGTCAATAGCAAGTGCAATCAATAGCAGTTCTATTTCTTTGCTCATATTAAGAGTTCAAAGTTATTTTGTACAGCTGTAGCAATAGTCTCTGCAGGTACACATAAAAGACTTCTATGGGGGATGCATAGTAAAATTCATGTACTAGTAATAATAATGGTTTACTTCAGGTCTTAAAATGCGGTAAATTATATTTTTGCATTGTACTCGAGTGCAACACTTAATGCACCACTTTTAATACGAGTACAATGATCCAATTAATTGTTCCACTTAAAATACCAGATTGTGCATTATTCTTTGCTCAGAGTCATGAAAAACATAATATCCCCTGCAATATCAAGTGTGCTCTACTTGTAATCTAGCATCATAAATTATTTTCCTTTTCTACATTTTCTAATCTTTTTAAAAAATAGAGTGCAAGCCCTTGCTTACTCTGAAGGTCACGTTTGATAGGTTTAGTGTAATAATCTGCTTCATTGAGTTAACAAAAATAACTGCTTGCACGCAGCATTCCAGTTTTGCAAGACATTTTTGTGTAGCTATTTCTGCACAGTTTATGTACTTTGGAAATATGAAATAAAACCAATCACAATTTGAATTTCCTTTTCCAGAAACACTAACCGCTAGATTTAGAGTTTTGTCGGTAAAGACCCGCGTAGCTAACTCTGCTTTTTTTCCCAACGCACCCTTAAGACAACGCTGGTATTTAGAGTTGTCTGAGGGGCTGCGTTTGGCTCAAAAAAGGGTGCGTTGAGCCTAATTTAGCTCCACTTCAACCCTCAATACCAGCGTTGCTTACGGTAGCGGTAAGCAGCTAAAACATGCTTGTGCACGATATCCCCATAGGAAACAATTGGGCCGTTTGGGCTGAAAAAAAAACAGCGTTCAGCTCCTAACGCAGCCCTATTATTTCCTATGGGGAAACACTCTCTAAGTCTGCACCTAACACCTTAACATGAACCCCGAGTCTTAACACCCCTAACCTTACACTTATTAACCCCTAATCTGCCGCCCCTGCTATCGCTGACACCTGCATTATATTATTAACCCCTAATCTGCCGATCCGGACACCGCCACAACCTACATTATACCTATGAACCCCTAATCTGCTGCCCCTAACACCGCCGACCCGTATATTATATTTATTAACCCCTAATCGGCCCCCAACGTCGCCGCTACCTTACCTACACTTATTAACCCCTAATTTCCCGCCTGCACCGTCGCCGCTACTATAATAAATGTATTAACCCCTAAACCTAACTCTAACCCTAACACCCCCCTAACATAAATATAATTTAAATTAAACAAAATAATATTCCTAAAATTAACTAAATTAATCATATTTAAAACTAAATACTTACCTATCAAATAAACCCTAATATAGCTACAATATAACTAATAGTTACATTGTAGCTATTTTAGGATTTATATTTATTTTACAGGCAACTTTGTATTTATATTAACTAGGTACAATAGCTATTAAATAGTTAAGAACTATTTAATAGCTACCTAGTTAAAATAAGTACAAAATTACCTGTAAAATAAATCCTAACCTAAGTTACAAATACACCTAACACTACAATAGCAATAAATTAATTAAATAAATTACCTACAATTAGCTAAATTAAAATACAATAAAATAAACTAATCTATAATACAAAAAAAACAAAACACTAAATTACAAAAAATAAAAAAGAATTACATAAAGTTTAAACTAATTACACCTAATCTAAGCCCCCTAATAAAATAATAAAGCCCCCCCAAAATAAAAAAATGCCCTACCCTATTCTAAATTACCAAGTAACCAGCTCTTTTACCAGCCTTTAAAAGGGCTTTTTGCAGGGCATTGCCCCAAAGTAATCAGCTCTTTTACCTGTAAAAAAAAATACAACCCCCCCAACATTAAAACCCACCACCCACATAGCCCTACTCTAACCCACCCAAACCCCCCTTAAATAAACCTAACACTACCCCCCTGAAGATCTCCCTACCTTGAGTCGTCTTCACCCAGCCGGGCCGAAGTCTTCATCCGATGGGGCAGAAGAGGACATCCAGACCGGCAGAAGTCTTCATCCTATCCGGGCAGAAGAGGACATCCGGACCGGCAGACATCTTCATCCAAGCGGCATCTTCTATCTTCATCCATCCGACAAGGAGCGGCTCCATCTTCAAGACCTCTGGTGCGGATCATCCTTCCTGGCCGACGGACTAACGACGAATGCCTGGTCCTTTAAATGACGTCATCCAAGATGGCGTCCCTCAAATTCCAATTGGCTGATAGAATTCTATCAGCCAATCAGAATTAAGGTAGAAAAAATAAAATTATACTATACTCGTTAATAAAATTGCCAAAGAACAGAGCAATGAAAAAGCTGATAAGATTGATATGCCTCAGGAAAGTTAGAGAATAATTAAAACAAAAAACAAACAAACCCTTGTTTGTATCAATTAGGTTAAAAGAACTTTCCTAGCAAATTTATAATTTTTTCAGAATTACTTAAAACGGAACATTCAGGTATATTCTGATGCCAAAATTACTGTCCTGACTGTGGTTACTGAGCAGGACTACTGGCCATTATGGGGTTAATGGGATAAACCACACATTCTTATGCATACCTCCCAACATGTTAAAATTCAAAAGAGGGACACCCCCCCCCCGCAAAAAAAATGAAATGTGGTGGGCGGGGCTTAAAAAATCATAAGACCAAAGTAATATAAATAAAATTCTAAATAAAGTAATATATTTTAATACACTTTAGGCTGCAAATCAAACACAAGCTCAAACCTCCGGTATGGCTATGTGAGCTATGTATTTTAATTAGCCTTTGCAAAGACATTGCTAAATATTTTTATCTTAATTGGACATTTAATAATAAATTCTTTAAAACTGCTCTCTGGATTCTCCATTAATATTCTAGATTCTGGCCTTTAAAGTCGGCAAAAATGCACAGTAGCACACTACATAGCATACACTTACACATGCAGATACACACACACTACATAGCATACACTTATACATGCAGATACACACACACTACATAGCATACACTTACACATGCAGATACACACACACTACATAGCATACACTTATACATGCAGATACACACACACTACATAGCATACACTTACACATGCAGATACACACACACTACATAGCAAACACTTATACATGCAGATACACACACTACATAGCATACACTTACACATGCAGATACACACACTGCATAGCATACACTTATACAGGCAGATACACAGACATTACATAGTATACACTTATACATGCAGATACACACACACATTACATAGCATACACTTATACATGCAGCATACACTTATACATGCAGATACACACACACTACATAGTATACACTTATACATGCAGACACACACACACTACATAGCATACACTTATACATGCAGATACACATACACATACTACATAGCTTACATTTATACATGCAGACACACACACACACTACATAGCATAAACTTATACATACAGATACACACACACAGTTATGGATACAGATAGACACACACACAACATCATATATGGGTATCTGTAATTCATTGTATGGGGTCCTGGGGTTGGCAAGCACATTAGCTGGCAGTCTGTGGCTGCCACTGTTCGTTACCCTGGTATTAGCACTGCTCATTGTATAAAACTGAAGGCATGCTAGTATTATCACGAGGGGTTAGACATCATCCCTACCGGAGGTAGGTTAGAGAGGTCACCATTACCCGTGGTCAGAGTGTATACAGCCTTCTTACTCCTGCTTAACCCACACACCATTCCTTTTCCACAGGGAATCTAACAGGTATCTAACCCTGTGAGAGCAAAGCCAGCTGCTTCTGAGTATGGGCCCAACAGAATTTAAAAAAAAACAAAAAAACTTTTTTTTAATGCCTGGGGCAAATCGAGACAGATGGCTAGCAAACTGGGACAGGGGGACAGACCCCTAAAATCGGGACTGTCCTGCGAAAATTGGGACAGTTGGGGGGTATGCTTATGTGTGCTACATTCATCCAAAGGATTATTAACCAATGAATATTAGTTGTTCTGGCATCATAGGGGTTAATTGTGTGCTTTGGCAGCAAAATGGTTAATATAAGTATGTTTTTTTCTGACATATTACTATGTAATACCAGTAGCCCGGCTGCCAGTAATGATGGAAAATGCACTATTGTAAACTGTAGATAAGTGTAATGGCTTCCGACAGCAGTTTTTTTCTTTTATGACCCGCAAAAACCCAATTGCGGCTCAATAGAAATGAGCCCTTTGTTGTATAAGCTATTTCCTTGTACCTCTTGAGTGGAAGCCTGTTATCCTGGCTAACATGGCTACCATTTGCAGTTTACAATGGCATGTTTCCTGCACTCTGTGAACTTTATTTTTTTAAATCAACAAACACTGCATACCTCCTATCTAATTTAAGCCTACAATGCTCACTCTTATCTTAGAAATGCCATTAAAGACAAATATAAATCATGTGATTATGTCCTTCATGATTGCAAACATATTAACCAATCAGAAGCATAACATTGTTGTAGTGCAATGTGCGTTAACTGCGCTAGAAGTAAGGTTTTTGCACTCGTCGGGTAGCTTGTGAATTACAAGTTGAAAGTAAAAACTTTTCGCATTAGCGATAATCCAACGTGCACAAAAAGTCGAAGTTAGAATATCATGGACTGGGTTAACATACAGTATTCACCCATAGAAGTCAATGGAGCAAGAAAAGTGGGGGAAAAACCTACCACCCTACTAGTGCGCAAACCCGATTGTATTTTCTCAAGTGCACTAACCCGACATAAAAATGCAAAATATTCAACTTGTAATACGAGCGCTATCTGACGAGTGCAAAAACCTTACTTCTAGCTGAGTTAGCACTCAAGCCGAAGTGTTAAATACCGTTCCACTTGTAATCTGGCTATAAATTCGTACCTTAAAATTGCAATTTAACATTTAATGTAAATGTTGAATGCTCGAATTCATGTTTTTTTAAAAAAAAAAAAATTATACTACTGTGCTGCAACCCCATGTTTTTAACCATTGCAAAGTTAAAGTTGCAAAATTTGCTTTCAACTGTGTAATACACTATCCCACCAAATAGAAAATATTCACAGGTAGGAGTGCTTTATTAAGGACTAAAATGTCTACAATTTATGAAAAAATTACTTTTAAAAGATTAAAAAAACTCTGATTCAGTCAATTTTGGTGGTAAAATCCACCTTTTTCAAGAGCAGTGTAAAATCTAAAAGATTAATAAAACAACTGTAACAAAGTTATAACAAAGACAGACAAAACAATATTTATATAGCCAAAAAATTCCTCCTAACCATTCCTCAAGTACATGGGAAAGATGTTTATCAACATAATTACTCCTTCCTGGCTGATAAGAACTGAATCTACTAGTGGATTGGATCACTCCTCTGCAAGGCTGACAAGAACATTCTTTGGTTTATTTAGAAAAGGAACAAAAAATGCTCTCTTTTAGATAAAACAAAGAAATTAAACAGACCTTGAAAAATGACATTTTAGTTTTAAAGGGACATGAAACCCAAAATTTTTCTTTCATGATTTAGGTAGAACATACAATTTTAAACAACTTTCCAGTTTACTTCTATTATCAAATTTGCTTCATTCTCGTGTTCTCTTGGTATCATTTGTTGAAGGATCAGCAATGCACTACTGGTTTCTAACTGAACACATTGGGAAGCCAATGACAATCGGTATATATATATATATACAGCCACCAATCAGCAGCTAGAACCTAGGTTATCTGCTGCTCCTGAGATTACCTAGATAAACAGTTAAGCAAAGGATAACAAGAGAAGGAAGCAAATTAAATAATAGAAGTAAATTGGAAAGTTGTTGTATTCCCTGTCTAAATCATGAATGAGCACTGCACAAGCATGCACAAAAAGAGAAGTGCGGAACCAGGAACCAAACCCAGCCTTTGGATTTACTCACCTGGTGACTCACTAGAATCCTCTAATTCCCACCAAGTCTTTTCACATTCAGCACAAGAAAAGGCTATTCTTCTCATTGTCTGTTTCAGGACTCACTTAATCCAAAGTGACACTTGGTCCCCAAAGTAAACCATATACGGTACCAACGTGACAAGCTTTTTTTTTTTACTGTTACACAAAGGTGGTAAAACAATACCGTACCTCCCATAACTGGCATGTAATAACCTTATAATGGTTGTAAAGGAAACAAGGCCCAAATGGCACAGTGTGTGGTCCATTGCTGACTGCTATAGGGGTCTCTGGTGGGTTTCGGCACTTCTATGCAGGGTTTGGAAAGTCCCAGGACATAAATGGAAGGAAAATAGAAGAAGCATAGACAGCAGGAAAGAGATTCTAGACAATCCTGCAATTTGCCAGATGAGCAAGAGATATTTCATGCCCATTCATATTATTTCATTTCTACAGCTCAATGTCATGTTTGATGGATCTCATGGAAAAACATTTAGGATATCTAAAGGATGTCTCTGACACAAAATCAGCCATCATACTGGTATATTCTCCTATGTGAATGATTAGTTAGTGCCTGAGAAATTCTCTTCCCGTCTTGCTATACAAAGGCAAATTATATATAATCTGTCCATGTAGAATAGGGAAAATATTATAGGGATATTCCAGCCAAAATTTAAAACCACATGGGTGCATTTCTGTATTGAACATAAGAAATTTTGTAATATACATGCGTTAGCAAAAATGCTTCTAATAAAAGCTATAGCTGTTGCAAAAGTGTATTTAAGTATGCACCGTGCACCAGCATTTTAAACCAAACACTTGTTTGGACAGCCTAAAGTGCTTGTACCATCTGGTAATGACTCAATTTGTTAATTGCTGACATAATACAAGCCCCACTGATTATCTGAGCAGCTGCATTATTTAAAATGTGGGTGCAGTGAAAATATCTAGCTATGCTTCACATGCACGTGCAGAGAAAAATGTTAACACTAAAACAGTGATAACTCTTAATAGAAGCATTTTTGCCAGTACATGTATATTGCAAATATGTTTCTATTCAAAGATGCAATAAATCTATGTGCATTTATATTTTGGCTGGAATGTCCCTTTAAAGGGACATGAAACCCAAAATGTTTCTTTCATGATTTAGATAGAACATACAATTTAAAACATCTTTCCAATTTACTTATATTATCAAATGTGTTTCATTTGCTTGGTGTCCTTTGTTGAAGTAGTAGCAATGCACTACTGGGAGCTAGCTGAACAAATTAGGTGAGCCAATGACAAGAGGCATATATGTGCAGCTACCAATTAACAATTCCCAATAGTGCACTGCTGCTCCTGAGCTAACCTAGGTATATTTTTGAAGAAAATATTTAAAAAGGGAAGCAAATTAGATAATAGAAGTAAACTTGAATGCTGTTGAAAATTGTTTGCTCTATCTGAATAATGAAAGAAAAATTATGGATTCCATGTCCCTTTAATCTCTAAATAACAGAGACAGAAATTCTTTATGAAAATAAATGCCTAGCCATATGCTATCCTCTCATTGAACAAGGATATAATTTAGTTTGAATATCAAGAGTATTAATTTAAAGTGAAGATCAAGTCTGGGGTTGTAGTTCTCAATTTTCAATATGTTAGCTAAAATCAGTATGAGGTTCATTCATCAAATTATAGATAAATACAATCAAAAGTTTTAATTTTTACGTTTTGAATCCGCTCCGTTTCAGCTGTATAATCCACCCGTCATAGTGCCTTTATTGATTGACATATTTTCGCACCAATCTATTGTTTACCCCCGTGGCTTCCAGACCCTTTTCTGTTTCGTCATTGAAACATTATGCGCATGCGTGTAAATAAACAGCGCGTCATCATCGTCATGCTCGTTCATGTAACGTATAGATTGCATACAAAGTTATGGCCGTTAATCAAACGCATGCACTATTGAGCTGACGATACGCATGCGCATTTCAAACAAAACACGGGTGCACGAGCGCAGTCCGCTTGTAAGAAACAAAGCGACGTCATAGCAGCAGAATAAGGAAGTGTTGTATGGGCGGAGCTAATCGCTATAACGGAGGTACATTATAAATACATTTTATTTGCAAAGGATTTGTTATTTATACATATAAAGTCAGCGACTTTAGTGTTTTTAACATAAGCTTCAACATGATGTATTGAGAATACAAAAAATTGACCTTCACTTTAAAGGGACATACAAGTGAAATAGCATGCAAGGACTGAACGTTCTCAACATACTATAGTAATACAATGTGCAATAAAAATGGTCTTTCTTTTTCCTAAATTGGGGCACTCCGGTTGAACACCTAGTATATGACATGCACTTGCTTGCTTATCAGTCTAGAGGAGTATTTACCAATCAGCCAGTCGTGCTCCAAGATAGGCACAACAAGCAACCTATATGCCAATTTATAAATTAAAAAAAGACTGAAGCAGTTTGTTTGTTACTGTACATATCACTTTCATTTTGACAACACAAAACCAATCAAAACCAATAATTACCTCACAATTGCCAGTTTCAGTCATGTAATATGCCAAATTATAACCGTGCAATGATATTTCAATTAGATGAAATGCCATACATGGTGTTATAAAAATGCATATTTGTTGCTAATTAGTGTTTTGCAGGCATTATGCTTCAGACTACAGACTAGTGTTTAACCCATTTTTAAAATGAGTATTGCTAGTCTAACCAACAGCGTCAGCAAAAGTTTTAAATGTTCATTTTCTTCTAGCTCACCTGACAGGGGATTTATGAACGTCTTGATTTTGAAAACAAAATTTCTCAGCATTGAAACAACAATCCACGAAGCCCTTTAGAACAGGAGGCCAGTGTTTAAAACAAAGATAATCTTGTGAGTTTTCAGACCTGTCCCCAGCAGCACAACAGTATCTGTTACATGATGGTTTAGCTGCATGAGAAAGCACAGCCATCAAAAAGTTGCTAGGAAACAAATAGCCAATGACAGGTATTCTTAGTAGCGCTAGTTCAATGTTACTCAGAAACTAGACATTCATGCCTCTAAAAAAACAGCACACAGAGAATTTATCAATGTGCTGGTCACAGATTTTAATAAAGAGAAGTCACACTAGGCTGGCTGCCAGCACTGTCTGCTCTGAAAGTAAATCAAAGTGCAGAATTGCTAACAAGAACAAGTCAGTCAGTTGCAGAGATTATTTAACAAACATACGTATTATGCAGAGCAACTGAATACTTGTGTCTAAGAGGTTTATACCTCATTGTAATGTATTAAATAGTTAAGTTTACATGCGCTCACATTACTAAAGATTATTGCTTTGTCAATTTATAATTAGCACGCTGTAATTAGAAAATGTCAAGTGGTGAAAGTAAAACAATTATAAGCTTAAACTCACTAGCTTTATTCAGCACTGACTGTTTCTAACACAAACATTCCCAGCAGTAAATATCCACAATCTTCCTGGTTCGTATGCTCAGTTGCACATAAATTAGTGCACTTTACGCATTTTCAAGAACAAAGAATTAAAACACCAAACAAATGTAGAATAACAGTACACTTTCACCAGGTCTTTGTCTGAGTGGCATCTGCTTTTAATATTTCCCATTTAAATACTTCTTCAGTATAATTCCTTTATTATGTAATATGTTTTAACATACAAGCTATTTGTGCCAAATATCTTCTACATGTTTGTTCTTAAAAATAAAAATGTTTAGCTTGTCTTATTAGCATTCTCCAGGTATAACCAAATATAACCTTTCAGTTATTCTTATCAGCTTGACCCTAGATTGGCAGGCTAAAGTGCACTAAATACTTTAGATTGTGTTCAAAGAATTTATACACTAAAGGCCAGATTACGAGGGGAGCGCAACATTTTGCTGGTATTTGAAGTGAAGCGCAAATTTACATTGCATGAAAGCTTTGCACTCACGAGAGCACGCTTCTATAGGCTCCAATAGCAGCCTCGTTCTCATGCCGATAGTCACGGCAGAGAACCTAGCACATCGAAGGGGGTAAGTCACACAGCAATAAGCAGCAAAGGTTAAATATATATATATATGAATATATACATATATTATATACACATATTAACACATAAATGTATATATGTATATAAGCATATATATTTAGAGTAAAAACACAGCACCTATAGATCGCAATGTAAAGGCACTTTTAGTGGCGTTTTTTTTCTAACACCCCACATCCACTCACTTTAACTCCTTAAAACTGCTTTGTGCAGTTATATTTAAAAAAATAAAGATGCTACCATTTTTTATTTTACAAAAGGAGCCTAACACTTTATTTTGAGGGAAATTGGGGTACATTTTTAAAATTAACTAGAGATCTGACCTCTGGTTAATTTTCGGGGGGAATTGTTACCGTGAGCTTGCGTTAGCAATTACCAGCAACTTGTAATGGGTGGTTATTTAACATACTCCCTTTTATAGGCGCACGTTACATTACTGCTCCCCTTGTAATCTAGCCCCAGATATAAATAAACAAATGAAACAGACAAATTGTAATAAAATACAGGTATAAAATGTTATCCAAATTGCTTGGGACCAGAAAAGGTTTGGATTTCATAATATTTTGGATTCATGAATATTTGTAGAATTTTATCTCTATACTTTAGTGTAGACAGTTTTATAACATTTTTTTATTCTTTAGTATACATAATAGTATACATAATACCATCAGAAACATAATTCAGGACTGTCATTAGAAAGGGTAATAGCTGTTTTAAACAAATATAGACTAGCCTTTGCATTTTAGAGCACAAAAAAAACAAAAAAACAGACACAGGGACATAAGATTGCGATTTACTGATATGGAGAGTTTTTGTAACAATGTATAAAGGGACATAAGATTGCGATTTACTGATATGGAGAGTTTTTGTAACAATGTATAAAGGGACATAAGATTGCGATTTACTGATATGGAGAGTTTTTGTAACAATGTATAGTTTTGGTTATTTTTTAATAACATTGTGCTGATTTTCAGACTCCTAGCCAAGCCCCAAAGTTTTAGATGTATATTGATGTCTACAGATTACTGAGGCTCCTATTTGTAAAATCTGTCTTTTCATATGCAGTGAAGGAGGTAGAAGAGAGTGTCTGCTTTTTCTGTTTCCCAGACCCTTTCACTGGGTGTCCCAGTCTAACCTCATTAACAGTGCTAAACTGGGAGCTGCTAAGTAAGTTTTTAAAAAAGTTTTTTTTTATATCAGTAACTGTGCATATTCTTCTTTATAGTAGTGTATATTGCATGCAGTTATATGAAAAATACTGTCCCTTTAATGAAAAAGTCTGGATTTCTACCTGTATAATAGACATGTGCAATTAGTTTCGGCCGAATTTAGTTTTCGGATGAATTTTGGCCGATTCGGAGATTCGAATTAATCAGAATTTCAGAATCGGCACCATAACAAAATTCCCGAAAAATTCCAAAAATGAATAAATCAGTTTCAGAATTTTCTGATCCATTCTTTATTCATATTCAGAATTTTTCATTGTTCTAATCTAAACCGCAGTTCCCCGACATCGCCGACACGAACTAAATCACTAAATAAAGCTATTAACCCCTAAACCACCGTTCCCTGACATCGCCGACACTAACTAAACCTATTAACCCCTAAATCACAGTTCCCCAACATCGCCGACACTAACTAAACCTATTAAACCCTAAACTGTATTTCCCCAACATCACCGACACTAACTAAACCCATAAACCCCTAAACCATCGTTCCCAAACATCGGCAACACTAACTAAACCTATTAACCTCTAAACCACAGCTCCCCGACATCGCTGACACTAATTAAAACGCTAGATTTAGAGTTTTGTCGGTAAAGACCCACGGTGCTAACACTGCTTTTTTTTCCAGCGCACCCTTAAGGCAACGCTGGTATTTAGAGTTGTCTGAATGGCTGCGTTAGCCTCAGAAAAGGGAGCGTTGAGCATAATTTAGCTCCACTTCAACCCTCAATACCAGCGTTGTTTAAGTCAGTGGTAAGCTGGAAAAACATGCTTGTGCATGATATCCCCATAGGAAACAATGGGGCTGAGCTGGGTGAAAAAAAAACCTAACACCTGCAAAAAAGCAGCGTTCAGCTCCTAACGCAGCCCCATTGTTTCCTATGGGGAAACACTTTCTAAGTCAGCACCTAACACCCTAACATGAACCCTGAGTCTAAACACCCCTAATCTTATACTTATTAACCCCTAATCTGCCGTCCCCGCTATCGCTGACACCTGCATTATATTATTAACCCCTAATCTGCCGCTCTGGACACCGCCGCAACCTACATTATCGCTATGAATCCCTAATCTACTGCCCCTAACATCGCCGACACCTATATTATATTTATTACCCCCTAATCTGCCCCCCCAACGTCGCCGCCACCTACCTACACTTATTAACCCCTAATCTGCCGACCGGACCTCGACGCCACTATAATAAATGTATTAACCCCTAAACCGCTGCACTCCCGTCTCACAAACACTATAATAAATAGTATTAACCCCTAATCTGCCCTCCCTAACATCGTCGCCACCTACCTACAAATATTAACTCCTAATCTCCCGCCCGCAATGTCGCCGCTACTATAATAAATTTATTAACCCCTAAACCTAAGTCTATCCCTAACCCTAACACCCCCTAACTTACATATCATTTAAATTAATCTAAATAAATGTACTATCATTAAATAAATGTTTCTTATTTAAAACTAAATACTTACCTATAAAATAAACCCTAATATAGCTACAATATAACTATTAGTTACATTGTAGCTATTTTAGGATTTATATTTATTTTACAGGCAACTTTGTATTTATTTTAACTAGGTACAATAGCTATTAAATAGTTAATAACTATTTAATAGCTACCTAGTTAAAATAATTTCTAAATTACCTGTAAAATAAATCCTAACCTAAGTTACAAATACACCTAACACTACACTATCAATAAATTAATTAAATAAACTAACTACAATTAGCTAAACTAAAATACAATTAAATAAACTAATCTATAATACAAAAAAAGCACTAAATTACAGAAAATATTTTTTTTTTTACAAGAAGTTTAAACTAATTACACCTAATCTAAGCCCCCTAATAAAATAAAAAAGCCCCCCAAAATAATAAAATGCCCTTCCCTATTCTAAATTACAAAGTAATCAGCTCTTTTACCTGTAAAAAAAAATACAAACCCCCCAACATTAAAACCCACCACCCACATACCCCTACTCTAACCCACCCAAACCTCCCTTAAATAAACCTAACACTAACCCCCTGAAGATCTCCCTACCTTGAGTCGTCTTCACCCAGCCAAGCCGAATTCTTCATCCAAGCGGAGCAAGAAGATGTCCTCCATCCGGTAGAAGTCTTCATCCAAGCGGGGCAAGAATAGGTCCTCCATCCGGTAGAAGTCTTCATCCAAGTGGGGTCTTCTATCTTCATCCATCCGGAGCGGAGCCATCTTCCAGCCATCCGACGCGGAGCCATCCTCTTCAACCGACGGACTAACGATGAATGATGGTTCCTTTAAGGGACGTCATCCAAGATGGCGTCCCTCAAATTCTGATTGGCTAATAGGATTCTATCAGCCAATCGGAATTCAAGATGGCGTCCCTTAAAGGAACCGTCATTCGGCGTTAGTCCGTCGGTTGAAGAGGATGGCTCCGCGTCGGCTGGCTCCGCTCCAGATGGATGAAAATAGAAGACCCCGCTTGGATGAAGACTTCTACCGGATGGAGGACCTCTTCTTGCCCCGCTTGGATGAAGACTTCTACTGGACAGGGAGATCTTCAGGGGGTTAGTGTTAGGTTTATTAAAGGGGGGTTTGGGTGGGTTAGAGTAGGGGTATGTGGGTGGTGGGTTTTAATGTTGGGGGGGGTTGTATTTTTTTTACAGGTAAAAGAGCTGATTACTTTGGGGCAATGCCCCGCAAAAGGCCCTTTTAAGGGCTGGTAAAATAACTGATTACTTTGTAATTTAGAATAGGGTAGGGCATTTTATTATTTTGGGGGGCTTTTATATTTTATTAGGGAGCTTAGATTAGGTGTAATTAGTTTAAACTTCTTGTAAAAAATTTTTATTTTCTGTAATTTAGTGGGTTTTTTTGTATTATAGATTAGTTTATTTAATTGTATTTTAGTTTAGCTAATTGTAGTTAATTTATTTAATTCATTTATTTATTGATAGTGTAGTGTTAGGTGTATTTGTAGTTAGCCCATAAAGCTCTTAACTACTGACTTTTTTTGACGGTAGGAGTCTTGTCGGTAGAGGCTCTACCGCTCACTTCCTCCAAGACTCGAAATACCAGCGTTAGGCAAATCCCATTGAAAAGATAGGATACGCAATTGACGTAAGGGGATCTGCGGTAGCCTTGAGTGGCAGAAAGTAAGTGAGTGGTAGACCGTTTCCTGCTTGACTCTAAATACCAGCGGGCGGTAAAAAGCAGTGTTAGGACCCCTTAACGCTGCTTTTGATGGCTAATGCCAAATTCTAAATCTAGGCGTAAATAAACCTATTAACCCCTAAACCACCGTTCCCAAACATCGGCAACACTAACTAAACCTATTAACCCCTAAACCGCAGTTCCCTGACATCGCCGACACTAACTAAACCTATTAACCCCTACACCGCCGTACACTAGACATGTGCAACGCTAAAAAAAAATTTTGTTTCATTTTCATTAGTTAAATAAATAATTTTGTTTCGGCAAATTAGTTTAGCTAAGTTTTAAAAAAAAAAAAATGTGTTTCGGCAAATTAGTTTAGAATAGAATAAAGGATCCTAAAAAAAAATATTTAACTAAACATAACTAATATGCAGGTGATTGCCAAAACAAAATTATCTAAACCGATACCCACATTGCCAATACTAAATAAAGCTATTAACCCCTAAACTGCCGTCCCCCCATAGTCGACACTAACTAAACCTATTAACCCCTAAACTGCCGCCCCCACATCACCAACACTACCTAAACCTATTAACCCCTAAACCGCAGTTCCCGACATCGCCGACACCAACTAAATCACTAAATAAAGCAATTAACCCCTAAACCGCAGCTGGCCGACACAAACTAAACCTATTAACCCCTAAACCGCCGTTCCCAAACATTACTGACACTAACTAAACCTATTAACCCCTAAACCTCAGTTCCCTGACATTGCCGACACTAACTAAAACACTAAATAAACCTAATAACCCCTAAACTGTTCCCAAACATTGCCAAAACTAACTAAACCTATTAACCCCTAAACCGCAGTTCCCCGACAACGCCAACACTAACTAAACCTATTAACCGCTAAACCACCAGCCCCCACATCGCAACAACCTAAATTAAACTATATTAACCCCTAAACCTAACCCCCTAACTTTAACATAATTTAAAAAAAAAACTAAATTAAAGTTACAATTATTAACTAACTACCTATTTAAAAATAAATACAAACTTACCTGTGAAATAAAAATAAAACCTAAGCTAAGCTAGCTACAATATAACTATTTACTAACTACCTAGTTAAAATAAATACAAACTTACCTGTGAAATAAAAATAAAACCTAAGCTTACACTAATAAAACCTAACTTTACTAAAAATAAAAATCTAACATTACTAAAAATAAAAAAACTTAAGGTTACTAAAAATGTATAACTACAATTACAAAAAATAATAAACACTAAAATTACAAAAAATACGTTACGAGTTAACGGATTATATTACATTACAAAAAGGTACGCGTCAAAGTTTCCCCTTGCAATTTGGCTCAGGCAGGAGCTATTAGGAATTGTATTAAGTAAACAGAAAGTAATATTGTTATTATTTGCGGATGACCTTATACTATACCTAAGTGATACCAAGAAGAGTATTCCCCACTGCCTACATCTTATTAATTGCTTTAGCAAATTTTCGGGATATAAAATAAATGTTACTAAATCCAAGATCATGTGGATCTATAAGACTAAAGAAAGTAACAATGTTCATAATTTTAAAGAAGTACAATGCATAAAATACTTGGGAATTAAAATTAGTAGAAACCCCAATGAATGGCATAATCTCAACTATGAAGACTTATTTGGAAAAATGTCAAATGAGATGAAGAGCTAGAAGCTATTATACCTGTCTTTATCTGCTAAGGTCATGTTACTTAAGACTATCTTCTTTCCACGGATATTATTTTTACTACAGAAACGTCCTTTGTTTATTACCAAATGGGATATCCGACAGTTTAACACTGCATGTACATTTTTTCTATGGGGAAAAATTCAGTCTCGAATTGCCATGGCTAAACTCATACAACAAAAAAGATTTGGCGGTCTTTCAATGCCTAGCTTAGAATATTACAACTGGGTTTGCATGTTAAAAGTTGCAATTGACTGGATATCAGAAGCAAATCATGTCACTCATTGAGATATTGATTTAAGGGCTTGGCTACATTATCCTTTCATCAGATTACCGAGTAATATTATACATATTCGGACAATTGCAAATATCATCTCTATGTGGCAGAAGTATTGTAAGGAAATGGGACATGATCCACGGGCCTCCCAGTTCCTACCCATCACAGGAAATCCAGATTTTTTTACCTGGGTTATATAATTCGTTTTTTCAAGTATGGAAAGCGAGAGGAATTTTGTTCATAGCTCATCTTATGCAAGAGAACAATAAGACAATCCAATCTTTTGCTGAACTCTCAGCAAAATATAATCTCCCGACAAAAGATTTTTATGCCTTTTTACAGATCAGGAGCTATGTTGTTTAAATAATTAAACTACATAGGTTGGAATGGGGAGCTCCTGAGATCCCTAATGGAATTAAACTATATAGGGCAGGCTGCCGAACAATTTCTTACTGGTATAAATCCCTGACTATCAAGTCGGGTTATAATAATCTTAGGAAACTTAAAGATATTCTATTAAAATATTTTCCAAACATAACAGAACAGGATATTACAAGGAGTATTAGTTTATCAGAGGCCGCAAAGGCCAACATAAGTTGGAGGGAATCTCAAATAAAGCTACTGAATAATTACTATTTTACTCCCTACAGACTGTATACATTTTCTAAAAATATACAAAGTAGTCAATGCTACAAATGTAAGTTAGAAATGGCAGATATTATACATTGCATGTGGTCATGCCCCAGAATTATGAAATATTGGAACAAAGTAAACTTTTGGTTAAATAAATATCTACAAAATAAAATACGTATTACTCTGTTCCAAGTTTATTTTCTAGTCCCTGCCCACAGTGTGGCCGGGGAGCGGCTACCGATAAACCACACTATTTTGGAGGTAAAAAAAAACTATTACGGGATTTGGAAATCTGCTATGGTGCCTAGTATAAGTGAATTGTCCAATTTATCAAAATTACAAATGGGCATCGAATCACATGACTCCAAATTAACTACTGATTTATATTTGAGAGCTTTTTTCGGAAAAAGGAAAAATCTTGTCATTGCCTGGCCCCTAGTTTTTCAATACTAATTCATAGAACCTTATAGAAACTCCCCCACACTGATATCACTTGTAGTCAAGGGAGAGCTGCCGCAACACTGGTTAGAGCGTGATTAGAGGCCTGAATAGGGAAGGCTGGTAGACCGTTCCATCTTAGTAGACTCGGATAATTTAGCGAGGAGGGGACAGGGATTTTTTTTTTCTCTGCTTTTGTGGCCTAATAGATATATTTGTTACTTGTGTATGACATCGCAGAAGGTAAAGAAACTAAGTAGAATTGCTAATTTGGTTCTATATAATGTAATGATTCAAATCAGCCAATAGGAAACAGAGCTGCTTAAATCCTATTGGCTGATTTGAACAGCCAATAGGATTTAAGCAGCTCTCATTCCTATTGGCTGATTTGCATTTTTCATCCAATAAGAATGCAACGGTACCCAATATAAAAGGGGTAACCTTGCATTCAATCTTTAGTGTGCCACGCTCGATCACATGAAAAGGATCTCAACGTTGGACCAATAGAACTCCGACCTGAACCTCTGTCCCTGCGCATCCACCGACCGCTCCACCTCCGCAGGGATGAAGAAGATAGAAGATGTCAGTCCTGCGATGGATGAAGATGGAGCCGCCTGGATGAAGATGCTTCGCTGCTGGGATGAAGATCTTTCACTGGACTTCAGCAACTGTGAGTACTGATTTTGGGGTTAGTGTTAGGTATTTTCTTCATTTTTTGGGGGTATTTTTTTTTATTTTAATTAGCCCGAAAAAGAGCTGAATGCCCTTTTAAGGGCACTGTCCATACAAATTAGGGTAGATTAGTTTTTGTTTAGTTAGGTTTTTTATATTTTGTGGGTTTGGGGGTGGGGGTTTGTAATGTTAGGGGGTGTTTGTTGTAGTTTTTTAGCAAAAGAGCTGTTAACTTTAGGGCAATGCCCTAAAAAAGGCCCTTTTAAGGGCTATTGGTAGTTTATTATAGATAAAGTTTTTCTTATTTTGGTGTGTTTTTTTTTTTTAAAACGGGGTATTAGAATATGAATAGTTTTTATTATTTTGGCTGAATGCCCTTTTAAGAGAAATGCACATACAAATGCCCTTTTGGGGCAATGGGTAGATTAGGTTTATTTTTATTTTGTGGGTTTGGGGGGTGGGAGGTTGTAATGTTAGGGGGTGTTTGTTTTTATTTTTTGCAAAAGAGCTGTTAACTTTAGGGTAATGCCCTACAAAATGCCATTTAAGGGCCTTTGGTAGTTTAATATAGATTAGGTGTTTTTTTTTGTGTGTTTTTTTTTTAAACGGGGTATTAGAATAGGAATAATTTTATTGTTTTGGATAATTTAGTTTGTTATTTTTTTGGTAATGGTAGTTTTTTTGTTGTTGTAATTTTAGTGTTTATTATTTTTTGTAGTTTTCATTTCTTAGTAATCTAAGGTTTTATTATTTTTTAGTAATGTTAGGTTTTATTAGTGTAAGCTTAGGTTTTATTTTTATTTCACAGGTAAGTTTGTAATTATTTTAACTAGGTAGTTAGTAAATAGTTATATTGTAGCTAGCTTAGGTTTTATATTTATTTCACAGGTAAGTTTGTATTTATTTTTAAATAGGTAGTTAGTTAATAATTGTAACTTTAATTTAGGTCTATTTTAATTATGTTAAAGTTAGGGGGTTTAGGGGTAATATGGTTTAATTAAGGTTCTTGCAATGTGGGGGGCGGCGATTTAGGGGTTAATAGGTTTAGTTAGTGTTGGTCTTGTGGGTGTATGGTGGTTTAGGAGTTAATAGGTTTAATTAGTAATTTAGTTAGTGTTGGTGATGTGGGTGTACGGAGGTTTAGGGGTTAATAGGTTTATTTAGTGTTTTAGTTAGTGTTGGCAATGTGGGTGTAAAGCCTAGTTAGTATTGGCAATGTGGGGGGGACGGTAGTTTAGGAGTTAATAGCCTTATTTAGTGTCGGCGATGTGGGCGTCAACTGCGGTTTTAGATCATTTTGTTTCGGCAATCGGTGGCATATTAGTTATGTTAAATTAAATCATTTTTTCGTATCCTTTCGTTTTTTCGTATCCATATTTTATTTATATTAATTATTCTATTCTAAACTTTAGAATAGAAAAATGAATATGAATAAAGAATGGATCCAAAATAACGAACGGATCCGAAAAAACGATTTAACTTAACATAACTAATTTGCTGAAACAATTTTTTTTTAAACTTAACTAAACTAATTTGCAGAAACAAAATTATTTTTTAAACAAATGAGAACTAAACGAAATTTTTAGCGTTGCACATGTCTACTGTATATTAAAGGGACAGTAAAGTAAAAATCTTTCATGATTCAGATAGAGCATGCAATTTTAAACAACTTTATAATTTACTTCTGTTATCAAATTAGTTTAATTCTCTTAGTATCTTTTATTGTAAAGTAAAACTAGGTAGGCTCATAAGAGCTCAGGAGTGTGCACGTGTCTTTAGTACTCTATGACAGCAGTGTTTTGCAACATTGTATAACAAAGCTACAAATAATTTTGCAAAACACTGCTGCCATAGAGTACTACAGACACGTGCACACTCCTGAGCTGTTATGAGCCTACCTAGTTTTACTCTTTATTAAAGTATTTGAAGAAACAGCAATGCACATGTGTGAGCCAATAACATAAGGCATATATGTACAGCCACCAATAAGCAACTCCTGAGCCTACTTAGGTATGCTTTTCAACAAAGGTTACCAAGAGAACAAACTGATACAAATCCCTGGGATAATGAATAATGAAAAACATTAATCCCAAATCCATCATGCCTGGCTCCAACACCCATAAAGAAAAGGGGGGTTAAAGGGACACTAAACCCAAATTTTTTTCTTTTGTGATTCAGATAGAGCATGCAATTTTAAGCAACTTTCTAATTTACTCCTATTATCAAATTTGCTTCATTCTCTTTGCATCTTTATTTGAAATCCAAGAAAGTAAGTTTAGATGCCGGCCCATTTTTGGTGAATAACCTGGGTTATTCTTGCTGATTGGTGGATAAATTCATCCACCAATAAAAAAAAGTGCTGTCCAGAGTTCTGAACAAAAGAAGCTTAGATGCCTTTTTCAAATAAAGATAGTAAGTGAACGAAGAAAAATTGATAATAGGAGTAAATTAGAAACTTGCATGCTCTATCTGAATAACGAAAGAAAATTTTAGGCTTAAAATCTAAAATTTGTCATGCAGTCAAGAAAGGTTATAAAATGTATAAATATTTGAATAATACTTATATAGAACTTTGTCTCAAATAAACATAAATGATATATCTATAAATAGGAACTATATTAGATATATACTCCACACAATATATATATATATATATGTAAAGAGATACAATTTTATTTGCTTAAACATGTAGATAAAAAACACATAACAATGTAACTAAATCATGCATGATTTTGTGAAAAAAAAGAAAATGGTAAAATTGTAGAAAAAAATGCTTCTTTGAAAATTATTTTTAGAAACAATGAAATTTCCTTAAACAGTTTTTCCAAAGAAGCATTTTTTTCTTCAATTTTACCATTTTCTTTTTTTTTCACAAAATCATGCATGACTTAGTTACATTGTTATGTGTATAAAATTGTATCTCTTAAAGTGAAAGTAAATCCTAGTGTTGTACAAACGCTAGGATTTACTATTGAAACAAATAAAGGGCACTTTCATTCATGAAGTATAAGATACTTCATGTAGAAAGCTCCTTTATTTGAATCAATCGATCGCCGCTCTTAACTCCTACAGCAGCTCACGGCTAAAAAAATTTGGGCTAAGAGGTGACATTTTCACCTTTTAGCCAATAGCTGTGGGGTAAATCCGCCTCCCATGGGCGCCAAGCCGGATTTACCCCACGGCTATTGGCTAAGAGGTGAAAACGTCACCTCTTAACCAAATTTTTTTTTAGCCGTGTGCTGCTGTAGGATCTAAGAGCGGTGATCGATTGAATCAAATAAAGGAGCTTTCTACATGAAGTATCTTATACTTCATCAATGAAAGTCCCCTTTGTTTGTTTCAATAGTAAATCCTAGCGTTTGTAAAAGTCTAGGATTTACTTTCACTTTAACATATATATATATTGTGTGGAGTATATATCTAATAGTTCCTATTTATAGATATATCATTTATGTTTATTTGAGGCAAAGTTCAATATAATTATTATTCAAATATTTATACATTGTATAACCTTTCTTGACTGCATGACAAATTTTAAATTTTAAGCCTAATTTTTTTAGATGCTTTACATTAACCCCTCTTTTCTTTACAATACTCTCCAATTGTTACAGGTTTTTAGGATTGCCTGTTTTTTATGTAAAGTTAATTTAATCACCTTTAAGCGCAAGTTAATTATTTGTATACTTTGATCCAACACCCATAAAGCTTGGCTTCTAACATGCAGTCAAGTCATATGGATATGTTATGCTTCAAAAGCTGCAGAACTGGTGGCTCATGACACAGCTGCAGTATAAGAACAGCTTGACCTCTACATGCAATAAGTACAGAGAAACAGTTTTTTCCAACTCACAACATTTTCAAAGCTAAAACAGAACTTATATTACACACTCCTGCATATGACTAGAATGCTTTTTGGGATCTTGAATCTAAGTTAAAGGGACAGTGTACCCTAACTAATCCTCCCCTTTAATTTGTTACCAATGATCAATTTTATCTGCTGGAGTGTATTCAATTGTTTACAAGTAGTTATTTTACCTTTATATTGGCATTAGAAATGACTGATGTTGCATGTAGTATCCCTGCCTATACTGAAAGTTTCTATACTTAAAGGGGCAGTCTATTCCAGAATTATTATTATTTAAGAAGATAGATAATCCCTTCAGGGCCGCCACTAGAAATTTTGGGGCCCCTGACTCAACCATTGATCAGCCCCCCCCCCCCCCCCCCTTTGACATGTGCAATTTTTGACCAAGTGACTAAAATGTATATGCACTTTATTCTTAATTGTCTATTTAAACTTGGAAATGTTGTAAAGGTAGTAACATACACACACACACAAAGACACACTCATACACAAACACACAAACACACTCACACATAAGGATTCACATATAGACACTCTAGCAGACACGCAAAGAAACACACTCAGACACAGAAACCCAAACAGACACTTAGCACTTGTTTACATTGACCTGACAAGTAATGAGGTAAACTACAGTTTTGTAAAAAAAGGAGATTTAGAAAACAAAATATGGAGTTCTGATTATCTTTTTGTAAAGGAAGATGACAACTAAATTATGACAACAGCATGCAGTGGCTGAAAGGAAGGACCCTGAACTGCCTAAACAATAATTTAAAGGTTAAATGGTGGAGTGGTTACTTCCGGAAAGGTCTTGTTAGTCTCAAAGTCTGTAGAAAGATGTGAATAATTAGTAGTAAGGTCAAATTGTCCTAAAAAGGAACAGACAATGGACACACACACACACAAACTCAAACTTGCACATACACCCAAGGAAACACCGACAGAGACAGCCTCAGAAAACACATAAAGACATATACACACATACACACACAGAGACACCCACAGAAAACACACAAAGACATACACACACACACACAACCACATGAAAAAAAAAGAAAGACATACATACACACACCCTCACTGAGACATCCACAGAAAACACACAAAGACATACACACACCCTCACAGAGACACCCACAGAAAACACAGACATACATGCATACATACATACACACAAACACCCTCACAGAAACACCCATAGAAAAAGCTCAAAGACATATGCACACACCCTCACAGACATCCACAGAAAATGCACAAAGACATACACACGGTAACACCCACCCTCACAGAGAGACCCACAGATAAAAAATACATACATATAGAGACACAAACCAAAGCACAAAGACATAAACACATACACCCACAGAAACACTCACAGGAGGAAACATTTATGCACCTTGCGTCCCCTAAATCAACAGTGTGTGACATGCATGATAAAAAAATGCAGAAATTAAGAGATCACTTTTTAAAGAATCATATTTGTAAATGTGAAAACAAAAATAATTCTGTGAATTCAAAATTGTACATTAATGAGCTGGGTAGATGGCTAGATGAAAAAAAAGTACCTTTAAAAGGTTGACATATGTTTGTTTGTTTTTTTCCCATTTTCCCCAACCAAGAGCACCACTTCAAATATAGTGTACAAATTTTCCCATCTGTCAGCTGTACTTATGGATTTTGAAAATGCTGTACTCTATATGGTCTTGGTGGGACCATAAGCTGTGGTACTCATACCATTAGATCTGGTTAAATGCAGGATTTAGGCTTGTTGGTATGTATTTCAAAACTAAGTCAGCTGTAGTGTAAACTAAACAGTTTTAAGTTAACCTGTCTCATTTCAAACACTGAGCAATCTTAGTCTGAGAGTATTAAATTTTATGCAGATGTAAAAATCTTAGATAAAATGCCTCCTTGCATCTGGAAAGTCCTTGCATAAAGGGGCAGTAAACTGGAATGTAATATATATATATATATATATATATATATATATATATATATATATATATATATATATAATGCACATCTGCCAAAAGGGCATCTACCATTTGTGTATTGTGGAGGAAACATTTCTGCATGGTTTTAAATATAGAATTTCTACAGCATTGTCAAATAATCATAAATACACTGCTGCTAAAAAAAATGTGTTTTTATGGACCCCTAGCCCCACCATACAACTACTACCACACTGAAGTTACAATCCAAAATTGCACAAAGAAATAAAAAAACATTTGCTAAATAAGTCCTACCTCCTCTTCAAATGAAAGTGATCTAACGTCACACTGTACAAAGTGCCAAGTCTGTCTCACACTGAGCATAGTGGTTTAGTGCACACTAAGGCCTAGATTTGGAGTTCGGCGGTAGCCGTCAAAACCAGCGTTAGAGGCTCCTAACGCTGGTTTTGGCCGCCCGCTGGTATTTGGAGTCAGTGATTAAAGGGTCTAACGCTCACTTTTCAGCCGCGACTTTTCCATACTGCAGATCCCCCTACGCAATTTGCGTAGCCTATATTTTCAATGGGATCTTTCTAACGCTGGTATTTAGAGTCGTTTCTGAAGTGAGCGTTAGAGCTCTAACGACAAAATTCCAGCCGCCTGAAAATAGCAGGAGTTAAGAGCTTTCTGGCTAACGCCGGTTCATAAAGCTCTTAACTACTGTACCCTAAAGTACACTAACACCCATAAACTACCTATGTACCCCTAAACCGAGGTCCCCCCACACCGCCGCCACTCGATAAAATTTTTTAACCCCTAATCTGCCGACCGCCACCTACGTTATACTTATGTACCCCTAATCTGCTGCCCCTAACCCCGCCGACCCCTGTATTACATTTATTAACCCCTAACTTGCCCCCCACAACGTCGCCGCCAGCTACTTAAAATAATTAACCCCTAATCTTCCGACCGCAAATCGCCGCCACCTACGTTATCCCTATGTACCCCTAATCTGCTGCCCCTAACATCGCCGACCCCTATATTATATTTATTAACCCCTAATCTTCCCCCCTCAACGTCGCCGACACCTGCCTACACTTATTAACCCCTAATCTGCCGAGCGGACCTGAGCGCTACTATAATAAAGTTATTAACCCCTAATCCGCCTCACTAACCCTATCATAAATAGTATTAACCCCTAATCTGCCCTCCCTAACATCGCCGACACCTAACTTCAATTATTAACCCCTAATCTGCCGACCGGAGCTCACCGCTATTCTAATAAATGGATTAACCCCTAAAGCTAAGTCTAACCCTAACACTAACACCCCCCTAAGTTAAATATAATTTAAATCTAACGAAATAAATTAACTCTTATTAAATAACTTATTCCTATTTAAAGCTAAATACTTACCTGTAAAATAAATCCTAATATAGCTACAATATAAATTATAATTACATTGTAGCTATTTTAGGATTAATATTTATTTTACAGGCAACTTTGTAATTATTTTAACCAGGTACAATAGCTATTAAATAGTTAAGAACTATTTAATAGTTACCTACTTAAAATAATAACAAATTTACCTGTAAAATAAATCCTAACCTAAGTTATAATTAAACCTAACACTACCCTATCAATAAAATAATTAAATAAACTACCTACAATTACCTACAATTAACCTAACACTACACTATCAATAAATTAATTAAACACAATTCCTACAAATAAATACAATTAAATAAACTAGCTAAAGTACAAAAAATAAAAAAGAATTAAGTTACAGAAAATAATTTTTTTTTTACAAACATAAGAAAAATATTACAACAATTTTAAACTAATTACACCTACTCTAAGCCCCCTAATAAAATAACAAAGCCCCCCAAAATAAAAAATTCCCTACCCTATTCTAAATTAAAAAAGTTACAAGCTCTTTTACCTTACCAGCCCTGAACAGGGCCCTTTGCGGGGCATGCCCCAAGAATTTCAGCTCTTTTGCCTGTAAAAAAAAACATACAATACCCCCCCCCCCAACATTACAACCCACCACCCACATACCCCTAATCTAACCCAAACCCCCCTTAAATAAACCTAACACTAAGCCCCTGAAGATCTTCCTACCTTGTCTTCACCATCCAGGTATCACCGATCCGTCCTGGCTCCAAGATCTTCATCCAACCCAAGCGGGGGTTGGCGATCCATAATCCGGTCCAGAAGAGGCTCCAAAGTCTTCCTCCTATCCGGCAAGAAGAGGACATCCGGACCGGCAAACATCTTCTCCAAGCGGCATCTTCGATCTTCTTCCATCCGGAGCGAAGCGGCAGGGTCCTGAAGACCTCCAGCGCGGAACATCCATCCGGACCGACGACTGAACGACGAATGACTGTTCCTTTAAGGGACGTCATCCAAGATGGCGTCCCTCGAATTCCGATTGGCTGATAGGATTCTATCAGCCAATCGGAATTAAGGTAGGAATCTAGTTCAATCCGATTGGCCGATCCAATCAGCCAATCAGATTGAGCTCGCATTCTATTGGCTGATCGGCTGAGCGGCAGATTAGGGGTTAAAAAAAATATGCAGGGGTCAGCGATAGCGGGGGCGGCAGATTAGGGGTTAATAAGTGTAAGGGTAGGGGTGTTTAGACTCGGGGTACATGTTAGGGTGTTAGGTGCAGACGTAGGAAGTGTTTCCCCATAGGAAACAATGGGGCTGCGTTAGGAGCTGAACGCTGCTTTTTTGCAGGTGTTAGGTTTTTTTTCAGCTCAAACAGCCCCATTGTTTCCTATGGGGGAATCGTGCACGAGCACGTTTTTGAGGCCGGCCGCGTCCGTAAGCAACTCTGGTATCGAGAGTTGCATTTGCGGTAAAAATGCTCTACGCTCCTTTTTTGGAGCCTAACGCAGCATTTGATTAAACTCTCGATACCAGAGTTAAATTTATGGTGCGGCCAGAAAAAAGCCCGCGGAGCGTTAGCAGCCCTTTTACCGCCGAACTCCAAATCTAGGCCTAAGAAATCCTCTCAAATGCTAATACTTTACTCCTTGTAATAACATTTCCCATGCTCAATTAGCACTCTGCTTTTTTTTTTTTTTTAGTTCTTGCCTCATGGGGCCCCCCTTGCTCATTGGGCCCCTGACAGGAGTCACCCCTGTCACCCCCTGATGGCGGCCCTGAATCCCTTTATTACCCAATCCACAGTTTTGCATAACCAACAATGTTATATTAAAAGGGACACTCAAGTCAAAATTAAACTTTCAACTTGCTGATTGGTAGCTAAATGTAGCCAACAATCAGCAAGCGCTACCCAGGGTACTAAACCAAAAATGGGCTGGCCACTAAGCTTACATTCCTGCTTTTTCAAATAAAGATACCAAGAGAATGAAGAAAATGTGATAATAGGACTAAATTAGAAAACTGCTTAAAATTGCACACTCTCTGAATCATGAAAGAAAAAAATTGGGTTTCATATCCCTTTAACAAAATGTGCCCAGTCTTTTTATATTTACACTTTTTGAGTCACCGGCTCCTACTGAGCATGTGCAAGAATTCACAGACTATACGTATATGCATTTGTGATTGGCTGATGGCTGTCACATGATACAGGAGTGGAAATAGACATAACTTTGAAATATGTAAAAAAAAAATCTACTACTCATTTGAAGTTCAGATTAATTATTATTGCATTGTCTTTGTGTTGTGCATTTGTTGATTATGCAAATCTACTGTGTATACTGGTCCTTTAATACACTTTTTACCTCTGTGATTACTTTGTATCTAAGCCTCTGCAGACTGCCCCTTTTATTTCAGTTTTCTACAGACTTGCACAGCCAATCAGTGCTGACTTATAAATAACTCCACGGAGTAAGCACAATGGGCAAGATTACAAGTTGCGAAAACTCTGCACGCATTATGGCTTTTTCGCATTTGGGGTTGCGCAGCTATTACAAGTTGAGAAATAACTTATTTTGTGCATGTGTTAAACCGCATAATGCAAACTACGAAATCACACGCGCTTTCACATATTCCCTATAGAAGTCAATGAAGAAGACAAATAGAAAAAAAAACGCAAAAACTCTAATATGTTGCACAAAGCCCATGACATTTTCTACAAGAAAGGTGTACATTAAATGCGAATATTTCATATTGCGAAAATGTTTTCGAAATGGAATATGTTCTAATTAATTCTAAATAAATATTTATCTATATATGTGATTATTTGTGGACTGATATATCTATTTATAGCGCGATATGTATATCAATATATATATATATATATGTCTAGATATCTCATGATCTATATGCTAAACGCTCTTAAAAAATACATCTAAGATATTGTTTAATGTGTATAAGATTGTAATGTAAAATATTTTCATTATCTCCATAGTTAAACATATTTCTATACATATAAATCCATGTCTCTCTATGTATGTGTATGTATGTCAATGTAAAATCCCTGCATTGGCTTTTTTTTCCCTAACACCCGAGATCTCATATCTTTGAGCCCTTATAAGTTTTGTGTGCAATATATTATTTTTAATAATTTTTATGAGACAGTGTTAACATGAGTGTAACTGTACTTTGCAATGTATTTTTGAAGTGTTTTGTGAAACTTTTTTGTTGTGCAAAGCTGTTAACTACAGCTCTTCGAGCACAGAAAGGATTGTTGAGTAAAAGGTGAATGCTCACGCGCAATTGTGATTTTTCAAGACTTGCAATACCTGCGCAATGAATATTGATTGGGAAAAGACCACATCGCCTGCGGAAAACTCATAACACACTACTTGTAATCTTGACCAATGTTATCTATATGGCATACATGAAATAACGCTGTCTAGCTGTGAAAAACTGTCAAAATGCACTGAGATAAGAGGCTTAGATATTAGCATGAGCCTACCTAGGTTTAGCTTTCAACAAAGAATACCAAGAGAATACCAAGAGAACAAAGCAAATGTCATGATAAAAGAATATCGGAAAGTTGTTTAAAATTGCATGCTATATCTGAATCATGAAAGTTTAATTTAGACTAGACTGTCCCTTTACACTTTGGCAGTAGAAAAACTGTGTAATCATAGCCATCAGGAGAAATCACACTCCCAGTGGGAGGTAGGAGAGATAAGTAAAAATTTTTTTATTTTTTTCAATTGTTCTTTGTAAGTACTGGGCTTTGATATACAGACAGAGATAATAAAAAGAAACGTGTGTGTGATTAAAAAAGAAGATCTGATTTTCCTGCAAGCTCAACCCAAGTTATTGGGTTGTGGTTTCAAAGAACAAACAAGCTATTTAAAATACAAATGTAAACCTAAAGAAGCAATTTCTTATACATGTTAAACTCTGCAGCTGATATAACAAGTCATTGGAAACACATTAAGGGAACAACAATTTTACAGTATACTGCCCCTTTAAAGGGACATTAGACAGTATGAGATTGTAATATAACATGTTTAATTATGTGTAGTTTGCAGTAAACTTTTTTTAATGTTTTTATTTTCTCCCATCTTCTTGTGATAAAACTCTAAAAAAATATGGGCTTTCAATTTCCTTGAGTTTCTATAAACCAATGGGTGCCTAGGTTCCTCCTTATATCTGTTTTGCTGATGGCAATAAAGGGCCGATACAGGCAATAACATCCCCAAACAATAGCTAAGTGAAACCGTGTTAACCATCTTATATTCCACAACACCAGTAATGTAGTCCAGCACCAGAGAGGGTTCCCGCTAACAGGAGTCACCATCAGAACTCCTAATCCAGATACGACCAAGTGTAGCAGCAGCACAGTATTTTCCATACAGTTTATTAAAGGTAATGCAAACACAATACAAACACAGGCCTATGCTTGTATTTGTATTACGTTTAATAAACAGATTGGAATATATTGTGTTGCTGCTACACTTGGTCGTATCTGAATCTTGTCAAATTCTACAGTCATGATTTGCACAGTTCTGAGTTTGGATACTTTACTGCTTGTTTCATATTTGTCCCTAATTGTCCTCAGCGGACGGGATAGGTAAGAGGAACATAGTTTCCAATATGGCAGTACACATTACTTTATAGAAACTTAAAAGGAGAGTAAACACCTTGAGATTTAATACAAAATGTTAAGCTATGTCTAATAAAACAACTTTGCTATATACTTTCAATATTTATTTTGACCCTTATGATTAAACTCTGAAAATTGTATAATTTATCATTTTTAGAGCTGGAAATACTCCCAGCAGACTTATCAAGGCTAATCCTGCTACATATATGTACCTAACCGGCTGATACCATCTGTAAAACAATTCACTTTATAGTAACATAATGAGTATGGCTAACCTTGTTATCTTTAGACTCGAGCACAAATAAGGCAAGTTTTGGATGGAGTTTGGCTATTACAAAATAACTGCAGCCCACACAATGTTAATTTGTTTTAAAATGTTTAGACTTGGCTGATTAAATATCTTGTAATTACAAAGTGTTTACTGTCCCTTTAAGTACTTTAAAGACACTGAAAATTAACCCTTATGTCTTCAATATTTGAAGAGGCAGTAAAATCAAAATAAAACTGTCTTGATTTAGATAGAACATTCAGTTTTAAACAACTTTCCAATTTACTTCTGTTATCAAATTTGCATTGTTCACTTTGGTATCATTTGTTGAAAAGCTTACCTAGGTAGGTTTAGGAGCAGCAATGCACTACTGGAGCTAGCTGCTGATTGGTGGCTGCGCATATATATCTCTTGTAATTGGCTCACCTGATGTGTTCAATAGTGCATTGCTCTTTATCAAAGGATACCTGAGAATGAATCAAAATTGATCTTAGCAGTAAATTGGGAAGTTGTTAAAAATTGTATGCTCTATCTGAATAATGAAATAAACATTTTGTGTTTCATGTCCCTTTAAACAACTAACCTAGCTTTAAAAAAAATACGTACGCATATTAATCTCATTCAAACCTTTGCTTTCAATACATAATTATATCTAGCATATATTTACTGTTTAATGTCCCCTAGTATGTGTTATGCAAATATGATAAAAAAAACATCGGCTAGATTACGAGTTTTGCGTTATGAGTGAAAAAGCAGCGTTATGGCTCTTTTTCACTACCGCTGGTATTACGAGTTTTGCAGGTATAGCTGTACTGCACACTTTTTTTGGCCTGTAACGCAACACAATGTAACTACCGCAGCTTTCAAAAAGTCCTTTTTCAATGGGACTTCCATAGCGCCAGTATTATGAGTTTGACTGTCCAGCCAAAAAGTGAGCAGTACAGCCTATAACTACAAGATCCGTACCGTAAATTGAAAGTCAGTAGTTATGGGTTTTACGCTACAAAGCTGTAACATAAAACTCATAACTAAACTGTTACAAAGTACACTAACACGCATAAACTACCTATTAACCCCTAAACCGAGGCCCTCCCGCATAGCAAACACTAAAATAAATGTATTAACCCTTAATCTGCCGCTCCCGACATCGCCGCCACTATAATAAACATATTAAGCCCTAAACCGCCGCACTCCCGCATCGCAAACACTAGTTAAATATTATTAACCCCTAATCTGCTGTGCCTAACATCGCTGCAACCTACATTACTGTTATTAACCCCTAATCTGCTGCCCCCAAAATCGCTGCCACTATACTAAAGTTATTAACCCCTAAACCTAACCCTAAGTCTAACCCTAACACCCCTAACTTTAATATAATTAAAATAAATCTAAATAAAAATTACTATCATTAACTAAATAATTCCTATTTAAAACTAAATACTGTACTTACCTTTAAAATAAACCCTAAGCTAGCTACAATATAACTAATAGTTACATTGTATCTAGCTTATCTTTTATTTTTATTTCACAGCTAAGTTTGTATTTATTTTAGGTAGAATAATTAGTAAATAGTTATTAACTATTTACTAGCTACCTAGTTAAAATAAATACAAATTTACCTGTAAAATAAAACCTAACCTGTCTTACACTAACACCTAACCTTACACTACAATTAAATAAATTACACTAATTAAATACAATTAACTAAATTACAAAACCCCCCCACTAAATTACACAAAATAAAAAAGAAATTATCAAATATTTAAACTAATTACACCCAATCTAATAGCCCTATCAAAATAAAAAAGACCCCCCCAAAATAAAAAAACCTAGCCTAAACTAAACTGCCAATAGCCCTTAAAAGGGCCTTTTGCGGGGCATTGCCCCAAAGAAATCAGCTCTTTTACCTGTAAAAAAAAATACAAACAACCCCCCAACAGTAAAACCCACCACCCACATAACCAACCCCCCCAAATAAAATACTATCTAAAAAATCTAAGCTCCCCATTGCCCTGAAAAGGGCATTTGGATGGGCATTGCCCTTAAAAGAGCATTTAGCTCTTTTTCAGCCCAAACCCTAAGCTAAAAATAAAATCCACCCAATAAACCCTTAAAAAAAACTAACACTAACCCCTGAAGATCCACTTACAGTTTTTGAAGAACGGACATCCATCCTCAACAAAGCCAGGAGAAGTCTTCATCCAAGCGGCAAGAAGTCCTCAATGAAGCCAGGAGAAGTCTTCATCCAAGCGGCAAGAAAAGGTCCTCAAGACGGGCAGAAGTCTTCATCCAGACGGCATCTTCTATCTTCATCCTTCTGACGCGGAGCGGCTTCATCTTCAAGACATCCGGCGCGGAGCATCCTCTTCTTTCCACGACTACTGAACAATGAAGGTTCCTTTAAGGGACGTCATCCAAGATGGCGTCCCTTGAATTCCGATTGGCTGATAGAATTCTATCAGCCAAACGGAATTAAAGTTGAAAAAAATCTATTGACTGATGAAATCAGCCAATAGGATTGAGCTTCAATCCTATTGGCTGATTCGAACAGCCAATAGAATGCGAGCTCAATCCTATTGGCTGATTGGATTCGATTTGGGGGAGTTGGTTGTGTGGGTGGTGGGTTTTACTGTTGGGGGTTGTTTGTATTTTTTTTACAGGTAAAAGAACTGATTTCTTTGGGGCAATGCCCTGTAAAAGGCCTGTAAGGGCTATTGTCAGTTTAGTTTAGGGTAGGGTTTTTTTATTTTGGGGGGGGCTTTTTTTATTTTGATAGGGCTATTAGATTAGGTGTAATTAGTTTAAATATTTGATCATTTCTTTTTTATTTTGTGTAATTTAGTGTTTGTTTTTTTTGTAATTTAGTTAATTGTATTTAATTAATGTAATTTATTTAATTCTAGTGTAAGGTTAGGTGTTAGTGTAAGACAGGTTAGGTTTTATTTTACAGGTAAATTTGTATTTAATTTAACTAGGTAGCTAGTAAATAGGTAATAATAATTTACTAAGTATTCTACCTAGTTAAAATAAATACAAACTTACTGTGAACTGTGAAATAAAAATAAAACAAGCTAGATAAAATGTAACTATTAGTTTATTTTACATGTAAGTATTTAGTTTTAAATAGGAATTATTTAGTTAATGATATTAATTTTTATTTAGATTTATTTTAATTATGTTAAAGTTAGGGGTGTTAGGGTTAGAGTTAGGGTTAGATTTAGGGGTTAATAACTTTAGTATAGTGGCTGCGATGTTGGGGGTGGCAGATTAGGGGTTAATAAGTGTAGGTAGCAACGACATTGAGGGCGACAGATTAGGGGTTAATAAGTGTAATGTAGGTGGCGGCGATGTTAGGGCCGGCAGATTAGGGGTTAATAAGTGTAGGTAGGTGGCAGCGACATTGGGGGCGGCATATTAGGGGTTAATAACTGTAATGTAAGTGGCGGCGATGTTAGGGGCAGCAGATTAGGGGTTAATAACTGTAATGTAAGTGGTGGCGATGTTAGGGGCAGCAGATTAGGGGTTAACAACTGTAATGTAGGTGTCGGTGATGTCGGGGGCGGCAGATTAGGGGTGTTTAGACTCAGGGTTTATGTTAGGGTGTTATGTTTACACCTAGCAGGAGCTTTACGCTCCTTTATTGCAGGTGTTAGTCATTTTTTTAGCCGGCTCTCCCCATTGATGTCTATGGGGAAATCGTGCACGAGCACGTAAAACCAGCTCAATGCAGCGCTGGTATTTGGGTGCAGTATGGAGCTCAATTTTGCTCAACGCTGACATATTGCCTGCTAACACCGTTTTTTTTCAAACCTGTAATAGCAGCGCTATAGGGAGGTGAGCAGTGGCAATAACTTGCAAGTTAGCACCGAGCCGCTCATAACGCAAAACTCGTAATCTAGCCACATGTAAACTATCAAAACAAAAGGTTTACCAGATTATTATGACCTAGACCTACACTATAAAACCCAGGCATGATTTTCTTGGAAAAACTCCCACACTTCCTAAGAGAAAATTAAATTTGAATGAAATGAAAGACTTACCTGCAGAAAATCTTTCATTAGATCAGTATGATCATTTCTCGTATCGTGCAAGTGCCAAGTAATAGTAGTACAGACATCCAGCAACAGGAGTATTTTTCTGTAACAAAGCAGGTCCAGCAACTTCAGGACAGAGAACATCAAAACCCAGGAAAGACCATAGATCCTGCAAGAAATTTCAACCAATACAATTTAGAGAAGAGATAACTAACATGCAATAGGTGGATGTGAATGGTTTAAATATTTCAAAAATTGATACTTGCACCGGTTGTATAGCACATTTTATTCAAAGGGCTCTTTGCAGCTTTAACCCTTTTGCTGCTAAGCTATTCACACCCTCACATTTAAAGGGACATTAAACACTAAATACATGCTAGATAGAATGATGCATTCAAAGAAAAGATTAGTCCATGGCTAACATGTAGATGTATTTTTTAAAGTTTCATTAGTTGTTTAAAAAGTGACAAAATAAGTGTAAAGTTTTAGTGTCTATAAAACAATGGGAGCTGCCATGTTGTAACTTGTGTTACCTTCTCTGCTGTGGCCAATTAGGGTCAGTTATAAATAGGTCACTAGAGTGTGCAGCCAATGGTTGTGCTGGATTTAACAGTGTTCTGCACTTCCATTTCTAACAGGAACTGAAAAGCTCACAATTTCAGAATGGAATTACAGGCAAAGAGGACAAAATAACTAATGAGAGTATATTACAGAGTTGTTTTATATATACAATTTATCATTTTATATTACCACTCAAAGTGTTTAATGTCCCTTTAAACCTGTATCAGCCCTTTATCTGTGACTAAACCACACAAATCGTGTTTTTTTTCTGCAGACTAAGCAATTTAAAAACAAACAAACAAACAAAAACAAAAAACAACTTGGTTTCTAAAAAATTCTGAATTTGGGAAAACACCACCACATTATAAAAAAGAAAAAGAAATACATGTACATGGTAAACTACAATATGGAAGTCCTTATTTCCATAATATTCCAAACTCAAATTTTATAGCCCTGGGTTCACAAAAGTTCATTACTAACTGATAATTAGAAGAAAATAGTATGGCTTACATTACAAGTGGAGCGCAAAAATCTTAGTACTAGAGCGCAATCCACAGCACTTCCATTTTTACTCTTATATTATAAGAGACAAAGAAGGTCAATTAGTGGAGATCTTCACTGATACTTAAAGTATGCCTTTCTAATGTACATATATATTATGTAAAAATCATATATATATTTTTAAGGTTAAAATGTTTTAAACGGATATGAAACCAACATTTTTCTTTTGTGATTCAGATAGAGCATACAATTTTTAAAATAATTTTTTAATTTACCTCTTTTATCAAATTTGTTTCATTCCCATGATATTTTTTGTTGAAGAGATACCTAGGTAGGTGTCTGTAGCACTATATGGCAGGAAGTAGTGCTGGCCTCTAGTGCTCTTGCAAATGGATAACATTCTTGCAAAACTGCTGCCATATATTGCTCCAGAAACGGGCAGGCTTCGAAGCTTACGTCCCTGCTTTTCAACAAAAGATACCAAGACAACAAAGAAAAATGTATAATAGAAGCAAATTAGAAAGTGGTTTAAAATCACATGGTCTATCTAAATCATGAAATAAAAATGTTGAGTTTCATATACCTTTAACAGTGATTTAAAGGGGTATGGTATATGACAAGGTGTTTTGACTGGGTACGGTTCACAGATGTACTACATGCATGTGTGTGTATCTGTAAGTATGTTTATATACAGATACACACATGCATATAAGCACACACACACCCACATATATATATATGTAGCGCTGCAGAATCTATTAGTGCTCTACAAATAATCGATAATAATAATAATATATACAGTATGTATATGTGAAATATTATATTTTAATATATTATACATGTTTTGTTATGCATATATTCCAGCCTTAACACTTTACTTCAGGTCTGCAAAACATAACTCACCCCTTGTAATATGAGCAGTGATAGTGCACCCTGTAGTATCCATTGAAAAAACAGGGGGGCACTAAAAAATTGTCAGCCCCATTAAGATTCTCTTTGGATAGCTTTTTTTTTTACCATTCACATCCAATACCAGATTGTGAGCTATTCCTAACTCAGGGTCGCAAAATGGATAGCGCTAAGCGCACCCTGTACTATTGATTGTGCTCCACTTGTAATCTAGGCCTATATACATAATTATTTATTATTCTATACTAATATTGTATTGTGTCTGAACTTTCAAAATAGGGAAAATGCTGTAAGGTTTTTATCATTGTTATGACAATTGGCTGTCTGCAGGTTAGATACTGGATCACCTAAGGGTTCTCATGTCCCATTATGTTTTGTTTGGGAAAGAGAGATACCACCACCTCTGTTTTTGTTGTATAATGAAAAACAGAAGGTTATTTCACACAGTGCAACTTTAGTGAATATATGTGGGTGCTAGGGTCACTTTCAGAGCCCAGAGCACCCGAAAAATTACCTAGCAGTAGAGCAGCAGCTGTCTCCCAAGAAAATACTAGACCACATGAGGATGGAGGAGTCAGACAGTGGCCTCTCTCCAAAGGCCCCACTTGAGCACAACATATATTTTTCACAACTGAGCAGTAATTTTGAACCCATGGCCACAATTTAATACATTTTACCTCTGGATGTCAGTAACACACACAGCATTGATTTGAACCCATCTGACTGACAGCAGCACACTCAGAGCAGTGTCTTTATAACTCCAGGGTACCCAGTAAAAACAAACAAACAAACAGTGCAGTGATGATTTTTGCTCCAATAGCTTCAGGTGACAGAGACACAGCAGTATTTTAACACCACCAAAACACATAAATAAGATAATTTACCATTTTTAGATTCCAGTCAGTGGAGGCTCCTCTATAGGAGCACTTGAGCACGTGAACACCCTGCCTGACCTCTGATGAACAAAAAAAAAAGAGTGAGAAATAAAAAAAAACTAATTAAATTTTTAAACCTTTTTTGCTTAATAAATAAAAAAAACCTCCAGGCTCCACTGCAGTTTTGAATAAAAAACATTAAAATTCTTATTTTTAAATCTTTAGGTTGAAAGTGGAATGGGCTTTTGCCTAATACTTCTATCTATTGCACATGCTGTGCAGTGCGGTAGATAGAAGTATAGGCAAAAGCACTTTCCACTTTAAAACTGCATTGCCTTCAGCGCCACCTACAGGCCAGCCCATAGCCTTCCTAACTGCACAGCTCTTAGTGTGCGAGTGAGAGCCAGCTGTCACGTGACACTCGCACACTAAGAGCTGACTGTGTGTGTGGGAGGAGGCAGGGGCGTAACTACTGCAGTCGGGGGGTCGCCATTGCGAGTCAAACATCTAATGTCGTTGGGGTGGTGAGTCTGGAGTCACACTTGTAATGTCGCTGGGGTGGTGAGTCTGGAGTCACACATCTAATGTCTGGACATATCCTCTGACTAATGTAATTGACCTAATCATTTCACAAGAAGACTGCTATTAATCAAGCCATGTACTACAGAGCATCTAACAAGCTATTATTTTCCAGGACCATCTGCTCGAAAACATGAAGCTTCCTTTTCCTATTTCCTTTCCAAGCATGAGCATCTCCCCTTCTAAACCATAACAATATTCAGCAAATAGTTGTGAGAACCACTCTTTCTTGGCTGGAGTGTATTAGTCTAGGTAATATGAACACAGTCATTCTAAAGCAAGGGCTAGGAGCATTAGGATTCTCCAAGCAAAATGAACGATCAACCTAGGTTTGTTCCATTTAGGGTTGCCAGGTGTCGTTATTAGACCGGACTGTCCGATATTTCAGGCTACTGCCCGGTAATTTTATTTGAAAATTGAAAAACATAGCCTTAGGTAGTTTGCTTTAGATTTTTTTCCCCTATAATGCTTTCGACCGCGACCATTGAATCCAAGCCGCATCCGAGCCAGTCCAGTCCCTACCTACCCAGCACCACTGATTACCCAAGCCCAGCCCTGCTGGCAGTGGCAGCCGCCTGCAGCCCATGTCCACAGCTGATCAGATCTGATCCTGATGTGATTTTTTTTATTTGTTTAATGCGCTATTAAAAAAGCTTCACTTTTTTATTATATTCAATCATTTCACACAGCATTATACGTTCATTCAAGGACACATAACAGTAGTGTGCCAGTGCCTATGATGTAAAGCTAACGCTTTTGACCTGCATAACAACTACTGCCATGTGCCAATACTTGCTTATCACTTCCGCCCTTCTTGCAAGTACTGACATCACTTCCGTGTGTAAAAGGTTGCACATGTCCGTTTTCCGCCTACATCTAGATTTTGTTTAGCTGGCACTTGCGATGATCTGTTCCGGTTCAATAACATGTGAGACTTATTCTTACATAGATTATTAGTGTCTGTGTGTGCATTTGAACATGGAGATCGTGTGTGCCCTAGTTTATTAGGGGATCTAGGTAGGAATAAGGGGTGCACAGCATGACAACGAGGTCAATAATGAGCATCAGATATTGCACCCATTACGTGTGCTTCATTTTTCAACACTCAGATGATGCAGAGAGAAATAGGGAGCTCATAACATTACACAGTGGGCACGACTTACCCCTCTTAATTTTATATTAGAATATTTGAATAATCCTGGTTTATGTTGATGACTGATGGAGATTTATCAACAGGAGAATGGGCAATAAAAAAAAAACAAAAAAACACTTTTCAATTAACTCCTGTTATCAAATTTTTGTCTTATTATATA